>NC_054534.1:22178584-22520251 GCF_017654505.1 Polyodon spathula | reverse complement strand
AGAACCAGATATCTTGCAATTTAAGAGTAAACTGCATGATTTCATGACTGAGAGTTGTAATTGTTTTAAATAGTTGACTACTTTTGTGTATTTCGATTATTGTTTTAAATGTGATGTGCCTGTGTCTTAATTGTATTTTATTGTATACTTGTTCTTGTTGTCCGATTGACTTGTTGCTGCCTGCTTGGCTAGGTCTCACTCGTAAAAGTGGTATCCAGAATATGGACGCTTTCTTTCGGAATACCCTGTTTACATGGCATGGAATAGCAATTCAAATTTCCCACCATTCCGAATACAACTGGAATCCTGATAGAACATGACTACCAGAACAGGTGCCCAGATAGCAATATGGGTGCAGTCAATTGCACCTCCCACGCGTGGCAGGTGCGTGACTTTATAAAAACCCTGCATTATCTCCTCACTGTTAGCTCTGATACTGGGGAATTTAGTTCCTCAGCACATCACAGCAAAGCAGTTATGAACCGGTCGAGGTGGCGGAACACGGCTGACTGGATGATCCCCACAGTATCACCTGCTACCTTCTGGAAGGTCCCAATAGCCAGGATACACATACAGACAGACAATACCAATTGCTCAGACAAGGCATGACTGCGCAGGTTTGTTCTGGCCAGGTCATCGTGCAGCATGTGGCATAGATGAGTTGAGACGATACCTGGACACAATTTGCTCATTGCTGATCTCCTCATATGTGTGTCGAGGCCGGTGCACCCTTTCACCATATCTTCGCCTATGTCGGGGTTGCTGTTGCTGGATGTGCCTTGCATCATTCACATCCACATGTCGAGGGACATGCTGCATGCTACCCACGTTTCCCATTGTTGCCTGTTTGTAGTCAGTACTGGAATGGTTGTGTGCACGGAGTTAACACAGTCCTTTTACAATCCTTATTCTGCAAGTCACAAACCTGGTTTTGTGCTTGGCGCATACCTTCAAATATGCCAGGATCACGCAGATTTTCGGCCACTCCCCCCATATTGCGCGATGCATATATTTTATTTTTGCACAGTGCAGGATGGATTGTGACGCGCAAAAGGACGTTTCGAATATGTCAACTTGGCACAATTTCGGCACAACGTCCATTTGCTACGCGCACACCCCTCTGCGAAGTGCGCAAACGTTTCGAATATCTGGCCCAATGTGTTTTAGATAGATGCTTATTCTGAGCTATACATCTTTACATACAGATACATACATACATACATACTTCTATACAGATTTTTTTTTTTTACTAATGCGTGCAACCGTGAGAATAGGGCATGGGGGGACAAAAGAGGGGCAGATGCTAGTCACGCCACTGTGTCAAACTTAATGATACATTTAAAAATTGCCTTGTTTCACAAGTAGCAACATTTACTATACTGTATATTTCTTATACTAACATCTGTGATGAAAATCTTTATGAAATCACTCCATGCTTAAATAATTGGCTTTTTGACACATTTTATTTTATGTGGAACTTTTTGTTTATTACCCTTGAAAAACTATTGTTAATAGTTAATCATAATGAAAAAGAAAAAAAAAATCAATAAAGATAAAAGTAGAAATAATTTCCTGACCTTACCCGGTGTTCCCTTCCATATGTTTGACATGTGCAGTTTAGTCTGGGTGATTAGTTTTAGTGGCATTCTTTGTCAATTTGTGCACAGGCTGGTAACACCAATGATCAGAATATTATATGAGACCTAACAGTTGCATGGAGCTCTGAGATAAAGCGAGTCATGTTAATGATGTTGCTTGACAGTGAGAAAGTGACTTTGCACTTAAAGAAAGAGTATTCTAATTGTGGTCTAAGTATTCTAAGTGCAGTGCCAGTGGGTGTCATTTTATGGTAATTAAGGAGGGGCTATGCTAATATTTTATGGCATGCATCATAAAAAACGTACCAATAATTAAACATGCATTGCATTAAAAAGGGTGTTTACAGTGACTTTATAAGATTTTAGAATGCTATTACAGAATTGTTTACATTTTACTTACCTAATTATGCATATTCAGGTTTACAACAGATGTAGCAGGCAATACCATTTGGAAGATCTTCATATAGCTAAAACTTGAAATTGATCACAGTGTTACAGCTTGCTAATTATGTCATGGTTTAGTTTATGTGCAGTGCAGTTGTGCAAAGTAAAATATGTCTGTTAAAGTAACATTAACATGCAGGAAGCAATCCATAACATCTTTGGGCCCAGTTCACAAACTGTTTTTGTTGGCATTGGTACCATTTTGCCTGTGTGTTTGAATTAGTGCTGTTAACACATTTTCCGACAGGTGCTTTGTGAATGTAATTGGGGCGTTTCCATATTAATGATATAATCCATGCAATCCACTAAGGTGTAAGACCTTGTTAGCATTAGTGGAGTATTATTAAAACCAGAAAAGGCCAGTATTCACCATACAATGGGAAGAGTCATTCTTTGCTCACATAGGAGTCAGAAAGCAAGAATTAGGCAAGGGAAATCCCATCTACCCCATATCAGATCCCAAATTAATATAGACAGTTTCCCAGATGACATGTTTGTTAAAAAATTTTGCCTCATACGGCAGGTAATATAAAACCTGTAAACAATAATAATGATGGAAGTGGTACAGCGGCGTGTATCACTTCTGTTTTGTAAATCCCACACGTTTGACCCGCAACCAAAAGTCCCGTTGTTTTTTCACCCACACAAAACACAAAACACAGGCACAGTTCCTACGGTGCTTGATTTAAGTGCTCGTGGTGAAAAGACAGTTCCTAGTGACAAGTGAAGTGCTGGTGTCCGGGTTTGATGCTGGCCTGCGGCTGCAGCTCCGGATCGTGTTTAGTATTCTTGAAACAGACAATTGCCCTCACAGGTCGGGAGAGAGATCTAACACCAAGAATCGATCTCTGTCACAGTCATTTATTACATGGGGGTAGTTGGACGTGGAACATAGAGTAAATTATTATAATCTGATTAGCGTATTGCTGAACCATTTTTAGTTAAAGCAAAGGCTTTTTAAATACAAACTATATTATCCCAATATGCCTACAGCCAGCTGCACAGGAGATATTACATGTGTCAATTTATCTGAAAGAGATAAGGTAAGAGTACCACTGTCATAAGGGTGGTATTATCACAAATTAATTGTTCATGATAGCTATCAAACACAGTGGGAAAGCCGCCATTAGGGTGTTCATGAATTATAGTTTGGAGGAGTGTTAATAATCCGGTTTTACCACTGGTACGTGAACCAGGTTCTTTGCCATTTGATGTCATTAACTTCCAACAGCGAGCACTTCAATTATTTAAAGACCCAGGAAAAAAGAGTTAATCAGCCAGTACTGAACTTTGCAGCATCCTTCAGAGATGCAAAATAGAAGTTCATTTGTATAGTAATGTCAGGGTGTAATATATGATTGATGTCTTTTGGGGGCAGGGGGAAAATAGTTTTTGAATCATTCATCATGGAAATGTAATAAGGTTAGTCAAATTGAACAATAATAGATGTCACGATAGGCTAGGTAGTGGCCATGTGCTTACTGTATATTGGTCCATGAGGGCTGACAATCTCCCTCAGAATACTTCTTACATTTAACATTTTTAACAGCAGTTACTCCTATACTCTACATAAATACCCATTAGTCATGGTTTATGACCCAATAATGGAACTACAGTCGAGAGAATAAAGCGAGAAAGCTGCAGCGCAATCAACAATGAGGGTGAGATGCATGGTTAAAGGTTAGTGAAAAGTATGAGTACAGTAAAAACCATGTTCATTTGCTTGTAGAAGAAACAAATCTGTGTTAAGTCTACAGGGAAAGTAAAAGAGTTAGAACCTTCCGTAGCAGATCATAAAATTGAAAACAAAATTTAACACAGGTTCACAACTCAGATTCATGTGTTCCATGTATTCAGCATTTTAATTGTTGTTTATGCTACAGCTTTTTGAAGGTATCACCATGGGGTATTGCAAAAGGGTAACAGGTGAAGTATTAATTTTGGCAAAATACTTTGGAGTCTATTCAATTGATTTAAATTGCGCCTGCTCTGAATACTGTGAGGGTCTAAATTATTAGTACCGGTATAAGGCCCTTTGTGTAACAATGTTTTGAATGTAAACAGTACATGTGAGTCTCTTCAGTGTATTTTCTTCTACATAGAATGACAAGTCTGGTGCTATTTTATCAATTTAAATGGCTTTGGTATTTAGAGCCACCTCCATTTTGATCGATTGAATTGGCCCCTTTGTTTTGATGTCCTGTTATTTGATTGCTCAGTCTTTAATGCAGGGGTGTCAAACTCCATTCCTCGAGGGCTGCAAGATCTTTTGGTTTTCATTCCAACTTAAGCTCTCAATTGACATAATTTATCGCATTATTTGTCCAATTTGCCATGTTTAATATTTTTCAAGGTCTTTTACAGTTGATGGTTTTCAAAATGCATTTGATTCAAGGTACACTACCCATGAAACATTTTGAGGCCTGAAGAGAAGTGTTAAATTTGTCCAGCTTTAATGTGAGCTGACTTTGATTAACTAGTCTGGGGTCAAAGAACTGTAATCGATTTCTGAAGTGATTCAACATCATATCATTAAAAACACTGCAGAGAGAGAGACTACACATTAATACACATGCTCATGCCCTTTAAGAGCAATATATTACCACACAACAAGTGCAGGAAAATGTTGTTGTTGGTATTTGGTGTTTTTAATAGAGTTACATATTTGTTTGCTTTACGTATTATGTATCTCACTCGTTTTCTTTTGGTAATATGTATTCATTTATATGATAGTGTTTGATTGTTTAGTTTGTGATATATTATTGCACTTTTCTTTTGTGTAAAGGGGCTGCACTGTAGTGTTGTTGATCCTAATTGATTGCTTAATTGACTAATTGATTAATTTGTTTGATAGTTCACAATTGCTTTAATTGTTATCATCTAGGTTCAATCACTTGACAGAGAGGAGATAGATGTATGTATTTTTTTTTTTTTCTGTGGCTTGGTGTGGTTATTCAGATATTGATGCTGCAGATTTGACCCAGGTGGCTTCTTCCCTGTTCAGATTGAGAATATGATTTGTGTGAGTATAGTTACTAGATTACTCCATGTACACTCAGAGAGTTTAGGGCAGTTTATGCTTTTCAATGCATATCGCAATGCATGCCTGATATTGGTGCTTTTTGAGAGGACAGAATTAGCTGAGAGCTGTTCACGGCTAGCTGATTACCACACACCCACTAAGTTTAATTCTCATTTTATTTCTCTCATTCATTTTTTGTATGGGGCCTTAAAAAGGAAACTAAATTGATCTTGGTTAGTAATTGTGTATAACTCCCATGTTTTCCTATTATATTGTTTAGCCTAGTGGATATTACATTGGTTTCTTCTGTTTTATGCATAGTGCATACTTTACATTTTTGGCTATTGATTATCTCTGCAGTAGTGAACTTTGGGTGCCAGCATTTTGGAGTAAAGTTAAATCTATAAATAATATCCTGGGTGTGGCCCCCTCCCTTTGGTGTAGTCGGTTACAGGCTTGTCCTGTTAAAGGCAGGCCACATTGGGTTCAAGGGGTCAACATTAATCTTGCCCTGGTACTCATTAGGTATTAGCACCTCGTATTGGAGCAGCGCTGGCCTCTACACTAACATCAGATTTGTTCCTCAGAATTCAATGAAATATTCCAGCAATGTTACCACATTTCAACTATTAAATTTTCTCTTCATAAACAACTCAGTAGATACAACTGCAGTATCGGTATTTAATTAAAACAATAATGTAGATTTATTTATTTATTTTTTTTTTTTAAGCACCGGGATAGGTTGTAGAAGCTCACTGTAATGTTAATACATTTTCTGGTCACCAATAGTCTAGCTCTAGTCTGGGTAATCGGTGAAATCGCACACTCTGTTGTAAAAAATGATTCTCTTTTGACTAGTGATCGAATGTACCTTGGGGTAGTATCCCATTCTGTTTGATTTATGTGCTGTTTCTGATACAATAAATCATCCCATTCAGAATGAAAGAATGAATGCTTGGCACGTCTGACCTTTTTTTTTTAGTTTTCACATCATTCCAGATAATAACCTAGTGTATAAACTGTTCAGTTTTACAGTTGCTGTTCATTAAAGATAGATTCTAAAGCTCTTTGGGTGTTCTCATATAAAACAGTAATTCTTCTTCTTCAAAAACAAATTAAACAGACACATGCTTTTACCACTTTTATTATTGTAAAGAAACAACACTGGTCTACTTCATGTTTTTGCCTAGAATACACACTATATATATATATATATATATATATATATATATATATATATATATACGATATATAATACTTAATTATAATTTATAATTGCTTTGTAGTAATGACATCCTTTGCTTTGTAGTTACTTCAATGGGGTAAAGTAAGGCCTTGTTCTTCTATTTTTTTAATACCTGGTTTTCAATTAAAATTTGAATATTTACTTTTTGTAAATACCTGCCTAAATTTTGAAGGGATGTCCAGACATGAAAATACCAAATGTCCCAGTCCTACCAAAGGGTAAATAATCAGAAATGTGTATCCATCTGGTTCACTCATAGATGTTTTGGCTGGCTGGTCTTGCTTTTTTTTTTTTTTTACACTGAAACCCTCATAAATTGTATTGCTATAATTTTTCAGTTTTCCTGCTTTGCCATGGTTATGCTATAGCATAGTTGGCCATGTCACTGCATGCTTTACCATGATGCTTTATTACACTTTGCTATGCTTAGCTTTGCTAAACTTTTATAAGGGACCCTCCACCCCCACAGGCATTTGTTTATCTGACAGGTAGTAATGACTGGATTTACTTCAAGAAATGTTAAAAAGGAATGATCCTTGATGGGCCGAACAGCCTCTTCTCGTTGCAAAACCCATGCTCTTATGTTTACATCAGAAACACATCTTAACACAATGCATCTTAACACAATGCATCTTAACATACAGGTACCAGCCTGCATAGCCTGCAATCTTTGCATTTAGGCCACAGAATCTCCTCAGTGTTTTTTTGCAAACTTCAAATGGGCTTTCTTGAGTAATGGCTTCCTTCTTGGCATACTACCATACAGGCCAGATTTGTGGCGTGCTTGGGATATTGTTGTCACATGCACACTTTGACCAGTCTTGGCCATAAAAGCCTGTCGCTCTTGTAAAGTTGCCATTGGCCTCTTGGTAGCCTCTCTGATCAGTCTTCTTCTTGCTCTGCCATCCAGTTTGGAAAGACGGCCTGATCTATGCAGGGTCTTGGTGGTGCCTCCACTTCTTAATAATCGTCTTGACCGTGCTCCAAGGGAAATTCAAGGCCTTCGATATTTTTTTTTATACCCATCCCCTGATCTGTGCCTTTCAGCAACTTTGTCCTGGAGTTCTTTAAAAGTGCCTTGGTGCTCATGGTTGAGCCTTTGCTTTGAAATGCACTACTCAGCAGAGGGAACCTGCAGGAACTGCTGAATTTATCCTGAAATCATGTGAATCACTACAATTTAACACACTTTTTAGATTAGAAAATGACAAAAATGCAGATTTAGTAAGAATCACTGAGGTCTATGATATGCGGGTATTACTAACAACATTTTGTATAGTACCTTAGAGATTATAGTAGTATGATCTTCTGCTTTCTCCGTATCGCTGTAATATTATGCAGTTGTGTTTTAACTACTAACCTATTAAACAATTATTAAAAAGTGAAATTAATTATACAATACAGAAGCAGTCGTGACTACTTGGCAGATTTTTTCTTTGTCACTGTCAAAAAACATTCATAACTCGCGAGAGTTATGACCGACAGTGAAAACACTGACCGCATTACCATAAAATATACAATTTATTTCTAGCCCTTCATAAATGAATTAAGCCTTCCAAATGCAGGGACTGAGAGTCACAGGCATCACATTCTTTAACGTACAGACCATGCATCTGTTACGGCTATTGAATAGGTAACAGCAGACTATGGTATTGGTGTCTATCTCGAGAAATATTGTACATGCATATATAATGATGTGCCACAAGGAGAATGTGCAGTTGCAGTCTGTGATTAAAACAAGACATGGCACATCTGTATGTGGAATGCATTTGAAACTAGACCTGCTATTCATAACACCTCATGTGCCAGCCACTTTAAAACTTTGCCCATGGTACGAGAAGACACCAAGTCCTTTGAATTATTTCTCATCAACTCTGAATATATTATACATTCTGCTCAAACTTACCTTCATGCTATCATTATTTTCAATGCAAGGCAATGGCTGTGGTAGCTGTACGATTGAACATAGTATTTCGGAACAAAGCAATCGGCTTTCCAAGCAACTTCACAAGCTGCCCGTTTCAACTTTCCACAACAGTCATTCCAATCAAACACATTGTACTGCTGCCAATACATTCAGCATGTTATATAACCAGGTAATCAAAGCTTTACCAAAGGAAAGGGATCTCAGGTGTCTTGACGTTCCCACGCGGTTCCTTTAAAGATAAATGGGTGGTTTCTGTTTTTCGGTGTGATTGTGTATTTGTTGTTTTAATGCTTTCCATTTTGATGTGTGCTTTTAGGTAATTCTAACTTACACTTGGGTACACCCGAGGCTCTGAGCGAGGGAGACCAATGGTTGTGGTAAATTAAAAGATGACTAAACATTAAGATTTGATGATATTTTTAATGGACTTAAAATAAATCAGAAAGCTCTGAGAAGTAATTGAAAAAAATGCCTTGACACAGAGTTTTCTTCTTTATTGCCTGTTACACTTTTGCTAACACTTAGCAGCACACTTCTCACATTACATCTAATTCTCCAACCATAAAAGAGGATTTAAAAAAAAACAACCAAAAAAAAAAAAACTTTTTTGACAATGATTAAGCAATGCAAGTTAAGCAATGATAGTAAAGGCATGTTCTGGTCTGTAAACATATATATCTAGGGGCATATGCCAGGGATTAAGGATGGGTTTCCCAGCTAATCAGATTGCAGGAAACATTTACAATGTTGTTTAAAGTCATTAACATATCATGTATGTTTTTATAATGTATGGCACTGCATGCCAGCGATTTGTTGTGCCTACTGAATCACCTGATTATAAGGGTGAATGATGACCATGTTCAAATTATGCTTGTATCATTTAAGTTGGATACCTGGGTCTCCCAGATGGAACTGAGGATTTGGGTTGCACTTTTTTTACTGCTAGCTAACTCATTTAATGTATTCATTTCACTAGAGACAGTAAAAGGTACTTTTTTCACATCATTGCTTTCTCATCAACATATTTACCTGCGAAAGCCTTGGGGGAGCATGGTAAAGATAATTAAATTAACAATGCTGGAACAAGCTTGATATCAATTTACATATGTTATGTATTAGATCAATAAAAAATGTAGGTGAATTTTTTAAATGCGTATTAAATTTTGTTTCTGCTATTGCAAGAAAAATACAGTAGATGCTGGTTATTAGCAACCCTGATAAAGACAGCTTTCGGTTATTAACAACATTTTCCCAGGAACCAATCCCGTCCCATAGACTTTAATGTTCATGGAATTGTGATGTTAGCAACTGCACTTCGTTTATTGACATCTTTATTACTAGTTTCCAGTGCTACAGAGCGCACTTGAATGATTTATGCACATACTTCATACAGCTTTTATAACACATTAACTTCGCAACTACGTATTTCTGGCGGACTGGACTGAGTTATGGCTGAATTGTGACAGCGGATGAGCTCACTGATGCACAACGTCTTGAGACAGTCAGTGCCATATCTGTACTACTACAGTATACATCATTGTTCCATATAAATAGACTTCAAAACGGGCTTTTTGCTTCATGGCAACTTTTTGCTGGGAACCGAGAGGTTGTTATTAAGCAGCATCTACTGTAACTGTTTTCTTTCCATTAATCTTTTCCTGTGTTTCAAGATTTTCAATGAATGCATTTATTGTTCATGAGCCAAATCCTTTTCAGGACATTTGTGTAAAAGAGTTTTTTTCAGGAACAAAGAACTTGTGTTAAAAAATCAACAACAATGCCCAAGTTGCACTTTAAAGGATCAGGCCTATATTTCCACATTATGATGTGACGATGTTTCTACAAAGTGACCAAGTTAAACTGAGGCTAGTTTTGCCCTTCATAAGTACCTATCATTTTTCAAAATAAGCCCCAAACAATCAGTCTTTTCCCAGATTTGACTCGTTAAAGGTTTTGGTCACATTAAAAAAAAAAAATGTAACCCTTTTTAATGATCTTGTCAGCTTTTGAGTTCAGGGAACACTGCCCTATCTAAGTGAATCTTCTGTTGTCAGTGTTAGCCGGAGAGGTCTTTCTTTCATCAGTAAATCTCAATCTCAGACAGGTAATTCAGGTTATTTAGGGTTAATGCTCAAATTGTGCTGACCCCCCCCCTCCCCAAAAAAAAATAATAAACTGCATCTCACATAAGAACAGAAGAAAGGTTACAAATAAGAGGAGGCCATTTGGCCCATCTTGCTCGTTTGGTTGTTAGTAGCTTAATGATCCCAGAATCTTATAAAGCAGCTTCTTCAAGGATCCCAGTGTCAGCATCAACAACATTACTGGAGAGTTGGTTCCAAACTCCTACAATTCTCTGCATAAAAAAGTGCCTCCTGTTTTCTGTTCTGAATGCACCTTTATCTAATCTCCATTTGTGACCCCTGGTTCTTGCTTCTTTATTTGTGTCGGAAAAGTCCCCTGGGTCGACATTGTCAATACCTTTTAGAATTTTGAATGCTTGAATAAGATCGCTGCGTAGTCTTCATTGTTCAAGACTGAACAGATTCAATTACTTTAGCCTGCCTTTTAAACCAGGAACACTCTTCTTTGCACTCTTTCTAGAGCAACAATATATTTTTTATAGCGAGGTGACCAGAACTGAACACAATATTTTAGATGAGGTCTTACTAATGCATTGTAAAGTTTTAGCATTACTTCCTTTGATTTAAATTCAGAACTTTTCGCTATAAATCCAAACAATTTGGCCTTTTTTTATTGATTCACAAATTACACATCACCATTCTGCTACCTCAAGGGTTCAATATGTCTACCATTTATGGCAATGCATAGTTCAATGCATATAGCGACTTCATGGTGACCCCCACAACCTTGCAAGTGTGCTGATCACAAACATGTCACAACCACTTTTCTTCATGCCTGTAAATGGAAAATTTCTATTTACACTTTTCTAGTTTTCTAGAAAAGCTTCCCATTACCCAGAACATTTGCACTTTCCACTTTACCTGGATAACCGGTGCTCTGCTTTTGCCTAGGTTATGTTTTAAATTACCTGGATAACCTTTAGCATAGAAATCGTTTCAGTGTTACAACCTTGTTCACTTTGGATGCTAAAGTTATGTCAGGCTAAAGAAAAAGGACAAAACAATTACTGTCATCCTTTGCATTTAAGACACACTTTTTAAACAATTTTTTCTTTTGAAAAATAGCCTGTGTCTTAAATTTGAGTACAGTATAGTGATGTGTATATTAAAATACACAAACAGCAATGTGACTGAATGCCCAGAAAAGACGAACAAAGACGTGACTGCCTGAATAACAAGCAGCAACTAGACTTACTGCCGAGAAAAGACAAACAAAAATGTTACGGCCCGATCTCGAATCATCCATGACATACAGGCAGCCATTTTCAAAGAAGCGTCATTAGATTCCTGAGAAATTTGAAGAGAAATTTTAAGCTTTCACAATTTCAGTGTTTTGTTATTTGGCTCAGTTCTAACAAACAGTACCAGCTTGAACAGATTGGAAGTGCTGATCAGACCCCCATATTTTTCAACATTCCAAGCAATATCACAGTTCACAAACTGGGAGAAAAACAGGTGTGAGTAATCACAACGGTATTTGAGAAGCAGCACGTAACTGTAGCGCTTTGTCTGATAGCAAATTGCGGGTGGTAAATTCGAGAGCGTCTTAAATTCGAAGGAATACAGTAGTTACTTGACTGTATGCATTTGAATGTAATAAAAGAAAGCCAAACAATTGAAGCACATGTGCTAGGAAGGTTTTATAACAAACATAGCTTATTTTAGTATTATTTATCCATTGTTGCTTCTATAATGTTAAAGTTCTTTGATTTTTCACTTGATCACATGATTGTCACAACAAAGTAGCGAATAGAGAACGCAATGACAGGCATGTGAGAATGACAGACAAGAAGCTCACAGCTCCACAATCCTCTAATTCATTGGTTCACAACCCTGGTCCTGGGGATCCACTGTGTCTGCTGGTTTTCATTCCAGCTTAGCTCTCAATTACTTAACTAGACCCTTAATTGAACTGATCATTTGCTTAATTAGACACTTGTTTACAGCTCTTAAACAGTTGTAGATTACAAGTTGGCTATAATATTGTATAAGTAACTTGAACTCTGCAACTGTTTAAGATCTGAAAACAATTAAACAGGTCTAATTAAGCAAATTATCAGTTCAATTAAGCGTCTAGTTAAGGAACTGAGAGATCAGTTGGAATGAAAACCAGCAGACACAGGGAATCTCCAGGACCAGGGCTGAGATCCACTGACTGCTCTAATTGATTAAAGGCAAAAGGCAAGAGCATAACGCCAGCAAAGTCAGAAAAAAACAACATATGAATCCAGATTAACATGTATTTATACTCAAGTAATACAAAAATGACTACAAAAGATTTAGAAGTGAGTAGTTTTTCGAGATTTACGATTATACTGTAAATTTATAATAAATTTACAGTATAATCGTAAATCTTGAAAAACTACTCACTTCTAAATCTTTTGACTTTATGTGAACGAAAAGACACAAATTCGCCCGTTTTCTCATTGGAAATAGTGATATTTTGAAATTTACCTGTCCTGGTCACAAAAGCAAAGTTTGTGGGGAATAATAGCCATTTTCTATACTTTTGAGGCATAAGCAATTAGGAAATAACACTTACTACCCAGGAACAAAAATTGTGTTACATAGTGTAATAGTAGCTGTAAAATATTTTATAGGTAATATTCATAGCTTCAAGAAGATGCAAACATGGGAGAGGAGGCTAATGGTAATTGTGTAAATTAAATAGGGTATAGAGATTTTGAATATGGACAACAGAGAGAAAGAGACAGAGCACTCTCACTCTTATCAATAGATGCTTAAACAGAACCGGCCACTAAGTGCTATTAAGTGGCACAATCTTCATAAATTACATGTTTTCTATTCACAAGCTCAACATTGAGTCATGAACACTTTTATGCCTTATTTTCAAAAATGTAGTGCATTTGGAGCAGCTTAATGACAGCGCTGGAGAGTTCAGGGGCAGTTGCATGTAGGTGCAGTTTTAAACAATGCTAATAATAGCACTAGATTTATGTATATATGCCCTATCCACAAATCTTAAATCATGACTTATTTTAAAAAAAAAAAGTTTTCATGTTATGAATGAAATAAAGTGATATTTATGACACACAGTTAGATTATTACAAAAATATTAGAAAAATAGTTTTTAAGTGACTGAAAAAAACATGTATGACTCAAGTGTCACTAAGGTTTATATATATATATATATATATATATATATATATATATATATATATATCCTGTCAATAGGTGGCGCTCTGGTACTGCATTCTAAGAGAGACAGGCCATATGATTTGTAAGACAGATGTGTTTGAGTTTAAACACATGGAAGTTCAGTACTGCAGTATTTCTTGTAATTGTTGGTTTTCTTACATCCTATTTACATTTTAGGACCATCTGTAGCAGTCAGGGTAGTGACCTCTTGAACCTGGTTCCGCCTGAAAGGATTGTATTTTGGTATGTCTCGACTGCCATAGGTTTACAATGGCCTCTTCTTTGTGATGGAGAAGGGGGTGTTTAAACTTCAAACAATGCTGTTCTTTCAACAGCCTACCATGGCGATGCATGTAACATTTTTTTGTAATATAATGCTCACAGTAGTATTTCTTAGCTAACTTGTTCAAGTATATTAAATAATTACTTATATATATATTTCTTTCTTGAGCATTCAAATGCTATCCTTTCTTTTTATTCAGGTACCACTTTGACTATCACAGTTATTAGTGGCTTAAGAAATATACACCATGAATACACATATATTACTGTTGCCTGTTTACACTAGCCACTTTTAATGTGACTCTAAGATGGCTTAGGTTGTTTGATTTTTTTTTGTTTTTGTTTTTCTGTAGTGTAAACACAGCTGGCCCTGGTCCAACCGTTGTAAAAGTGGCCTGCTCCAAACAGGCCTTCATTATTTGTCCCAGCTGTATTTACATTTTTTTTTTTTACAAGTACAAAACAGTGTCAGTTTGCTTAACAAGTTAACAGCAGAGTAATTTATTAGGTTGTGTTAGAGCCATTCAAAATAAAATAAACAATCTAATGCATTTTTTTCTAATCTAGCTTTTTGTACATTTAATATGCTTTGATTAGATGACCATAGAAAGAAAACGAGTTGCTATGATCTGCAATAAATGTTTAATTTTTTTATTATAATTGTTCTATACTGTAATTTTAACAGCGTCAGTTCCAAAAGCACTTTACTTTTAAACAAAACAATTACATTTTAATTAGCACGGAACGACCATCTGGAAGTAGAAACACATGTGACACAAATGACAGGCTTGTTTTGATTTAAAGGACCGAGTTGTAAATGTAAACACATCGTGTCTGTGTTCACACCTTGACACAGTTAGAGCACAGAGGTTACAGTGAAAGAAACATGGTGTTTGTAGGTCAGTAAAAGTGACTTCTAGGCCATGTGGTATTTTACAATTTTCCTTTGTCAAATAATCATATGTTTAATCAGATAACGAGTGTTTTTTTTTTTTTTTTTTTTTTTTACATACATTAAAACAAAAAAAAAAAAGTACTACAATATATCTAAAGATTATTATTTTAATAATGTGTCCACTTACATTTTTAAGACTGGCATATAAATCAACATGTTTCCATATTTATTATTTTTTATTTGCTATTTCTTTGTAACATTATTGTGATCTTAGGCTGTATATAAATTTGACAGCCAGGGTACTGAAACTTCACGACAAACATACATGATCGCTTCTCGTTCTCATTGGTCAGTTTCCATAGTTACGCCGCGTGTAGCTCCAAAATTGGATCCAACATCTGTTTATGACCCGACTCCAGTGAATTCAGATCCAATTACATTGTTTGTTCTTGTTAGTGCAACCAGCCCCTGGAGCAACGGGTAGTCCTGTATATTATTCAGTGGATGGTTCGGTACTGTACATACTCAAAGATGAAACCAATCTGTAAGGCATTTCTTTCAGAAGAAGCCAACTCTGTGTAAGAATGCTTAGTAATTGTATGTCTTATATTAATATTGTTTTCCTGCTGACAGGTTTCCTAGGGTCTCTGTTCATGAGAAGAAAGAGTTTAGCTGAGTGCATACTTTCGGTACGTTTGATTGCTCTCGCAGCAGTTTGGGTAAAAATAGACTGAATGGCCTTGTCCTGCCATATGTCCAGAAGGAAGTGTTACAGCGTTCCGATAGATTAGGCCATAGCAGGATTGGCAAACTATTTAAAGTAAAGCCTTCTAAATCAAGGGTTTTAATCGTGGCATCATACAGTCTTAGCACTAGTATCTGCAATCTTACCAGTGTCAGCAGAGTCAGCACCAGTCTTACCAGTCCCAGCAGTGTCAGCACCAGTCTTACCAGTCCCAGCAGTGGCAGCACCAGTCTTACCAGTCCAGCAGTGTCATCGAATGTCTTACCAGTCACAGCAGTGGCAGCACCAGTCTTACCAGTTCCAGCAGTAGCAGCACCAGTCTTACCAGTCCCAGCAGTGTCAGCACCAGTCTTACCAGCTCCAGCAGTAGCAGCACCAGTCTTACCAGTCCCAGCAGTGTCATCACCTGTCTTACCAGTCACAGCAGTGGCAGCACCAGTCTTACCAGTCCCAACAGTATCAGCACCAGTTCCAGCAGTAGCAGCAAGTGTTACCAGTCCCAGCAGTGTTAGCACAAGTCCCAGCACTAGCAGCACCAGTGTTACTAGTCCCAGCAGTGTCAGCACCAGTTCCAGCAGCAGCAGCACCAGTCTTACCAATTCCAGTTGTAACATCAGTATCACCAGTCTCAGCATTAACTTCAGTAGCAACACAAACACATGTCTCAATGAAGGTATAAACACATCTACCTATTCATATTTACAAGTTCTATTTTTCTTGTCCTTTTAATATCACAAATTTCAAACCATGTGAATAGAGTAATTTTAGATTGGTGTTGTTTTTGCTGGGAGATTTGTTATAAAATTATATGTGTCATGAACTTTCAAACATCATCCAAGGTGGCTCACTGGGTAAAAAGAGTTAGCCACTTATATTGCTTTGCAGTTTGCATTAATAGCCTCCAGGCTTCATGAACAGGATATGCAGGTTTTGTTTTTTTTTAGACAAAAATTAGATTTTTGCCTCAGTAAAAATATATCCCTAGCTATGCCCCTGATTAAATAAGGCAACCTTCTCTGTGTTTTGAAGGTTACAGGTATCATTAGTATTGTAGCTTCCATGAATAGCTGCCATTAACTGTAGCAGATAATGCCATGAACAGAGAAGATTCCCAGTCATGGTAATGATGTTTAAAACTGGACTTGTTAGTATGGGAGATATCTTGATCTGCGTTTTTACAGAGTCAAGTCACGAAGCACTGATTAAACTATGAAATCAGGATTGATTGCCCCATACCAGCACAAGTATGTTCTTTGACACTTCTAGTCACATTTGATTCCTTCTGGACTGCCTTCAAGTACATGCTGCTGTCAGAAGGGGTAGATGAGAAAACAGTTGTCATTAATGAACAGTGTGCTGTTGGATAATGAAAGTAGTTTGACTGTTTTGATACAGATGTAATATGATCTATTATTATGAACAGCGAAAAAAATGTAAACCTATATTACAGCGACACATTTTTCCACATACATATTCATATACAAAGCAGTACTAGTCTAATTAAGAAAAACACCTGAAATACTGCACCAGTAATTAACACGGGTAATGGTTAAATCAGCAAGACTAACGACAGCTTAAAGTTTAAGTTGTACTTGATGTGTTTGGAAAAGAACACAATTAATAAAATAATACGTATGTACTTTATGATATGCTAAAGATAATTAGAAAATTGAAATAAAGGCATAAAGGCATAAAGTTACACTGTATGTATAAAACTGTCCATTTGCTTGCATATTTCTTTCACAGTGTGTTATATTTTACATGAATGATTCATTAATAACACCGTGTAACAATTATTATTGTTTTTTTTTTGTTCCTGGGTAGTAAGTGTTATTTCCTAATTGCTTATGCTGCAAAAGTATAGAAAATGGCTATTATTCCCCACAAACTTTGCTTTTGTGACCAGGACAGTGATATTTTGAAATTTACCTATTTTCCAGAACATTCCAGATAGATTCAGTGCTGAGTAAACTTGGAGTAACTTCTAGAACTTTCTAGAACTTTCCAGTAATATAAATAGTAGTATAAATACAGGGGCCTTAGCCCACCAGTTCAGTTTATTTACAGCTGCCTAAGTGGATACATATCTGCATTTTTCTGAGATGGCATCAAGAGGCTGCAATGGTGGCATTCCTGATGGGTCTCCAAGACGGTTTTCCCAAGTTTCCCTGCTATCTTTGCCTTTGGGACAGCAGGAACACCAAGGCGCACTACCACAGGCGGGACTGGCCACAGTGGACCGAGTTCTCTGTGGGGAGGAACAACGTCAAGTGGGAGCCACTGGTGGACCCCCGGAAGGTGCTGATGCCACCAATGCACATCAAATTGGGCCTTATGAAACAATTTGTCAGAGCTCTAGATAAGGAGTCGGCAGCCTTCAAGTACCTTCAAGACTTCTTCCCTAAGCTGTCTGAGGCAAAGGTCAAAGCCAGTGTCTTCGTCGGACCACAGATAAAGAAGATCCTGCAGCGCAATGAATTCCCCAAGAAGCTCAGTAGTGAGGAGGAAGCGGCTTGGAACAGCTTTGTCGCAGTGATTCGGGGCTTCCTGGGCAATCACAAGGCCGAAAACTATGTGGAGCTGGTTGAGACTCTGTTGAAGAACTACGGCACAATGGGCTGTAGGATGTCCCTCAAAGTCCATATCCTTGATGCTCATCTTGATAAATTCAAGGAGAACATGAGAGAGTACTCGGGGGAGCAAGGCGAGTGCTTCCACCAGGATATACTGGACTTTGAATGCTGCTACCAAGGACAGTATAACGAGAACATGATGGGAGACTACATTTGGGGGCTGATTTGTGAAAGTGATTTACAGTATAATCGTAAATCCCGAAAAACTACTCACTTCTAAATCTTTTGTAGTCATTTTTGTATTACTTTAGTATAAATACATGTTAATTTGGATTCATATGTTGTTTTTTTCTGACTTTATGTGAACGAAAAGACCGTTTTCTCATTGGAAATAGGTACATTTCAAAAGATCACTGTCCTGGTCACAAAAGCAAAGTTTGTGGGGAATAATAGCCATTTTCTATACTTTTGAGGCATAAGTAAATAAAAAATAACACTTACTACCCAGGGACAAAAATTGTGTTACATAGTGTAATAATAATAAAAAAGTTTGCAATGCAATGAATGTGTTTTTAGGGTCCTCATTCAAAATGTAGACCCTTGTGCACTGTAGCCTGTCTGTCACTCTGTACACAGCGGACAAGACAGCTTCCTTTAGTTTTTACAAATCTTTCATCAATGATTCCTTAATTTTTTACATGTATACATGTAGATCAGGCAAGTATTTAATACACACAATACATTACTTCCACTTTGATTTTATTTTAGTTGTCCTGAAACTGTCAAATGTTTCAATAATATTGCACTGAACTGTATTGTTGTCTGCCCTTTCAAAGCTGTTTTACAGGGCAAAAACGAGTTGCTGTTTTGTATTTTTTTTGTTCTTTCAGTTTAGTATTCCACTCTGCTACAGTGTCAATGTCTTTCAGTGTGAGAGGTAGACATCTCACACAGGCTGCTCATTAAGCTTGTATAGCACATGGCATTCCTTCACAAGCAGTGCTTAAGAGGTCCATTAACTACTTTGACTTGTACTTTGTAAGAAAAACCCTCAGTTATACAGGTACTTCCTGCCTAAATGTTGGTGTTAATATGTTCTCTGCACTAGATATGTTAATATAGTGTTACACGTTTTTGGAAATAAACAAGAAAAAAAAATGCAAACATTAATTTATATAAAGAGTTTAGTATTGTATGTGATTCCCCTAAAAACCTGATGCTGGATCTACTGCTGCTGAAACCCATTAAACAATATGTTATACAGTATGTGTATATTCTGGGTGTAATGTCCTCTTGGCCTAGAGATATAGGTAAACAGCCTGTCATTTCTGTCCTGCTTGGAAACACTATGATCTAGGACAGGACTGCTGACCTTACAAGTTATATTATAGATCCTATACAATTATTATTATGAGTATGATTATGATGATTATTATGATGATTATGATTATTATTTTTAAGGTACAACTCCTATGAATTCAACTCTGCATATGTTTATTTTTATTTTGAAGACCAGGGTAAATTACTCCGAGGCTTAACTGCAGGAAGGGCTTAGAATAATCTTACAGTGCACTTTATTTATGGCAGTGTCAGCTGCACAGGTACACAAGCTGTCTCCCCATATCGAAGCGTGACATTCTATGAACTAACCAGAAATGTTTCCGCAATTACCTGCAGGCTTTGCTTGTCACCCATAAACTCAGCTGTAGCTCTGTGACGCATTAAAAAAATAAAAATAAATAAATATGAAAGCATGTTAATGGTAACAGCAGTAGCACAGGCATTTTCAACAATAGATTATAGGGCTTGTCGCTGCATAAGTATTATGTTTAGTAGACATTTGAATTACCACTGTCTCCAAACCTGTCATGAAAACACTTCTCGGTTTATTAAATAAAACAGATATTCTCATGCTAAGAAAATGATTTTTAAGTGTATACTTTATTATAAATAACCCTTTTTTTAATATAGAATTTCATTGTTCTTGCCAGCAAACTGAACTGCATGAAAGTCACAAAGCTGAAATAATGCAAGTATGTCTGTTTGCAGCGTGTTCACGTGAAAAAAGAAAGTCAGCAATTTTGAAACCAAATGGTATTAGAAGCAGGTGAACATGGAATATTGGTATCCAGTACCTTTTACATCACAGAAACATTTCTAAAACATAAAGATACAATTATCAGAATTATTCACACATTTTGAAAATACTGCAGATGAAGAAGGTTCTGTGTACATTATTTTCATCTTGTATAAATTAAAAAACTCAAATCTATATTACAGACCTCCTTCCCAAGTGGAAGCTTAAAGCACTTTTGTGGTACTTTTCAGATATTATTATTATTATTATTATTATTATTATTATTATTATTATTATTATTATTATTATTATTGTCTTTGTTTTATCACATTGGATCTGCGATGTCTGAAAGAAATTTGATGAGCACTATAATTACTATAGCCTTTACAGAACTAACGTAGCACAGCACACAATTACTGGAAGTGGCTATTGTTTTGTGGAGAATGTGCTCCTGAGAATAGTTCAGATGCTCTGGTTATTCTAATGATATAAAGCAAAACAACCCAAACAAACAAAAAAAAAACTACAGAAAAAATAAAACACAGCTTCAATAATTTCAGCTTTACCTTGAAATCATTGACTACAGATGGACTGCCACTGCTATGTGCTGGTAAATGTCCTTTGGAAGACGCTGTAAAGGAACTAATGACACAAAGAATACATACACATACATACATACAAACACCCAAACTCTCACAATTGAGGTAAACTCCCCTTAAAGGAAGAATGAACTGGAATGTCAGGATGATGTTCTGTTGTACCCCACACCTAAGTGTTTCTCCAGCCAGAGTTCAGCTAGCTGCATCGTGGATGCATAAGTACTTGCTTTGGACCCCAAGCACATCTTATATTGCTTAGGATCTAAGTTTGGGTCACAGTGAACTGGATGGTAAATGTGGACAATTCCAACCTCTTGGCTTCGAAAGGCCTTCAACCCTGAATGTAATACTTTAGTAAAGAGATCTACATCTTCTAGTCCCCAACCTTGGATTGAGGTATCAAAGCCACCAGCTTTTATCAGATCAATTTTGTATATGCAAGTGATCCCAAATCCATAGTCCCTCCAGAACCCACTTTTCTTGGTAAAAACAAAGGTGCTGTCTTCAGGAGGATTACCTCCATACACTATCTTTGGATCATACTGGCTGAAGATGATAGGATAATATACCTGCTCTCCCTGAATGGCATTGTCTCTGCACCTCTGCAAAAAATCTGCATTAAACATAAGATCAACATCACAAAACAGCAACAACGTGTTGTTCTCCAACTGCGATGAGCCCATTTCTAACGCCAAGCCCCTGGAGAAATCTCCTGTCATGGGGATGATGGACAGATCTGCCTTGGGATACTTACTTCGGTATTCATTTATTAGTTCAATGTGTTTATCTTTGTCTTGGTTGGAGTCGCTGTTGACTAAAATTATGGCTAGTTTTACATTCTGGTTTGTGATAAGACATGTCTTCTCAAAGTTCTCCATAAACCTCAAAAAAATGTCATATCTCCCTGTGAGAGGAACTAGAATGTGGATTTTCTTTTCACTCCTTTCCCTCATCTCTTTGGTTGACTCAGTAAACTGGAAGGGCGAGAATATCTTTAAAGAATTGGAAAGGAATGAGAAGGAGTGAGAGTCCGTGTTGATGCTGTCAACGAGCTCTCTCACATCAAGTTCCTCTGCTTCAATGAAAAAGGGCTTGCTGAATGACTGCTGAAGGTAGGCGTGTCGCCTCACTGGAACCGTAACCTTCCTCCCTTTATGCTTTTTGTAAAGAAGCAGCAGATCTAAGATGTATTCTGCCCCATGCATGGGATCAACCCTGCGGTATCCATACTGAATCTCTTTGAACTCAATCACACGTCCTCTTGTCTTGGAGTTCTCGTTGATCATCTCCATGACCTGAAGGACAGTATCATCCAATGCTGTCCTCAGAAGGCTGTTGATACCTTGACGAGGCATCTGTTTCTCAGCTGTGGAATACAGATGTTTCCCGGTCAAGAAGTCCCACTCGATAACCTCGTTCCTTTCTGTTGGCTGGAAGCGTGTGTAGGAGGGCATCATCCCCAGCTGTTGATCTATCTTCTGCACCTCGGTGTTGCTGAGCTTGCTCATGGCGACGCTCTCCCGGTGAAGCTCAATGGTGTGGTAGCGTAGCTCAGAAATTTTGCGGCTCAGCATGTAGTTGTGCAGCCTATACTGATAGGCAGGCCTCTTGTTGGGATGAAGGGTGATTGTGTTATGGATTTTGCTGCTGTGGAGTTCTTGGATGTATCCCTTCTTATTGTGTTCATAGTTCTCATAAAACAACTGCTGCATCTAAGAAGTAAGAAGAAACCATAAATCAGAACAATGACCCCTCCAAATAGTTCTAAAAAGCAAACAAACAAACAGAGTTCATCTGTTGATTTCTGTGTGCAAATTAAGTTTGGGTTATCTTAAAAATCCTATAGTTTTTAGTCTAGAAGTTAGCCTGCGTGACTGGCTTCCAGAATGAAAGTGTTAAACATAAATCCATGCAATTCCTTTTGGCTTCAGTATATGTCCGCACTTTGTTTTCAATATACAGGACATCTACTAACTGCATATGAATGCCATTTACAAATATATTAGAAAAGTGCTATTTTCTATTAAACTTTACTGTATAGAGTTGTTGCTATACTAATGCTATACTGTATTCTTGATACATAATTATAAAAGCTACAAATATGAATTCACAGGTTTCTCTTGATTTTGTTGCCACATTATCATTTTGAACACAGTACCTTTATTGTGTTCAAGGACATGTAGAATAATGCAATCTCTTCTCTAAACAATGGTGTAATGTTCTATAGTAGTGGAAAATATGCCTAATCAGGTTCATTTGATTAGTTCAAGAACTGTCCTCCCATTAAAAACCTCATGTAGAAAAGATGAGCATAAAAGACAGTTAATTACGCAGAAGCTGTTGTGTGGGACTTGATTAACAAACCATGCTGTTAATCAAAAACGGGTATTACAAAACAAAGGTTAATGGGTCCCCTTTTTCTTAATTAGGGAACCAATAAACTTTCCCATCAATTGCACAGTAGCACCCTTAGACCTTACACAGACCACTTTCAGAAAAGGATACAAAATATAGGCTCACCCAGGGTTATTTCTGTAGTGACGTCATACAAACTAATTAAACTATGATGATTTTTAAGCTCTTACACCACCCCTGAAACATTAATTAAAATTACAATGCATCAGATATGCTACCAAAATGTTTACTGTAACAATGAGAAAAAAAGCAACCTTAAAACATTTCTCCATTTCGAAATGTAAAATGGTTAAACATGATTTTGTGTTCTTGTAGCTTGAATATAGAAAATTATTAAAATTGACAACACTAACATTTTTTTTCACACAGACATAGGGAGTGAACAACTAAAGACAATTGTGACAGACATAGTATACAGTATGAATTCAGGCAGTAATGTACGTTTTTTCAAGAAATGGTAAATCACTGCAACCACTGTGTAATTGAGTGCATGGATGTGTTGAATTTTGGAACAGCTCTTGTGAGAGAAAAAAAAAAATGACTCGTCTACATGCTTTTTATACTGTCAGAGAAGCTTATATTAAGGCATTCAGTAACCAGGATAAATACACTATAAGGATACACCTGAACTACAAAAACTATGTGCACATATAGTAAAGAATACAAAAACTGTTCTTTGGAAGTTATTGATTGTTAAATTAGTTAAAAAAAAAACACAACATCAGGACATACTGAATTATATATTGATATACGTTATTTGAATGTATTTGATCAACTGAATAATAATTGATCATATTAAGAAATGTCTAAAAGTATTAAACTAAATAAACCTTTTTGAGTTTTTCCATGACAATCCAGTTTACATTGCCAGCAGATACCTTCATATTCCTTAGGGTTCTAGACCTGAGCTACTGCCTGAGTAATTTACTGTCACAGTATGAAAACACTCCCATTGCACTTTTCTAAAATGATTAATGTTTGCTTTTATTTCAAGTCTTTTTCATGCGCATTTAGTAAACATAACACAAACCCAGCTGTTTACCGTTGAGTTTGTGTGCAAAGTAAGCTTATTCCTTCAGACCACCTCCTCATTAAGACCCTGCATATTTGGTGATCTTAATGGAGTGATTCCACTATAAAAAGTAACTGCTATAGTCAGCATTATCATTCCTCTTTTAGAATTCTGCAGGTGTATTGGACCTCATCTCAACAATCAACTTTCTGTCTACTGTATATCCTCGTCTTGCTATGGTTAACTCAAGTCCACACAAAACATCTGCTTTACTGATGATGTAATATTAAGCACTTACATTTCAGAATACACTTTCAATAAAGACTCTGGAAGCTTTCTCTGCAGGATAAAGTATGGTGACAATCCCAGAGTAACAAACTCGCCCATAACTAGGTCAGCCTAAGCCCTGTTAGAGGTAAGTGAAATGAGAAATAATCTAAAATAGTGCAACTGGTCCAAAACGTTGCTGCTGCAAGATTACTGAGTACAAAATGAACTGAACATATTACACGTCTTGGAAACTTTGTATTGGATAACTTTCAAATAATCTGGTTATTTTTAAGATTTTTCTGTTGACCTTCAAGGCTGTCTGGAAAACTGGTCCTAAATGTTCATCTGACTTGCTGTATCACTACATCCCTAGGCATCAGCTGTGCTCTTCAAGCTTAGAGCTGCTGGCTGTTCCCTTGACCAGGTGTGTAACTCTGGGAGGTCAGAGTTTCTCCACTAGTATTGCTAAACTTTGAGAAACGTAAAGCACTGCTAAAAACACATTTGTTTTTCCTAGCTTTTTGGTAATAGGGAGATACTTTTTTTTTTTTAATGTAAATCGTTTTGTAATGTTTGTAATCATGTTTTAATTTTAGTGAATGACATTGTACTTTGTATTTATTTATTTATTTATTTGTTTTTATTTTTCCTGTAAATCATTTTGGGATGGCATTGCCATGAAAGGCGTTATATAAAAATACATTGATTGATTCAAATATTGTAACCTGGCCAAAACAATAGAAAATACATTCCAACATTATGCTAGTTTGAAATATTCTCTATATTTCTATAGTTTTATGTAAGATTTAAAATGGAGTGTTTAAAGTTGTGGGTGATCTTTTGCTAACCACAATGCATTACATATAATAAATAAATAAATAAATCAGATAGTTTGGTAATTTAAAATACATTGTTCATGTTGTCGCCATGATCAATGTATTTAATTATGTATTTTTATTTCTAAAGCAGCTTAACAGTTTAACACTTTTGGGCATACCTCAAGAATATGTCAACTAGCATAATGTTGAAATGTATTCTCCGTTGTTTTGGCCAAGTTACAATATTTCAATCAATCAATCAATCAATCAATGTATTTTTATATAGCGCTTTTAATGGCAATACCGCCCCAAATTGCTTTACAGGAAAATACAAACAAACCCAGGCATTTTTCGGGTTTGGGTCCTAACATTTAACTTCAGTATTTCACTTAAAAGAAAACGCTCCTTCGATCTGATGTGATCGTCTGACTATTTAACCCTGTGGCAGGGTGGCGTGTGTGTGTGTGTGTGTGTGTGTGTGTGGATAAAACACATGAGAATGTGGCTGGGGCCGTAACTGAATGATTAATGGGTAATGAGGCTCCACCACAGGTGTATAAGAAGGGCAATCACAGGTGATATAGAGGTTAATTTTCGTGTTGGTTGAAGCTATGTGTTGCTGTCCTGTTTATGTCCGTGTGTTTTTGTATAGACCTTTTGTTTTGGTCCTTGTGCCTTTTTATTTGTTAATGAGTTTTGTTTTGTTACTGTATTTGTTATTAAACGTGTGCGATAGCACTTCACTGCACCTTCTTGCTCCTTAGTCTCTCTTCCTGCCAGTAACAGCTTGGCCGTGACACTACCCTTTCACAACCCCTCTATAGCTCACGTAGTTGTATGATACCAAACCAACGCTTATGTCTACATTTTAAGTACAGGGGTAAATTGTATATTATTATTTTACTAAAATGAAACCAAAACCATTGTTCGGAATGCTTCGGCAAAACATATATGCATATTCACAAATATCTCCTTTAGGTCTAAATTTCATTCTCGGTCTCTATAATAAAGTTGTGTGTGTATATGTATGTATGCATGTGTGTGTGTGTGTGTGTGTGTGTATATATATATATATATATATATATATATATATATATATATATATATATATATATATATATATATATATATATGACACACACACACACAGCTTTTAAAATATATAGAACAGCTAAAATAAAATAAAAGCAATAGCTAAAAGAAACACCTCAACCATAGTCATACATCAAAGTCAAAAGTATGAAATTGAATTTATATAGAATAAATGGGCTTTTCTGTTGTACAGCTGGAGGGTCACCATTCAAAGCATGGTATACAAAGACACAAGTGACAATTTATATTCGCCTTCATTTCTCTGACATTCAGAATCCCAGAGCTCATAACCAATCCCTGATCAAAATAGTCTCAAGGTACAACTGAGACATCATGTAACATATTGAATACATCTCAAAATAAGAACTACACAAAACCATCATCTCTGATTTTTTTGTAAACCTGATTATTAACCTTTTGTGTTTTCGCTCCCCACTACAGTATTAGCCTTATCAGTAAAATAGATTTTGAAAATAAACCTTTTTTCTCTAAGAGTATGTCTTCTCTGAAGTAAATTGCAATTTATTAAAACTTCCCTTGACCACTGGAAACAGTGAATCAGTGATCTTAAGGTGTCTTTTTTGGATCAGACAATTTCACTTCAAAGGCTTCCAATTCCACTTAAAGCTACTTTGTAAAGTTCTATATCAGTCTACAATTGTAAGGGTCACATTGGAATTTGTTTTCTACTATTGTCCTTCAGCATGTAACCTGATTGTAACCAGCCAATATTCACTTTATTGATGTCTGCAGTATTACACACACTGACGTTTTAAGTTATAGACATATAATGGACAGACTGGTGTTCGAATATTGTAGTAGAAAAATTGACATATCTGTAAATGGCCAATAAGAAAAAAGCTGAAAGTGGCCAAGCATGTTCAGGGAAAAAAAGGAACATAGATATTGCTTCCTAATCAACCAGTCTAGGATGTTAGAATTCTTACAAATAATACTGAAGATTAAAGGCTAAATACTGAATGTTCACAATTCACTCACTTATAGGTAACAGATTACATTGCACGTCTCCATTTTTTATGTGGTAATAATAATAATAAAAAAAAAGATTACAATTATTAATTTAATGATCATAGAGCTAAAGTTATGAAGCCAGTATAGTTATTAGGCAAAGAGACAGAAGCCCTCATTGTATTAAGTGATTAGTGGCTACCATTCAAGTGTGCTTTAGCAAATTAGAGAATCCACAACATGACTAACTTGGCATATTTATTTTAATTAAAAACGTTACAGTGGTTTGCAGAAGTATTCACCCCCTACCAATAATGTCACATTTTGTTGAATTGCAAATAATTTATGCACCTTTTTTCAAACAAACTTTTTTTATTCAAAGCTGTAGTGGTTGCATAAGTACTCAGCCCCTTAAGTCAGTACTTGGTAGAAGCACCTTTTACAGCAATTACTGCTATAAGTCTTTTTGAATAGGTCTCTACTAGCTTTGAACAGTAGAATGGTAACATTTTTGCCCATTCTTCACCTGAAAATCTTACTTATTTATATACTATATGCATTTTTTAACTTTATCAATGTGGAGTAGTTTGTGTAGATTCTACATGTAAAGTTTAATTTGAAAGCATTGTGGAGTGCGCTCAGGTGCCAACAAAACGTGAAAAATTTGCAGGGGGGTGAATACTTCTGCAAACCACTGTATTCACTGGAAAAGCCATACGAGCTAAAAACAACTAGTTTACAAAGGTGTCCCAGGAGAAAGGCAAGAGCAATTACAATAACACACAAGCACAGAACAAGCAGACAGTTTCACAACCCATGTATTATTGCATGCACTTCACATCACATACAATCACAAGGCTGGTTCAAGTGATCAAACAGCAATCTCTTAAAATGAGAACGTGACACTGTGGATCTGAGTTCTATCGTTAATGTATTCTAGTCCGAGGGGGCAGCTAAAGCAAAAGCTTTCTTTTCCATAGTATTTCTGACTGTTGGTATTTTGAAATATTTAGTGTAACTGACATTTCTTCAGGAACAAACATATTTAAACTCTGGAACAGACTATTTAAATAGACAGGCAGTAACAAGTCTTGCAGTGGAAAGACGTTTATTATGTTACTAACAGTATTTGGTAGGCATAGGGAAGGATACTGTGTGCTTCGTTATCTTGTTTGCAAGCATTACTCTGTAAGAGAAAATTTGTTACAGCCCAATTTTTTGTGAGTGAGTGTGTGTGCATCTGGGGAATAAATAACCTGAAAAAATAATTCCTTATCAATTATAATGTTAAAATACAGAATATCTGCACTAGAATACCAATATTAATAGAAATATATTGGATTGTATCAGAAAGATCGTACTATTTTTAACAAACTTCTTGAAGCTGTAGCTGAACTGCAGACAGCATTGAAATATTCAGTCAACAAGATATTCAAATAAGACACTAAATGTTGGTCTAGACTAAAAAGTTTCTATTTTAGGATTGTGTGTTTAAAGTTATGGCTGATTTACCAAAAACATAAAGTAGCAAGATCCATTAAACAGGAGTCATATTCTGGTAACTAAATTCCTTGATATAGACTAACATCTTTCTAATAAGTGTCATCTAAAACAGCTGTGAGTTTTACATTAGTCAACAAAGAACACTGTCTAAAACTGACTATGACACTGACAGATGACTTAAAAGCTCAGCTAACATAATAAATGGCAGTTTGTCAAGAAAGATCATGCACTTCTTTAACTTTATGAAAGGCTGTAGATACATTTCTGTGAGTTTACCAAGTTATGCAGATTTTAGCATGCTTAGGAAAGTGCCATTATTATATTTAACCCTTCAAGAACTGATCATTAAGACAACTTTTATAATTCTCCTTAAATTCACTTTCATTTTTGCTACCAGTTGAATTGAAAAGTGAGATTTTAAAGAGTTCATCCCAGGATACTGATATCCAGTATTGCTAAACTACAATACCTTAAAAAGTAAGGCAAAGAGATCACTGATTTAAACAACGAACACAAGTGACACTTTTGGTTCTTTTGATTCTTTGTACAGTACTATCAGTTATCTGTCATTAGCTGTTATGTCTCTGCTACTTCTGATCTTTCACTGTATCTTCTTATGATTCTATGACATACCCATCCACAGTGTTTTAGAATTTTCATATCCTAGTCTTGTATTGAAGGTATTATGCTTTGTTTTCTATTGTATTTAATGTATTATGCATTGCTTTTTACTGTATCTTGTAAAGCACTTTGTAATGGTGGTCCAGTATGAATGGCGATATATAAAATAAAGATGTGAGTGATTGATTGATTGATATGTGAGATCTTTACTAATCCCTAGAAGGTGTTGTTTATAGTGAGTAGATTTTTAAAAGAAGTCAAAGACCACATCCACAGCACCATAATGACAGTAACATCTTTAATTTTTTTTATGATGTAGAAGGAAGGAGGGTCAAGCAACAGTGAATACATATTAATTTAGATTTTAGTAAAGAACATTTCATTTCTGTGCAGGCCTTTTCTGAGAAATACGACATTCAACTTATCCGCCACAGAGTGGTATTGTCCATCATTTCATAACGTAAACTAGACACTGTTAAAAATAATAAAGACTGTATAATAAGACATACCGACATGTTTAACAACTACAGCTGTAGAGCACACATGTAAAAATGTGATGACATTAAGCTTCACCTCCATATACTCATTCAGATACTCACAATGACTTGTGCTAATGAAAGTCCAAACTAAGTTTGTTCACAATTTATTAAGCTATGGATATTACCCCAGAGAAGGAATAAATGATCATTCCTGTTGCCAAACTGTTCAATGTACTGTAGTGTACGTTAAACTAGGATGTCATTACACCATACTAAACAAGATCTAATAATGTTGCTGCAGACCAAGCCTCCTCATGCAATAGACAGCTATTTGAATGGATTGGATCTTTGCTGACCAGTGTACCGTGGTTTAGACAAAGCTATCTTTACACATCTACCCCACTTTTCAAATATCGTTGCTGCCGCTCATCGCTATGGCACTTCTGCTACCTTATGTGGGTCTGACAAATGTTGTAACATGAAACAAGACTTGAAAGCAGAGTACATTTGTAACATGCCGAGGTACCAAATAATAGCTTCATCTAAACCAGGGTACACTTTGATATATCATCATGTACCCAGAGTACATTTCAATAGTACCCCGGTCAACAAAGTCCCAATCTGTGCTATTTAAGCCATCAGCAACACTAACAAGACTGGCTTTATTAACTGAATAATTTATTTTGCAGCATTTACTTCTGAATATTAATCTAATTCACACAACAAACTGTTTTATATCTGACACACAAATACACTGTGTTATTTAATAGATTCAAGCTGTGGTCTCCACAAATTATGCATACAAAAAAGTACTGTTGCCTATAATGGCTTTTCTATAGTGTCACAGAGACGGCCGAAGTGGGCGGCGTCAGAACCAGGAAAGGTAATGAAATATACAAAACACAGGACGGATGAAATGAAGTGATGAAGACGCCTGTTGGCGCCGGTTTAATACAAAATAAAAAGTTTACACAAACACGAAAAACACAGGACACGGCACTCTACGCCAAAATAAAAGACAAACGACAACAGACTAAACTTAACAAACACGGTGAGCCGATACTTCGTTATTATTATTACTTTACTTATTTCCTCCGTCTCCAATCCCGTTCTCCGCTCACCGAACACCCAACCACCAGTATGTGACAACGTGCATCTATATATACTATTGTGCTGGGATTCAATTACCAATTAATTATTCACTTGAATCCCAGCACGTGAATTAATAAAGTGCAATTCCCCGTGCTCACATATTACTACATTTTACTTGCACGTGAAGTGCTGTGCAATCCTCGTGCCTAAATACACATATACATTTTTAAACACTCGTGTTACACAGACCCGTTTATATCCCGTGTACCAATGTCTATACACCAACATTTAAACACACCACACGCAACACATAACAGATAATATACACAGGGGCGGGCACTTTGTTACATATACCCCCTCCTGTGCAAAGCACACATGGCCTCAATGGCCACCTCCCCCCTTAAAAGCCCAAAAGTCCCGCCCAAAGTCCTTGGCCAGGACCAGAGGCTTCCAGGGGCCCACAGGTCGTAATGCTGTCAGCAGGGTAGCATTCTCCTGCCAGGGTAGTCCTAGCAGCGGAAAGGCTGCTTGGGGTGTGGTCTCCTGACCTTCCCCCTCCTTCGGCGCCGGCAGCTCCCCTTGGTGGGGCTTCAACCACCGTTCTTCCTGCAGGGAAGAAACTGCAGAGGGAGCAGGTCTCCGGACCTCCCCCACGATCTCCGGCGGAGAAACTGCTGCTGGGGTTGGCGGTCTCCAGACCTCCTCCCCCTCCTCCGGCAGCGAAACTGCTGCTGGGGTTGGCGGTCTCCAGACCTCCTCCCCCTCCTCCGGCAGCGAAACTGCTGCTGGGGTTGGCGGTCTCCAGACCTCCTCCCCCTCCTCCGGCAGCGAAACTGCTGCTGGGGTTGGCGGTCTCCAGACCTCCTCCCCCTTCTTCGTGGCCGGCAGCTCCCCTTCGTGGGGTTCCGGCCACAGTACTTCCGGCTGTGATGCGGAGCGGCGGGCAACCCCAGGCGATGCAGAGCGGCGGGCAACCCCAGGCGATGCAGAGCGGCGGGCAACCCCAGGCGATGCAGAGCGGCGGGCAACCCCAGGCGATGCAGAGCGGCGGGCAACCCCAGGCGATGCAGAGCGGCGGGCAACCCCAGGCGATGCAGAGCGGCGGGCAACCCCAGGCGATGCAGAGCGGCGGGCAACCCCAGGCGATGCAGAGCGGCGGGCAACCCCAGGCGATGCAGAGCGGCGGGCAACCCCAGGCGATGCAGAGGCATCCTTGGGCGAAGCGAGGCTGGCATCCTTGGGCGAAGCGAGGCTGGCATCCTTGGGCGAAGCGAGGCTGGCATCCTTGGGCGAAGCGAGGCTGGCATCCTTGGGCGAAGCGAGGCTGGCATCCTTGGGCGAAGCGAGGCTGGCATCCTTGGGCGAAGCGAGGCTGGCATCCTTGGGCGAAGCGAGGCTGGCAGTCAGGACAAGCTGGGGTGCGGGTGTTGGCCCTCTTTTCGGCCACTGCAGCCGGGAGGTTCTTCCCCGTGCTTCCCTCAGCAGCCTATGCAAGGGCTGCTGAGGACCGCCAGCATCTAGTCCTGGCCCTTGTGGTGCAGGGAGAGGCAGCTCCTGCTCCTCTCCCCCTGATGGAGGTGGAGGCAGAGGAAGCTCCAGCTCCTCTCCTCGTGATGGTGGGGGAAGTGATACCAGCAGGCATTCACCCTCTGCTGGTGGGGGAAGTGATACCAGCAGGCATTCACCCTCTGCTGGTGGGGGAAGTGATACCAGCAGGCATTCACCCTCTGCTGGTGGACAGGGACCCAGCAGGCATTCACCCTCTGCTGGTGGACAGGGACCCAGCAGGCATTCACCCTCTGCTGGTGGGGGAAGTGATACCAGCAGGCATTCACCCTCTGCTGGTGGACAGGGACCCAGCAGGCATTCACCCTCTGCTGGTGGACAGGGACCCAGCAGGCATTCACCCTCTGCTGGTGGCGGAGGCAGAGGCAGCTCCTGCTGCTCTCCCCCTGCCGGTGGAGGTGGCGGAGGCAGAGGCAGCTCCTGCTGCTCTCCCCCTGCCGGTGGAGGTGGCGGAGGCAGAGGCAGCTCCTGCTGCTCTCCCCCTGCCGGTGGAGGTGGCGGAGGCAGAGGCAGCTCCTGCTGCTCTCCCCCTGCCGGTGGAGGTGGCGGAGGCAGAGGCAGCTCCTGCTGCTCTCCCCCTGCCGGTGGAGGTGGCGGAGGCAGAGGCAGCTCCTGCTGCTCTCCCCCTGCCGGTGGAGGTGGCGGAGGCAGCTCCTGCTGCTCTCCCCCTGCCGGTGGAGGTGGCGGAGGCAGAGGCAGCTCCTGCTGCTCTCCCCCTGCCGGTGGAGGTGGCGGAGGCAGAGGCAGCTCCTGCTGCTCTGCGCCTGCGGTGGAGGTAGGAGCGGCGTGTAGTCTCCTGGTGGTGGAGGTGGGAGCGGTGTGTATACAGGGGACTGGTGCGGCTCTCCCTCACTTGCAGGGGACTGGTGCGGCTCTCCCTCCCTTGCAGGAGACTGGTGCGGCTGTGGAGACAGCGGTGGGACCTCTGCCTTCCTCTTCCCCTTTCCCCCTTCTCTGCCATCTCCTCACCTTCCTCTCCTGCGGCAGTTCCTCCTCTCCCTCCTGGTAGGGGCAGCGGAAGGGACAATTGGCAAAGAGATGGTCCTGGTTGCAGAGGAGGCACCCCGGCAAGGACTGGTTACATCGCCGGGGATGTCTGGCCCTTAGGCGGCACTCCTCCTCCCTGTCCCTCACCTCTTTATCCTCTTTCCTGCTTCTCCCCATTTCTTTTTTTTTTTTTTTTTTGTAATCCAAAGACGCCCCTTTTTTTTTTTTTTCTCCCACACAAAAAAAAACCTCTCCTGGTCTGACGCTTGGAGGCGCTGTTATCCCACGCAGGACACCACGTGTCACAGAGACGGCCGAAGTGGGCGGCGTCAGAACCAGGAAAGGTAATGAAATATACAAAACACAGGACGGATGAAATGAAGTGATGAAGACGCCTGTTGGCGCCGGTTTAATGCAAAATAAAAGGTTTAACAAACACGAAAAACACAGGACACGGCACTCTACGCCAAAACAAATAGACAAACGAAAACAGACTAAACTTAACAAACACGGTGAGCAGATACTTCGTTATTATTATTACTTTACTTATTTCCTCCGTCTCCAATCCCGTTCTCCGCTCACCGAACACCCAACCACCAGTATGTGACAACGTGCATCTATATATACTATTGTGCTGGGATTCAATTACCAATTAATTATTCACTTGAATCCCAGCACGTGAATTAATAAAGTGCAATTCCCCGTGCTCACATATTATTACATTTTACTTGCACGTGAAGTGCTGTGCAATCCTCGTGCCTAAATACAAATATACATTTTTAAACACTCGTGTTACACAGACCCGTTTATATCCCGTGTACCAATGACTATACACCAACATTTAAACACACCACACGCAACACATAACAGATAATATACACAGGGGCGGGCACTTTTCATACATGCATTACTTTTTTTTCATTTTCTTTTTCAATCAGTCAGTTTGGTGTATATGATCTCCAAACACTTTTAAACTTGATCAAAAGCGTGTATTTAAACTATCCAATGGGTTTGTTCCAGTACTCTGGAAGATTAGCATGTGCTTGATAGGAAACTAGGTTTGGTGAAGCATACAGTTTGCAATTTATGTCTTTAACTGAAGATTTTAGACCGGAGGGTGGCCATTACTTTCAACTGAATTTATACTCCAAGTGACAATTGGTAATGGAAATATTGCAGCAGTAGGTGCAAATCTAGGAGTATTTTCCATTAACTTAATTAGTTTCATAACAGGATCAAATCTGCTGGCATCTACAGTGTACTGTCCGAAAAAACAAAAACAAAAAATAAAAAAAACGAAATAGCATGGTAATAAATGCTGTGACAGAAGTTATAAATCCACCACATTATTACTGATGGCTGTTTTGCCCACATAATCTGAACTGTGTATGCACCTTCTGTCAGGTAGCATATTTTTGTTTGACATATGCAAGAGCAGTGCAAAATACTGTGAATAGGGAATAAAACTGTGAGGCACTCTTATTAAATCCACTTGCCTGTTGCCTTGTGAGAAATGTGTGACCCTGTTTCAATCTAGCAAATTAATGAAATTAATTTTATTCTGGAAGCCTTTTAAGGTTGTACCACTTTTTAAGTGCCCTGTGGTTTGGGTGATCAGTAGTGCATAACTGAATTCGCAGGGTCTCACTCCTCTTCTTCAAATAAGCTATCCAGATATTTGAGCTGGTAGTAGCTATCAAAACCTGATAGCTACTACACATGTTAAAGCAGTAGGCCTATGACATAGTTAGGATTTAAAACTATTTAATGCCTTTGCTTTTGTACTTTCTTCAAACGAGAATGCAATATGAGGATGACAGAGTACTACAGAACATTTTATTGGTAATTGTATGGCATTGTAGAGCACCTCATCAGATGTAATGTAAAGCATGCCTGTGTATCTATAATATTGTGGTGAACCTTGTTTCCCACAAGCAGGGGCTTCTTACAGGTGGAGGTCGGACGTGAACCCGGGCCCTCCCACTGTGAAGCGTAGTGCTGATACCGCTGTACAAAAGAGCCGGGCTCCCTTGCAGGAGCAGATATCAGGCTCATGTCTTCATGTTCAGATTGCATCACTAACAGCCCCGACCCTTACCTCCTTGCACGCTACACTGTCCCCTGTCAGCCTCAAATCCACCCTTGAGCTTGCTCACCAGTTCTACATCCTGTAGAAAACTGGCATTTTTTGTATGTCTGTACATTTGTTTTAAGTACTCGCCCACAGGATTTCTGTAGACATCAACTATTCCTCATCAGATTTAATTCAGCTTGGGAGAGCTGGAGTTTCTACCTCTGCACTTAATATCAGTGTGAATATTAATTCCTTCTGCTGTGGGACTTGTAATAGTCTTGCTGAAAGGTACTTTTTTTTTTTTTTAAAGACTGCTATTTTATTTAGTTTTCAGATCAGATTCTGTATTTATTTATTTTTTGCTCAAGTGTCCCCATGAAGCTAAAAATAATGAAGCAGTGGTTTAATGTGAGGCAATAAAGAAGACAGGTGTTATACAGGATCGAATGAAAGAGATTTGATTAATTAAAAAGGAAAAGGGAAAACACGTCAACCTACAAATCACTGCATTCTTAATGTACCTTTGATAACCCGGACAATATTGCAATTCTGAGAATTGTTCTACAAAGTATTGGGTGCTATTCAATAATTCTTGTTTCAGAATCATTTGCTGGTTTTCTTTTTGAGACTAAAACAAATGACAACAAAAGACCTTCTACAGTGTATGACAGCAATTTTTATTGCAATGCTTATGTGACAGCACAGTCGCATGGAGTCCAAAACAGATACCATTTGCTCCTATGGGTATCCTATATATATATATATATATATATATATATATATATATATATATATATAATATTAACAATGTTGTGATAAAGTTTAAGTGTAAACATAATCCAATAAAGTGTACGCTTCACTGTTTTTATACAAGTCAGCATTCATTAAGGTAATATCACCCTCAGTTCTGAATGTCTGTACTTATGTTTTATCTCATTATTACACTAATGTAGGGTCATTTAAGGGCACATATTTTTTAAATGGTACCTGACCATGGTCAGACATTCAAAACTTAAGTTAAAATTGATATACCGTAACAACACAAAACATGAAAACAAACAGACACATTCTGAGTATTTCTCTGTTTTCCCAAGGAAAACTGCTTATCACAGCAAAGTGCAGTAAAGCATGGTGAAAACTTGTTAGAGGTCTAATTGTAGCTTTTTTTTTTTAATCAGATGTACATTTCACAGACCTAATATAAGGCTTGGTTTAAGGTAAATACAAGAATGTCTTTCCAGATTACATTGTTCAATCTCTTTAAATTATACTGATTTCAGAGCAGGTTAAATAGTATTATACAATGACATTGTTACTTTTAAAGCTGTGTTGTTGTTTTTTCTCGTTGGAGTATATAGTTAATGTTCCCTACAGATGCTCAGTGTGCTGGCTAAACACAATCACCTTTTAAGCCTTTGAACACCTCAGAAGAAGCCTAAATGCCATTATATTAATGCAACAGTAAACGATTTAATAAGAACTTCACACAGTGCACCTGTCTTCTTTGTGAAGCTAAAATAAATACATTAAAACAAAATGCCCATAATGTACTTTTTAGTGTTCATAACAATACTATAAGTGACACCTACTTTAAAATAGGAAAAGTGTTTGAATTAATTTTCAGGGCAATATTAGCATTAACAGATTGCAGGCATAAATCTGTCCACAAGTCTATTATTCCTTTAAGCAATTTAAGAATCAAATGGCGAAACAAACAGCCCATGCTCTCTTTCCTGAATGGAAAATTGCCTGTGGAGTCCAGTTCTCTCAACCAAGAAAAACAGGAAGTCTGTGTTTTTAATAGCAGTGGCCTGAAAGAAAATAACTTGGCTTTTATTTTCATTTTTCAATTATGATTCCCTTTCAATTTGAAGATGACCACCAACACCATACTTTTAGGATATGTCTGCTTGTCAGGTATTCATTGAACATTTTATATCAAAGCTGCCAATAGGCCCCTCCATGGAGTGAGGTACTTGGTCCCACCTACCGAGGTAATAAATAGCACCGTGTGACAATTTATTTATTTATTTTTGTTCCTGGGTAGTAAGTGTTATTTCCTAATTGCTTATGCCTCAAAAGTATAGAAAATGGCTATTTTATAATAATTTATAATGCCCCACAAACTTTGCTTTTGTGACCAGGACAGTGATATTTCAAAATATCACTATTTCCAATGGGAAAACGGGCAAATGTGTGTCTTTTCGTTCACATAAAGTCAGAAAAAAACAACATATGAATCCAAATTAACATGTATTTATACTAAAGTAATACAAAAATGACTACAAAAGATTTAGAAGTGAGTAGTTTTTCGAGATTTACGATTATACTGTATTTACAATTTAAATTGTAAGCCCCACGCAGAGCATACCCTGCACGCAGGATCCAACCCGTCCGGCTCGCAGCTGCTCAAGATCACCCTCAAGGGGCAGAAAGTGGATGAGAAAGGTAGACCACGCCAAAGACATTTCAGAATTAAAGGGCCAGATGGCCCAAATACTTGACTACTTAGCCAAGCAGCAGGCCCATACCCCTGAGTCTGTCCCAGCTCCGGAGCATGCCCTGGCCTTACCAGTGGACATTTCAGCTTGCCTCAGACAGACTCAGAGAAATTCAAATGCACTCAAGCTCAACTCCGGCGCTTATGGAGCGAGCCTCCAACTTCTTCCACGTTCCCTGGAAGGCAGTGTTCGAACAGCACAGGTCTGTGTTCAGACCAGCACAGACTTCAACCCCCAGCATTTACCAGTGTTCCCGTACTTTCTGGAGGTTAAATCACCCTCAGTGCCCATTGTGTCCAAGAGCATGGTCTATCTTGCCTCCTTGGAAGGGTCAGAGCTAGAGGGCTAGCACAATTTCCACATAGCAGCCTTACTGCGAGCGCCCCCAGCAGGAGGCCTGTCCCAGGATCCTGTATGAGGCTGCAAGGAATCATGGTGAGGAACTACCGGGATGACTGGTTGATTTGTTCCCAGTCCCAGGAAGGAGCAGTGGCCCACGCAAGCACGACAGACACCATCGGCCGATGATTTCTCGCCTATGCTGGGAAGCCCTACGCTGGTGGAGGAAACCCTCACACCTGAGCGAAAGCATAAGAATGGGAGTGATACACAATCATCAAGTGGTGACGACAGACGCGTCCAACTCCGGTTGGGGGGGGAGGTCTGGGCAGGCAGAGGAGTCCGCGGACCCTGGTCAGGCCACTGGGCATCCCTGCACATAACTGCGCTAGAGCTGACAGCAGTCCACCACATGCTTCAACATTTCCTCCCTGTGCTCCAGGACAGACATGTCCTTGTCCGCACGGACAATATGTCAGTAGTTGCATATGTGAACCACCAGGGAGGGCTTCGGTCCCTGGGGTTACACCACATAGCCTTTTGGCTGTTGATCTGGGCACTGGTCCACTTCCTGTCCCTCTGGGCTATTCATCTGCTGGGAGTGGTGAACTGGGCAGCAGACCTCCTCTCAATGTCAACCGTCAGGTGGTGCAGTGCATTTGGGAACGCTTTGGGCAAGCCCAAGTCGATCTCTTTGCCATGGCAGAGATGACCCATTGTCCACTAGGCATTGACGCCCTAGCTGAAGAGTGGCCCGAGGTGCTTTTGTACACTTTCCCGCCGGTACCGCTGTTCCTTGCCTTCCTGGAGAGGGTTGGGAGAGACAAGGTGAAATCTCTCCTGGTGGCCCCCAGATGGCCCAGGAGAATCTGGTTTTTCAGCCTCTGCCAGCTGCTTCAGGGCCAGCCCTGGGAGATCCTGCTATGCACGGATCTCTTCAGTCAGGTGAAAGGCACCCTCTAGCACCCAGAGCCGGGCAGACTCCAACTGTGGGTCTGGCCCCTGAACAGGACTGTCTGTCCGCCTTAGGACTCTCAGACGCAGTCGTCAGTACACTGAAGAATGCCTGGAAGAACGCATTTGAACGAACATGCTATTATCACTCCGCCAGGTCTGAGAGTTAGACAGAGACCGTATCGCATTCCAGAGAGTCGGAGAGATTCTGTTCGAAGGGAGGTGGAGTGTATGTTGAAACTTGGGGTAATTGAACCTTCCCGAAGTGAGTGGTGTAGCCCAATAGTACCAATAGACAAGCCAGATGGGTCACTACGATTATGTATCGATTTTAGGAGGGTGAATGCTATCTCCAAGTTTGATGCATATCCCATGCCTCGAGTAGATGAACTCTTAGACAAACTGGGGCGAGCTCGGTTTATTTCAACTCTGGATCTGACAAAAGGATATTGGCAAATTCCATTAACGAAAGCCTCTCGTGAGAAAACGGCATTTTCAATCCCAGAGGGTCTTTTTCAATTTTGTACTATGCCGTTCGGACTTCATGGAGCGCCTGCTACTTTTCAGAGACTAATGGACAAGGTTTTACAACCTCATCGAGAGTATGCAGCTGCGTATATCGATGATGTAGTCATCTATAGTTCTTCCTGGAGAGAACATTTGACTAGATTAGAAGCCGTCTTACAGTCCCTGAGGAGGGCGGGGCTCACAGCGAACATGGCAAAGTGCGCTATTGGAAAAGAAGAAACTAAATATTTAGGTTTCATAATGGGTAAGGGTAGAGTGAAACCGTTGGTTTCAAAAGTCCAGGCTTTGTTGGATTCACCGGTACCTACCACGAAAACCCAGGTGAGATCACTGTTAGGGTTGGCTGGTTATTACCGCCGCTTTATTCCACACTTTTCCACTATAGCCGCCCCTCTCACTGATCTCACTAAAAAGAACGCTCCAAATAAAATTAAGTGGAGTGCAAAGTGTCAGACAGCCTTTGAATCTATTAAAACTAATTTGAGTCAGGCCCCAGCATTAATAAGCCCGGATTTCAGCCGAGAGTTCGTCCTGCAGACAGATGCATCGCAGACTGGTCTGGGGGCGGTTCTGTCCCAGGAGAGAGATGGTATAGAACACCCGATACTATACATCAGTCGGAAGTTACTGCCCAGAGAACAGAGGTATTCGGTAGTGGAGAAAGAATGCCTGGCAGTGAAATGGGCAGTGGAATCTTTAAAATATTATCTTCCGGGACGACCTTTTGTACTCATCACAGATCACACTTCTTTAAAGTGGTTAGACACGATGAAGGATTCAAACGCTAGGATTACGCGGTGGTACCTGGCGCTCCAACCCTTCGCCTTTCAAATAAGGTATCGTGCGGGTAAGTTACATCAAAATGCTGATTTTTTTTCCCGGGAGGGAGGAAAAAGGGAAGGGTTAGAGGTTTCCGAGTGTTCCTTCGGCTCCACTCTGAGGGGTGGGATATGTGATGAGTCAAAGGGATTTCGGTCTGTGATTCAGCCTCCCGACAGTAGATGGCATCAAACCAACTCGGGACTTCCCTTACCAAGATCTCGTGACCATGGCAAAAGTCATCTTTTGAGGGGCGGCACCTTGGTGAGGGGCGGAAGTACGAGTATGTAAATTCCAGCCACTGGAGTCAAGTGAAGGATAAGGACACGTGTCAGTTGGGGATTGGTGTTCCACTGACTACAGAGGCGGGACATTACATACTAAAGGGAACGTACTACTGTGTTCGGGGTTGGTCCGAAAGTAAAATAGGAGGAGTAACAGGTGGAGGGAGAGACTGGTTTGGTGCAGCGGGATTTTTAAAAACAAAAAAAAAAAAACACTAACATTTCTTTTGTCTTTTTTTGTTTATGTATGGTTCACCACGAAGACGATTAAAGACGAATCATCACGGTTTGTTTTGGATTTCACCCCTGCACTCCTTCCCTCACACCATTTTGTTTTCTTTTGTTATTTAATTATTTTGTTTAGATAATAAAAATAAATTATTTTATTTCTGTACACATAAATTACTGTCTGGACATTCCATTTAATACACTCTCGCCTCACACTCCCTATGAAGAAAATCTTTCTGGTAGCTATCACCTCCGCTAAGCGGGTCAGTGAGCTACAGGCACTGTCAGTGCACAGTTCCTGTATGCGTATTTGGGACAATGGAAACAGGGTATCGTTGTGTACGAACCCTGCTTTCCTTCCTAAGGTGATTACAACTTTTCACTTGAATCAATCAGTAGAAGTAGAGGTTTTCCATCTCCCTCCCTTTGCAGAGAAGACGGATAGGAGATTAAATTCCCTCTGCCCCACTTGGGCATTTAGAGGTTATGTGGATAGAATGAGAGCGCTGCGTCAGTCTGACCAGTTCTTCATCTGTCATGCTGAAAAGACCCAAGGCCAAGCCCTCTCTAAGCAGTGGCTGTCCCACTGGATTGTGGATACAGTCTCGACTGTATACTAATACTGGCCTACCCCCAACTGGGAGGGTGGCCGCGCACTCTACCAGAGGTGTGGCTACATCATGGGCTCTCTTTAGAGGTGCTTCATTGACTGATATTTCTACTGCGGCTAGCTGGGCTACTCTGCATACATTCACCAGGTTCTACCAACTTAATGTCATAGATTCCTCTATGCCTTAAACAGGCACAAGTTGGCGGTAGCGAGATGTCTCTCATATGCTCATTCTCCCTCGTGATGGCATTGGTATACTTTCCCAAAAGTATGGTGTTGGTGGTCATCTTCGAATTGAAAGGGAAGATGACCACCAACCTTATGAAGTCACATCACTTGCACTCGTGGGTTCGAGGCAAAAGAGGATGATGTCTTCACGCAGTGATTATTTACTGCCTCGGTAGGTGGGAGCGAGGACATCACTCCACGGAGGGATCTCACAGCAGCTTTGATATAAAATGCTTGACAAGGAGGCATATCCCAAAAGTATGGTGTTGCTGGTCATCATCTCTTTAAGGGAACTGGGTTTACACCTGTAACCTATCGTTCTGTGTTGTGGTTGGATTAGATTCCTTTCAGCATTTAACTGTCACACATTGTTTTGTTTGAAGAGGTTTATTGACTAAACCTTTCTGGAAACTGATCTGAAATGAAGTCTTCAAATCCCTTGACCTTTATTCCTCAATAACTTTTTCATTCACAATGACTGCAAGCAGACCTCCTGCAGACCGTGTCTGACCTCAGCGTCTGTAAAGCAGGCACCATTTCCGCAATCTGTGGCACAACTCCAATAAGATCAATCACTTGTCTGTCTGGACCAACTAACATGCTCTTGCTGGGACTCCTGATTGAATCTCCCACTTTCTGTACAAGTATGAGCAAGCACCGATCAGAAGCATAGTAAATATTTCACTCTTATTCTATACTGATTACTAAACCATATCCAGAAAGAATACATGATACTGGAGGAAGAATATGCTGTTGCACCTACTTAAACTTGGTGCTTAAAAAAAAAAAAAAAAAAGGTTGTACAAATCGATTGAGATATTTTTGGTTACTTTTAACCTTAGTTTGTGGTTCCTGGACCTGAGCATGGCCATGGTTGTTGAATGTGATCGTTTAATTTGTGGTGTACTGTACAGTATGACTAGTAGTGAAGTGTGACTATATCTAAACCTCGATATTTGTTTTGAACACGGTTTGGCTGTAGTGAGCTGAAAACGGTAGGACTGTGATGCCATTTACCAAGAATTGTCTGAAAATGGGGAGCCATGATACAATATGGCCAAATCTAATCATATTAATAGTTTATATATTTAATTACATATATGGGATGGGCCCACAAGGCCTTGGTTGTAACAGGTTTTTAGTTATCAGAAATAGATCAAATTTCTCACAGTTAGAAAATAACAAAACTAGTTATTTCCGATTATATTTGATACACATTTTGAAGAACGATACCAGGTTAAAAAGCTTGAGAAACTATTTGACAAACTGTCTGGGTGAAAAAGTAATTGAAAACACATTAGTAAAGGGAAACAGACATGAAAGCAATGCTCAGTAGAACAGACATTCATGGTTTGATAGAAGGGTTAGGTTTAAAGATAAAGCAGTAAATGGTCTAACAAACTACTTGTAGTCAACTTGGGAATGGTTTTATTCTATTTATTGCGAGAGTGGATACTTTATTGCATCTCTAGGCTAAACAGCAAAGGTCAACTCACAGTTGTATGTTACAAGTAAGTGTTACAGTCTGCTGTGTGATTAAATGTCCATTAATGCCGGTAGAATTTTAAGCATTTCCTCTTGGAAAACAAAGATGAATGTACAGTAGCTGGGCAGGTGTAGACTTGAGTTGCAAGGGCCATCAGTGTTAAACATATAAAACACATGTTTGTAGGTCTTCAAGTCCACCAACCATCAGCAGTTTAGATGGTCAAATAAACTAAGATATTATAACATTCAACATTTAGTCGTGGATTTTAAATGACCTTAAATCATTGTTCAAATTTGTATATATATATATATATATATATATATATATATATATATATATATATATATATAATATTTATTTTTTTTTAAGGTTAACTCAGATGTCACACTAGAATATGTTTAATCCCAAATCTTGTTGCAAAAAGGCAGCATAAAATGTCGGAATTTGAAAAGCGACCTCTTGAATTGAGATTCTAAACTGACCTGTACTCATAAGAGATCTATTCACATGGCAACAGAACAAATAAGACCTTACAGTAGGAGTCAAAAGTAGAAGTGCAACAAGTACAATATTTTATCCTATTTTGCAACCAAAGCCTTAACTGATACAGTGCTTTATCAAACATCGGACCAAATAGGATATTTTTAATGACATGAGCCTACTCTCAGCCCAGAAAGTCCAGAAGCACAAGTTTTCAGATATATTTGGTGGTGTGTTCTTCATAGCCTGTCATTTATTTGCCACCCTCCTAGGCCATTTGTAAAGTTGGCACAGTTTAAAGGTGGTTATTTTCAATGGAAATCCGCTGGAGGATCGCATTATTTCCACCGTTTTTTTCTACACCTGTTTTTCCTCACCGATTCATTATTTTCTAAAGCTGCGGAAAACACAGAGGGACTCTATCCGCTAGTTTGTTCATTAGTTATTCTGATGGTTTCTTTTGGCGGAATACGTAATGATCTAAGAATCCATTTTCTAAAGACAAAAGTGGTTTTAATCTAAACTTCCACCAATTTGCCTTCCGCCTGCTTCAGTACAGTCAATACGACTATCCGCCAGTAAAAAACAGAGTGACAGCAAGTCAGACTGAGTCTCCTTGGCACTTAAAGTGGACCCTTTGTTAAAAGCAGGTGTGTGTGTGTGTTGTATGTGTGTGTGTACTGTATTACATTCCCAAGCTGAAACACATTCCCTTTGCATTGCACACAATTCACTTTACCTTAAGACGATCTGAAGAAGTCGTGTGAGACTAATTTCAATTATTCTCAAAGCTAGCTCCAAATGTGTCAAACTACTGGCTACTTTAGAAAATTACAAGCCAAAAAAAACAAAAAACAAATCAAAACAAAAAAACCCTTAATGCGACGATTCTGAAGTTGGCTTCTTACTCACCAATATGCACAATTTTGTTATTAAAATTGAATAAGCAACTTTGGTATTTCAGGGGATAAATCGCCTCGGCTGCTCATTTCAAAATTAATTTGATACAAAAACAACTGAAAAAACATGGCACCCATAGCAATATTGACATTAGGTTTAGTAAAACATTTCACAGTAGGGATCCAGAAGTGGATCCATATGTATTCTTCCCTGTCTAACATGCAATTTGCTTTCCTTTGTTATCTTGTCTAATAAAACATTTTTAAGTTTCGTGCTTTCCCCATTTAATATAGCATGCTCACACAGACCTGAACCTAAGTTTTATTTTCCAACCGAGCAGATATTAGTGTCACACTGGAACTATTTTTGTTAGAGAGTGAAGTGTTTTACTAAGTTTTGACTTTATTTGTTTTTGGTACTGTATGTATACAATAACTTGAAACAAACCATGCAGCTGCTTCAGAATAACTTAAGACCCTGAATGCATCTCGGGCAGGCAACAAGTACAGCTACAAAGTTGTGTGATGATGCGTTGTAATGGGGCTTGCGGTGGTGGTCTGTCGCTGTAAAGGGGTCCTGCAGTAAGGGGTCCAGTGATGATGGGGTTGTGCTGTATTTGGTCACATGGTGGTGGGGTTGCACTGTATTGGGTCACGCAATGGTGGGGTTGCGCTGTACTGTGTCGCGCATTGGTGGGTTCGCTGTAATGTCCTGTAACTCCAGAAGATGAAAATGAATCATTATTTTATATAGCGCCTTTCATAATGGTACACCATCACAAAGCACTTTCCATAATACCCAAATAGAGAAATGCATAATACATGATACTGTGGGAAAGAGGAAAAAAAAAAAAAAAGCATAATAAATTATATACAGTGGAAAGTACATAATTCATGATAGTAGCATAATACATGAAATAGTACACTAAATACAGTGGAACGTGCATAATATATGAAATAGTATATTAAATAAAGTGGAAAGCGCAGAATACATGACAGCAACATAATACGTGATATAGTAGCAGCAGTTAATAACAGATATCAGGCTTAAGAGAACATGTGGGTTTTGAGAGGTGACTTAAAACGAGCTATGGTCGGAGCATCAGGCACCAAATCTGGGAGAGTTCCAAAGAGTCTGAGCCATGAAGCTGAATGAGCGTTGTCCAAGTGTGGTGCACTGTTGCTTGGCGATCACAATTAGGCCAGAGTCAGAGGACCTCAGCTTGCAGGCAGGGACATAGCAAGTCAGCAGGTTGAGGAGGTATTCGGGACCTGTGTGATGAAGGGCACTGTAGGTGAGGAGAAGAGTTTTGAACATAATCCTGAACTTTACAGGTAGCCAGTGCAGCTGGGCAAGACAGGGGGGTGATGTGATCACATTTTTTACATTTGGTAAGGATCCTGGCAGCAGCATTCTGAACTAGCTGCAGTCAGTTTATGGTGTGTGCCAGGAGACCACCATATAGAGAGTTGCAGTAGTTGAGTCGAGAGGAGACAAAGTACCTCTGCATCCGGGAGGGAAAGGTAGGGATGGACTTTGGAGATGTTTTGAAGATGGTAGAAGGAAGATTTGACCACAGAGGAGATGTGGGCATCAAAGGAGAGGTTGCTGTCAAGAAGTACACCAAGGCTTTGTACTGTTGGGGAAGGCAGCAGCAGACAGCTTCCGAAGTTCAAGGCAGCTATGTTGAGATTCTTAAGTTGAGTTTTGATCCTACTAGAAGGAGTTCAGATTTGTTACTGTTCGTTGGAGAAAATTGGCAGACATCCAGGCTACAATGTCTGTAGGCAAAGAGTCGGACCATGGCAGAGGGGCTACCAGGGTAGAGTTTTAAGTAGAGCTGGGTGTCGTCAGCATAGGAGTGAAACATGGGAAACATAGTGAGGCTATGTTGGATTATGAGGTGACCCAAGGGAAACATGTAGATATTGAAGAGAAGCATAAAACCAGCATAAAAAACATGTACCTCTTCTGAATCCAAATGTTTATGGACACTGTTAGATTCATTGTTAGAGATACGTCCGTAGATCTTCTCTTTGCGGCTTCAGGTTGTCTGCTGGTATAGCAAACACAGTTTGAATCCCTACAAAATACATAACTGCAACAACTCGGAGAAGGTAATTTGCAAATTGCCTTTTGAAATCCTTCTCTACAGATGGTTATTACTTCAACATTCAGTAGTGTTCTCTTGGGAAACCGAAATGACAAGTGATTAGTTGGAAAAAAAAATTAAATGAAAATAAAATTGCTGCTTTAACCACAACCGAAGAACTAGCATGCATCTGTATACTGATGAGGCTATCAGGCTGATACTGCCATCAGTGGCAAAGGAAGGATTCCAGACACGATGAAACAATTGGTTTGCTCACAAACCAGACTTGGTTACTGTGACTGCACTTTGCTTAGAAGTAGTCTAGTCTGCAATGTTATCTGTCCCATTTTGTAAGCCAACATCTGGGTAGCGCATAGACAAAGATACTAAAAAGGGCTTGAGGGAGTAGCACATTTGGCACTTACCTCTGCAGATTTTCTTTTGCTTTTTGCTGTGTTTGAGACTTATTGGAATGCAAGGGAGCAACAAGAAAATGCAATTGCTGAGTAATCTGTGGCTAATTTGGAGAATCAGCTAACCTTATATTGGCTGCTCACTTTTTTTCAGAATGTCTCGGAAACTGCTTTTATTTTCCAGCATTCAAGGAGCAAATTGAATTAAGGGCAGGCAGAGACTTGAGTTTGGGGAGGTGAGTTAGAGACTGGTGCCAATGCCAGCAAAATGGTTGCAATCAATCAGCCCAAAGTAAATGAAGGGTAAGACAGATGCCCCTCAGTTTGACTGAAGATGCACTTCAAGATTGATTTCTGAGTGGAGTACAATTTTCTGAAATTGCACTCTAGATTGGAACTTGGCGATTCATACAAACCCATTTACCAAGCCTTTTTTTTTGTTTTGTTCTGCAGCATGCAATTTTATCCATTAACCTACTGTACAACATGGGGTTGGTATTGTTTTCATGATTTTAATGTACCAATTCAGAATTAATTTCCTTTGACAGAAACATATGCTCTGTCCATTCCCTACGGTACACCTCAAAGAGAACGTACTTCTATTGTTAATGATGGACACTGACAGGCTTTATTGGTTTCAGAGAGCCAAAAAAATTGTCAGCTTCTTTTTGGCAATTTATATGGCTTCAGATAAGTCTTTCTGGATTTTATACACCCGACAGCCATACTGCTCCCGGCACGCACCATAAACCGACAGCAGCTAGTTCAGAATGCCACTGCCAGGATCCTTATCGGATGTAAAAAAACGTGTACACATCCCCCATCTTGTCCAGTTGCACTGGTTACCTATAAAGTTCAGGATTACTTTCAAAACTCGACTGCTCACCTACAATGTCCTTCGTCACACTGATCCTGAGTAAAACCTGCTGCTCCTCAACCTGCTGACCCGCTATGTCCCTGCCCACAAGCTGAGGTCCTCTGACTCTGGCCTGCTTGTTATCCCAAGCAAAAGTGCACCACACTTGGAGAATGCTTGTTTAGCTGCATGGCTCTGACTCTCTGGAACTCTCTCCCAACTTTGGTGTGTGATACTCCCACCGTCGCCCGCTTTAAATCAACTCTCAAGACCCACTTGTTCTTTTTGCTTTCAATGCTCTTTAAGCCTGATATCTGCTATTAGCTGCTCTGTTGTTGCTACTATTTCATGTATTATGAATTTTTCATTATTTCATCTATTATGTATTGTTTTTTTTTTACTGTATATGATGCATTTCTCTGCATTTAAAGTATTATGGATTTTCTTGTTACTGCATCTTGTAAAGTGCTTTGTGATGGTGGTCCACTATGAAAGGCGCATATAAAATAAAGATTGATTGATTAATTCATTGATACAACTGTCAGAACTGTAATAAAAAGAATGGAATTCTGTAAGGGATAAACAACGATAAATGTTGAATCTGTAAAAATAGTGTTTCGAGTACCCTTGGACATGATAAACTGTGGATTATTTTCTTACTGATTCAACACTTTGAGTTGTTTATGCCATAAAGCATTTCTTTCTAAATGATACTTGTTCAATTACGAGATTCAATTGATTGTTAATTTGGTAATTCAATTTGTTTTTTGCTCTTTTGTGACACTTAGTTCAAACAGTTAAAATCTTTGTCTCATATTGTGGGTATGTTGTCATGAGTTCTTCAGAGTTGGGAGTTTGAAATCCCACTTACACAGACAAAAGCGTCTGTTGTAAGTGAAGACAGTAATGAGAACAATGTTTTAGATGTAGAACATAAAGTTGGCACTAAACATGGAAAAAAAACAAATGAGAACCTGGAAAGCAGAGTAAAATTAGAGATTATCTTGAAAAACCTAAAACAGACGAAGACCTAAATATCACTGCCAACAATCTTTTTTTTTCCCCAAAAAGTACTCAGGTGTAATTTTGTAAATGGGCTGTAAGATTGTTTGAACAATGGTTAAAGCTAGGAAAAAAATGCAAAATGAGTTTAAATCCAACATCCGTGTAATCGGTAAAGATTTACTAAGTGAAGATGAAATTGCTGTTTTTTGCTGAACCTGTACAGAAGGTATGTGAATTGAAAATTAGAAGGCAAGTGTTTATGTGGAAATTAATTTTATGCTAGAATATGGAATACAATTGTAGAAGGGAGATACATGGGACCCCAAATAGTACACAGTCTTTACCCTGGAATGCAAGGTAGACATTAAAAAATGTGGGTGGAAAAAATAAATGTAGCCTTTCTGTTTAAATGAGGAATGATAAACTACATCTCCCAGAATGAAGAACACAGACTGACTGGCAATCAGTTAATACACCTGCTTATAATGTAAAAAGCCAGGTAGATATAAAAGGACAGGTTTCAAAGACAATAGCTTTCAATAGAAGGTAAAGACCAGTGCATAGACCTAAATCAGGTGTACATTAAAATAAAGCATATTCAATCTGTGACACGTGAACAATATGTCTAAAGTCAGTAAGCAGGATTAGCAGCAAGGCTTTATTTTTGTCTTGTATTGTTTGTTAAAAGAAACTGTGTTCCCTCTGGAAAAGGTACACCATGGCAGAACAAATAAACATACAGGTACCGTCCTGTTTAAACCCATCCTTTGTTGTCGAGAGTGCTTTATCAACAATTAACTAACTGTTGAAATGATTCTTGCGTAATAGAATGGTATTCACTCTTCTGTTGATTTGTTCTGATTGTGGTTTCGATGATCTACAGTTTTTTGTGGATTTGTAACACAAACTGTGGATTCTTTAATCAACAATATATCTGCCCCGCACTGTCAAAAATGGCCGAACCCTGCAGGAAATCATTCTGGGGAAACTACACTCATTGTGGTCATAAGAACATTTAATTCAAGTGACATTATGTTTTCAATATACAGCAGACAATATTTTGCTCCAGTACCGAGCATTATAGTTTCCCCCTGTGTACACAGAATTATCTATGTATATTTTACCAAAAATGCACTACCCTTTAGATGCGTGCCGAGATTATGTACAGTATATGCAATATACTCTACAAGTATTGCTTTGTACTGGCAGTAAATAATTTGGTCAAGCACAAAAAAATTGTGAATTTTGTTCTTGTTAACAATGTAGCCACCAGGAATAAAAAAATAAGTGAAGGCCTGAGTCCTACACTCACTTCAGTTTGATGAAACACAGTTTAAAAATGGCCTTTTGCTTTGTTTAAATAATTATAGTGTAATTATATCAAACACGGTGCCCATAATTATTGCATACTTCTTTTAAATACAATGTATCATCCAACATAATGTGGATATTGTTTAAATGGTTTAGGGTATTTTGTCCATGATTATCTCCAGTTTTTAATCCAATAGGGTATTGCTGGATAATAGGTTGGTTTAAAAGAAGACAGCCTTCCCTGGATAGCCCTGTATACAAGATTACTCTCAATGGGTTTTCTACAGGTTAAATATTTTTAGTCAAAAAAATAAAAATTAGAGAACTATTTTTCTTTTACAGCAGACACTTTACAACATTCTTTAAATTCATTTCACTGATGTGCCAGTCCCTTGAAAGAAATTCAACAGTATTTGGCTTGAGAAAATTGGTAGTTCTTTCTCAAGATGATTTAAAGCTAGAGCCTGAATTTAATAAGCACATTCTTGCACCTGCACAAATTGTGTATCAACCATAAAATTATGCTCTCAGACGGCACTGTGATTTAATACTGCTCCCTGATCACTGTTTTTTTAAGCAAGACAAAGATATTTCCCTTCATGTCTTGCTGTATAGAAACGGTGCCAACATTTATCAAGCTGCAATACCTGTCAACTGTAACAAATTAAAGCCTAAGAAAATAATCTGCTCCCAGGCTGCAAAGTATTTTGAACTTTAAAAAATACCTCATATGTGATGACCTGTCATGCCAATTATACCATCTACTTCCATCAAATGTATCTATTCCTATTTTACCTGTGGCATGGGTAGCAGACATAGTACACTTACTATTCTCAGTAATATTAAAGCATGTTTACTGTGACTAGAACTTGCTTCTTCAAAGTACACTATGCTTCATATTATTAAACTTAGAAGAGAGGACAAACCCATAACAACAGATTTCTAACAAGCTAACGCTACAGTAATTGGTACAGAATTTACTGGGTTGAATCCAACTAGATTGTATTGATTCAAAGCACAGCAGAACACTTCTATCATTTCTGTTTCTGAATAAGAGATGAAGAATATAGCGTTATATATACTTTATGTTGCTACAACTGTTTAATTAACTTACCTGTAATTTTTCTTTGTTAGAGTAGGTGTTAAAACGTCATGCTTATATTGGACTAATGTGATCCATCTGTGTTTCCCTCCATCTGATGATGTATATATCCTTCAGCCTAGTGTTGATGGCTGAAGTGTAATACTGCAGTAAACACAACGGCTGCAATGCTGGCTCCAGGGATCAACCACAGTGCGGCCTCCCTAATGCATCAGCATGACAGCCATCTGGACTGAGCTGAGTAGGGTCATTTTCAATGTTTTTTTTTTCTACTGTGCTTGAGGTCCCCAACCAGAATCTTTTAGTCTCAACCAGAGCGAGTTGGTGATGCTCTCTGTGGCTTCAGATAAGTTCTTCACTATGTGTCGCAACTCTTGGCCACTGAATTCGATGTCTCTAAGAAACTGGGCTGTGGAATGTGTCACAAATCCTCGACAACCCACCTCTACCGGGTAAACCTGGACTCTACATCCTTGCTGTTCTGCTTCAGCAGCTAGTTGAGCATACTGAAGTTTCTTCCTTTCATATGCCTCATCCACAACATCTTCCCATGGCACTGTTAACTCTACCAGACGAACAAGACGTGCTGATCCAGAGCACAAGACAATATCAGGTCGAATGTTAGTGGTGGCAATCTCAGGTGGAAAAATAATCCGTTGCCCAACATCTGCTAGCATTTTCCAGTCTCTAGCAGCTTCCAGTTGTCCTAGACAAGTTTTGGTTTTAATACCTTTTCTTGGAGGTTGCTCCCCTGGATGGAGGAATGTTGTTCTTTGTGTGTATTTCTGGCATTGGTGGTAACCTGTTGGTCATTCTGCACTTGTCTTCCAACGCTAAGCACCTGGCCATGACGCCAAGTAAACTGTCCTTGGTTAAGACCCAATTTACATCCTGTCAAAATGTGTCTTAATGTAGCTGGCAATGAACACAAAGGACACCATGTATCCTCTCTCATAAGGGTCTCTGGTGATTGGAGAACATCACATGTTGACCTGATGAGGAAACTGAACCTGTTCTGTTCCACTGTCCACAGATCTTGCCAGCCGATCTTGTGATGTTCCACACTCTCCCATCTCGTCCATTCTCTACTAGATTCCTCCGTTGAGCTGGGGCTGCTTTGTGCTATGTAAGCTGAGCTTAACTTAGACCAAGGCCTCCTCTTTCATGCTGTACTTGACCCACGATATTACTGATATGAAGGGCAGCCTTTGCCTCTTCCACAGCTTCTTTTGCCACCCATTGTCTTCCAGTTTTCAACACAGGTGCTGCCTCCTTCATGCATTTGTCGTGTGATTCTACCAATGTAATCTCCAATCTAACCTTGACACACTTAAACTCACCAGTGAGAGCTTAGACTGGCAGCTGCAGTACTCCTTTACCACACAGACCCACTCTTCTGAGTAAGCTTGGAACTCCTAACCATTTCCTGATTAATGCTTCCAGCTTCTCTACTGTTGTCAAGGAAACCTCATACATAGCGAGTCGCCACAGAAGTCTTGGCAGTAGACCAAACTGAAAACAGCAAAGTTTAAGTTTGCTCAGTAAAGCGCTGCTGTCTATGCTCTTCAACCCTTGCACGGCTTGTTGTCTCACTTTTCCCACATGAACTGAGTCCTTTAGGTCCCCATCATACCATCTCCCAAGACTTTTCACAGGCTTCTCAGACACTGTTGGTATTGCCTCACCGTTAATGTAGAATCTCTTATCCACTACTTTACCTTTAATTATAGAGATGCTCCTTGACTTAGTGGCTTGAATTTGTGCCCACTCAATATTATTGATTAGTTTGCCCAATAACCGATTAGTGCAGGCTACTGTTGTAGTCATGACTGTCAGTCATCCATGTATGCTCGAATTGGTGGCAGTCGCATTCCATAAGCTCAGTGTTCTCTTCCCTCTACCCATTTTAATGCCCTAATAATTATTTCCATTGCCATGAGAAATGGTACATCCTGCTATTATTCCAGTTTCTAGACATTGTCACATAGTAGTGAATTCTGAAGTTCAAAAACACAATTGCAAATTTCCAAAGTAGGCTTTCACTAAGTTTAGTCCTTGGTACACTGAATAAATCAAATGCTGCCCAAAGAAGCGCATGTGGTACTGAAATGCATGCATTAGCTAAATCCAAAGATGTCACATGGAGCTCTTTCCTCTCCTTTTTGGATGTTTGAATTTGCTGCCAGATCACACTGATGTGCTCTAAGCATCCTGGGAAACCTGGAATACCGGCTTTCTGTACTGAAGTGTCAATGAAGCAGTTCTTCAATAGGTAAACTGACAATCTCTGAGCAACAATGCTGAAGAAAATCTTGCCTTCCACATTTAACAGGGAAATAGGGCGGAACTGACCGATACTCGTTGACTATTTTTTTGGGGTATAAAGACCCCACCAGTTCTGCGCCATGCTCTTGGTACAACCTGTTTTTCACATGCTACTTCCATCAATTTCCACAGGATTCGTAGAACACCGTAGACATGCTTGTACATTCTGCACGGAACTCTACTAGGCCCAGGAGATGATGACTCCCTTCTCTTTTTCACAGCTTGCTCTACTTCTTTCCTCTTAGGTGCACAGTCCTCCATTTGGTATTCTGGTGGATTGATAGGTGGGATGTCTGAAGGAATTGACATAGGCTCCTGCTTTTTTTTAATCTGTGTGTGTTTCTTTGAGATATCTCTCCAGCTCAGACTTAGTTGCTTTTAGTGTGCCGTTTTTCTCCCTGGTAAATAACTTCTTTGCAAATTTGAATGGTTACTCGCACTCGCCTCCTTTTTGCAGTGTTTCCGTAGTCACTCGGCTCTGCACAATGTTTTATGACACTTTGTTCTGCTCAGCTGCCTCCTTTCTGTAACTAAGTGCTCTAACTCCTGCTGCCACCTAGACTACAGGAACAGTTTGTACTTTCTTTTTTCAACTCCAAACCTCTCGCTTCCATATGAGTAGATGGTATCCACAAATATATCCAGCTTCTTTTCGATTGTTCCACCTAACCTTTCCAATGCAAAACAGAGATTCATGTTTACTGTGTCCCATGCTGTTTTCTCAGAATTTCAAGGCCATTTAACTCGAGGCTTGTGCCCGTTGAGGTTCTTTTTTTCTCTTACACCGGTTCATCTGACTGGATTCACAAGGATCATTAGGTTCATCAGTGGTTGTGTTTAAGCAAATCATCCTCTCATCTATGACAGGGGTGCCGATATCCTGTGAACTGTGGTTTGCTTCCTGTCGCTGGATTTCATTCGACTGACTTCATAAAAAGTACTAATCAATGTGAGGCCCTTGTCCCTTCTCCCATGATGAATCTTTAAACCCCTAACCGTTGTCACTTTGCTCCAGCCACAGATAGTGTAAGGATTATTGCTGACATTGTCAAACAGGTAACACAACAATAATGATCCGTGATGTGGTACAGAACAGAAAAAAAGCCAGAGTACTTGTTATGTATTACGCAATGATTCAGAGGACTGATCTCAAACCCCAGTGCACTAGAGCAGATATTACACTATTTATTATCTGCTTGGATGTAGCTACTATGATATAGTATATTTTTTTAAGTTATTTCTTTAAGCACTGATTTATGTTGCATTTTGCATTAGGCTGTATGAAGTAATTACACGTATGTCTTCAATATACCAGCATACAATTTATCACACAGAATGGGGCCTACAGTACTTAGATCACCTAAAACGATTGACCTTTAAAATAGTGTTCCTTCTTCATGTCTATAGAATTTGATACTGGCTTATTTTTCTTTTCTTTCTTTTTAATCCCCAAATGATAATAACTGTACTACGTCCTGAGCAAATATTATTGTTTTCCTACATTTTTTGACACCTGGGCATTTTTGTCTGTTAACCCCTTTGCTGCTAATGGTTTTTCCACCCCACAGTCAAATTTCTCACAGGTCTCTTTTCCTATATATATATATTATATATATATATATATATATATAGATATATATATTATATTATATATATATAATTATATAATTATATAATTTGCTTAATATATATTGCAGATTAAATGGGGAAAAAATGAAAAATTACAATTTCTGTGCCACTTTAAAGCCCTAAAAAAGTAATTTCCTAACATGGTAATTAGACAAATTGCATGTGTCTTGCATTGCGAATATGTTAACTATCTATAATAATAATAATAATAATAATAATAATAATAATAATAATAAACATTTAAAACAGAACATTGTTCGGTCAATATGTAAACTATACATATTTTTAAATATAGGTAAAAACTAAATTCAAAATACCATTTTGAAAGACTAAACCCCCCCTACACAGGTCCTAATGTTTTGTAAGCCTTTAGGGTACCGACATAGTTTAGAATAGTATTATTATTACTGCAGATGGTGCAGCATAGCCTGGGACAGTATACAGCAATCAATAAAAAATAAAATAAAAATGTTGAAAATAAAATAAAATTTGACAACAATCTCTCTTGTGCTTTTGCTAAATGTTGTACTGTAGCCATCAGGATTCGCTCAAATCAAACCACGATCCGAAATACAAAACTCTTCTATTTGTTTATTTGACTTACCGGATTACAGACTGAACAACACGGAGAAATCCTATAGGCCAGTTTAGGCATCAATTATTCACAGTTTGACTGATGTGATCAATCGGCTATTCAGACGTTGAGAGACTAAACCCTCCCACACTTCTCCTAAAATGTCAGAAGCAATTGGTCAAACACAGCGTGGCCAAGCACTGAGTCAGTACCGCATATGCCATGGTACAACAGAGACAACATACAGTAATCAATAGCGATCGATCAGTTCTGAAATTAACGATTGAAAGTAGGATAGCTTGCTAAAAATAGATCCTTATATCCCCTAAATGTTGTATCCATCAAAAGTTGCGCAAATAAAATCACAATAAAAAATATAATACAGACCTTTTTGTTTGCTTGTTTGACTTCCGCATCCGACATAACACAGATAAATCGTATACAGGGCAGTTTACATGTCAATCATGTACTTTTTAAATGACGTGAACGACACACCATTCACATATTCTGAGCACTTAAACCCTTCTACACACTCTGTAAAAAAATGGAAATGATCAGATGCTCACAGCTGGCACTACAGTGAGGTTTATTATCTAGTACTTTATGAAGACATTTTTTAGGGCATACACCATATCCCCGTAGCACTGAAGGGGTTAAAGAAAAAATAAATAAATAAAAAATAATAATATTATATATATATATATATATATATATATATATTTATGTTATATCTATATATATAATATATATATATATATATATATATAATATATACGTTTACAAATTAACGTTTGAAAATATGTATTGGACAAGCAATACTAGATATCTTTGTTAAAAGGGAAACTTCAATGGAATTGGCATAGCATGATCCAAAACTCTAACAGAGAGAACACCTTAAGTTATTTCCTCTGCAGTAGCTACTTTCTTTAGCAGAGACACCAGCCTGGTGATGGGAAAGCAGCTGCTAATCAACTTTCATGTGAGAGCCAAATAAACTACTGCAATGACAATAATGTCCTGCTTGCAAAGTGATGCTGATTTATGTGAGATAACGTCAAAAACAGTAGTTCTGCTACACATGTAGCAGGGGATTATTTCCAATAAAAACACACACAATTTGTAGCACCACAACTATTCCTGGGATACAAGTTAAAAACATTTTAGGTCATATTCACTTGTTTATTACTTTATGCTCAATGGCACAACAGTAGGAAGAGTGTGGCATAACTTGTAAGTATTTAATCAATATAAATGATCTAACATAAATCTTTTGAACTTCACATTTTGTAACTTTAGGTAGAGTAGTCTGTACAAACCCAAAATAATAAAAAAAATTGTGTAAGTTATTTGTGTAAGTTATTTGTGAGTGTAATAGAGTTCAACAGCTAGAGTACAGTTTTGAAATATTTTTTTTTTCCACATACAGTACGTCCTCTAACTCCAAAGTCTGCGAGAAATACTTAAAAAAAAAAAAAAAAAAAAACAATATCAACACAGTGAAAACTTTTAAAAGAGAAAACTGCGCTGGTAAGAAATTAATCTACAATGAAGGACTGGGTAGTAATACGGTCAGGGCAGACGAAACTTGACTATCTGTTTTTCTTGTGAGGTAGACTGTTTGAATTTATTTTACAAAAATAGTCTGTTGAGGGCAAGCTACTTAAAAAAAAAAAAAAAAAAAAAAAAGACTAACAGCTAATGGAAACTTTCCAAAACTCTACAATGCCTTTTTGTTGAATATGGGTGTAACCTATGTCACAATTTGTTAATACTTTACTGTGTCCAGTAAACACTTTGACACAATGTGCCTTTCAGCATAGTTTAATGTATTAGATTACTTTGAAAATAAACCACCTTCCAGAATAGAATGTGGTACAGGCAAAGCAGTTCTGGGCTTATTCAATTGAACAGCATAGATAAACAAATATCATTTGCCATACATTAGACATATGTACAGCATAGATAAGCAAAGATCATTTGTCATAGGGTAGATATACGTAAACCTGACTAAATGAATAGCACAGTACATCACACACATGAAAACAGAAAAAAACAGCAATGTTCAATAAGATTCAGAAGCCTGTAAATTGAAGAATATATAAATGTATATGAAAACAAGTGGCTTCCAAATATATAGTATGCCGAATATGTGTACATATACACTATTAATTTTAAAATGTAATCTTCTGAGTTGTTGTCATTAATGTTAGGACTGTTTAGGGCTATCACTACTGATGGTTTATTATACTGTGCTTTTTCATCCAGCAAAATGAATTCAAATTTTGCATACATAAACTAAATCAGTAGATGCAACTGATACTGAATTTCAGTGAAATCTTTATTTTCATTTATAAAACCCCAAATAAATGTAGGCCACATTCAATCTGTTCCATGAAAACAGTCTACAAAACTCAATTCCATATTGATTCAATATCAAACTGTGGCTGCCGTCTGGAATCCATTGACAGCACATACACAGTTTTGGTGTAATTCCCATTTCTAAACACTTGTATCAACCTTTAACATGTCCCTGATAGTATAATAAACTGACAACCTACCACACATTTATTTCTGCAGTTTGAGGTCCACAACCTGCCTCTAGTGGCCTTATGTTTAAACAGTTGCCACTCAATACAACCTTAACTGCTTTGCTAATCAACCTGCATTCCGACTATTTGGGACCAATACAGTGGGAAACAATATAGAGATCAAAGGGCTGAATAAAAAATCTTTGTAATTTCTTAATTTTATAAAAAAAAAAAAAAAAAAAAAAAAAAAAGTTAATTAAACAAGAAAGTTCAGGCGAACAAAACAAACTAAAGCTGTTTTTCTGTATGGGTTATCCAAGAAATGAAAGACATATAGGACTTAATCACCTGGATTCAAAGTTGAATGACTAATCTCTTTCAATTACACAAGGAGGGTAATACCAAATTTATTCAGCAGCAGGATTCACTTTAAGTAATGCCAAACTTAAAGCATACTGTAGATTACATGGTGCTGTTGTTTACTGCTTTTGACAATTATTTACCCGTAGTGAATGTGGGCACCCAATCAAGCTTTCTTGAGGATAAAATACCATTTAATGGCTATAGGAACTCATTATTTGTGATCTTTAATCCTCTGAAAAGTAGAAGAGACTGAATCATCTAATCCAGCATGCTGACACACAGTATTTTAATGCACTATGTCTTCCTTTCCTTTACTACAACCTTCCAATCATTAGTAAGTTACTCTATTGTGCTCTACGAATTCCATCCAAACTTGACTAATTTTTTTTGCCATTGTAATGTTGTCAAGCATTAGAATATATGAAATTTAGTGATATGCACATGTATAGCAGACTTTTATGCCAGGAATCCTTATCTTTAATAAAAGATCTTGAAAATAAAAATGTTCGACCATAGAAGCAGCAGATTTAATAAAATCACAGCTTCTTTAAATGAAGCGTTAACCTTCTGGAAAACTGTTAAAATTCATTCCATGCAAGTTCCTTTTAAAGAAGTATCATTGTGTTGATGTTAGTGTTGTTTTTGTCAATTTTCTTCTCAGTGGGATCTTGATGAAATTACCAGTACTTTCAAAAAGTGATTTTTCTTCAGTTGTGCTTTCTGCCCTACAAAACTAATACTATAATAGTATCCAACACACTCTAGGCATGGTTAAAACTATCTTTAAATTTACAACATTTACAAGCAGTAATCATGTGGTAAATATTTTACCTTCTAAACTGTCAGTGAAGATCATAGCATTAAATGTACAGTACAAAACAAGTGTATTCATGGTTGTATTTCACCTTCTTCCTTCACAATACAGTACAATTAAAATCTCACACATTCTGAAGATTAAACTGGGTTTTGTCAGTAGTAGGCCTAATTAGTTTTTCAGCCCAGAACTCTATGGACTTGTTGAAATCTCATTACATGTAATGCTGAATTAGTGTTTCACTAACTGGCTTATCTATCCAGTAACTACAATTGAAAAAATCCTTAAAACTGCAAAATCTTGGCCCTGCAATGTTCTTCTCAGTCAAATGACTCTGGTAAATTAAATCTATAAAATACAAAAAACAAAGACAAACAAAAAAAACCTTCCTATTTCTGTTTCTTTTAATCTAAAATGGCTTTAATAAATTAGGCTTAACTTACCAGTTTATCAATAAAATTGGGTAAGGGCAACGCATGGTCACCATCAAGAACCATGTTTTAAAGTTACAGCAGTCAAACAGGAAATGTTCTCATTAAGTATCAAGGGAAAGAGTGGTTATTGAAAAGGGCTTGCAACCAGGAGGTCCCTGGTTCAAATCCCAGCTCACTCATTGAGACGTTGTTGTAAGTGACTCTGCAGCTGATGCATAGTTCACACACCCTAGTCTCTGTAAATCGCCTTGCATAAAGGCATCTGCTAAATAAACAAATAATAACACCTGCACCTTACAGTATTGACAGTGTGTATGCAGTATGGTGGTACTGTAAGTTTGACAGGTGTTGGGTTGTATTTTCATTTCTAGATGGAATTGGCTGTAACAGTATTCCACAGCTTGGGTCCCTTGGCTCTTGTGAGCATGGTATTGTAATACAGCAGTTATATATTATATTGATAATTATTATTTTGCGAGTTAATCTTCATGTTTTATTGAAACAAAATGAAAACTGTTTTCTTGTATTTTCACTTGCTAACTGATATTTAAAAAATAAATAAATACAATACATACAAAAAAATATATAGCAGAAAGACAAGGTCTAATTTACTGTCTACACAAGCATGCCATCACTTAATCAGGCCAGGCATGTCAACTGGAGATAATGCATTATGTACTCAAGCTGCACAGTACATATTGAATGGCGACTTCACAGATTATTCAAGCAGGGCTGTTTACTATACAGACCTATCTACGTTGCTGCATGATATTTCTTGAATGGCATTCTAGTTAATGTCCTATGTGTCTGATTCATGAGGACCATATTAAATAAAATAACTCAATATCATCTTGTTAGATATGCTGTTACCATCTCTTTTACTTACAATTGTGTTACTGATACCAAACATCTACATTGCTCTTTATGAAAAAGTGAAATGTTTTAATTGTAATTAATCACATACACAAACAAAATATAAACAATGAAACAAAAATAAGAGTATAAAGCACAGGCATGGATATAGCCTAATCATTATACAAATTTAAATTACAGAAATGCAGGAACTAGTATGGACTGAATCAAACCCAATCAAAATAATGATGATTTAAATATTTTTTAAAAAAGGTAACAGCAGGAGACAAGCAGTTAATTTAATATGATCAACACTTCTTCAGTGTAACAACAGATCTCAAGAGTATTTTAAATCCCTGCCATTCCTGTCAGTGAATGGCAAATATCAAATAATGTACCTTCTTCCTGCAGGAACTTAATTTATTTCATATTAAAGCAAACCATATGATTTAAAATTCTTTCGACTGAAGGGCAAAGCTGTAGGTGGGAAGCTGGCAGCTTCCAATCTCTTCCTCGGTTAGCAACTGACAAAATGACACATTCCTTTGATGTATTTCTTGTGCACTCAGTGAACGGAATTACAGAAAGAAAGAGGGTCTTTATTAACAGTGGCACACAACTGGAGATGGCTGTGGGTTTTTTTATTAGCCAGCCATATTGTTTACTGTCACGAAACGTATCTGGAGACTGGTTTGTAATGCTGTTGCCGCCAGCAGCTTGTATCCTAGTGGTTGATTTTAATGCCAATGTTGATCATGACATACATACAGTGTTGGGCTGCTTCTCCGTCTTCTCAAATGTTTATTGCTTGTTATTTAAGATCTCACGGAGGCTGCTGTTTTCCCTGGTGCAGGCAGAAATCTGGAGATCAGCTTAGAATCATCCTCATTTAAAGATCTACTTCATGGTTTTCTTCTCTGACCACAATTAAAAGTGATTCACATTGAGTCACTGTAAGTGATTTTGTTTTCACATATGTTTAAACTTACATTCACAGAATGTAACTTGTACTGTGGTTATGAATATTTACTCCCTACTACTAGGCAACTACAAAAAATATTCAGATGTTTGTTTATCTGAGTGTCCAACCAATCAGAGAAAGACCAAAACTCCCTGCAAGCAGGTCTTAAGCTATACTGTAATTTAAAGTGCAAGTATGACATATAGTCTGTGGACACAGATGTTCCTGCGCAAATGTGTACAGCTGAGACATGTTGCTGGGCAACCAAGTGGACAGTTAGGCTCGCCCAGCACTGAGTGGATAGAATTGGAAGGTTCCAGATTGGCTGTGGGGTGTGCCCGGGGATGCTACGTGGAGTTCAAAAAGCATCTGGCCACAGTTCGAGGCTACTGCTAGGCCACTGCTATACAGACAAGCACTGTTTACTTGTTTACATCAAAGGGGAGAGTGCCCACTCTGCAGGAACTACTACATGAAACCCTTCCATTCAAGACGGTGTTCGTGAAGGCATTTCCCAGCTGAGTACATTTAAACTGTTGCGTGAAGAGACAAGAGTCTCCGCGAGAATGCTGGGACTCTGGGAAGTAGGTCAGTTTAGGGGATGTTGATCCCAAACAGTGTAGAGAGGGTTTGCATAGAGTAGCAGGTTCCTGGAGCGGGATGTTCCTTTTAGAGGGGGTAGCGCTCACCATTGTGAGTAGCAAACTTTTATTTTCAGCTTTGTTTTGTTTTGTTTTCTTTATTAAATGTGACACCAGGGTTAACATTTAATTGTTATTAAATATGCGCACCTTGGCGGCATGTCAACACCCAATGGTCTGTGTCCACACACTTAATATGTCACCTGTTACAGTTCCCAATTACCTAATTATGGAATAGTCACATTCCACATGTGGTTTTTTGCAGGGATGGATATCATGCCATCCCTGCCAAACTTATATTGAAAATAACACTATTTACTTTCAGGGCAAAAGGCCTAGAAATGTTAGTTCAGAATAGGACATTGAAGTAGTGGAACAGTAAGAAGAAGAAAACAAACACAGACAACCACATGCTGACCAGCTTTATTGGTAAATCACTTACACATTAGTTTTTGGTGCATAATCATTTTTATACAGACTTCATTTATGATAATCCCAGTCCCAATGTAGCTATAGAAACACAACTGAATTCAGAAGAACAAAATAAGAAAACCAAATAAGAACAATCTGCTTGTGCTTGAACTAAAAATAATTTAAAATATGGAACATCCCTCTCAAAGCTTTTGCTTCTTGACAGAAGACAAGACTCTTATACCTTCTGACAGGATGAGTATTTCTCTGAATGGGTGCTTTCAATCTCTTTTTTTAATTTTGTCAAAGGGTTTACAAAAAACGTCTAAGTGCCGTGCCAGTGGGTGTTATTTTATGGTAATGAAGGAGGGTCTATGCTATTATTTCATATAGCACATATCATAATGTACAGTACCAATAATTAAAAGTCCACCACATTAAAAAGGAGGTTTAAAATGAATTTGTAAGATTTTGAATGATATTACAGAAATGTTCCAATTTTATTATCTAATCGTGGCCCTCCACGGTTACAATAGCTGTAACTGGAGTGTTCTACTGGTCATCTCTGTTTATTTATTTCGCCAAGGATGGTTAAATGTAATTACTTGTTAAATGTTTCCATTAAGACTCTCATAGCACAAAAGTGATTCCTTAATGTGCCATGCTGAAGATTCTACTGCTACTACTAATTAAATTATGTTTATTTTTTTAAACCACGTAAGTTAACATGTGCTTTGTTTTTTGGTAACTCAGCATTGCGACGAACAAAACCACTACACTGTAACACGAACTTCATAAACAATGTGTCCAGTAAAAGATGTACAATTCTTAACTTCATATCAATATTTATTTTCAAAGGATATAACTATAGCTAATATAATTACATAAGAGAAGTATTTTGTATTCAAATATTTTTCAACAGCAGGATTTTATTCTCTGATCTTAAGGACCATAAGCTAAGGGTTTATTGTAGATCAACTTGTATATTGCAGATATACTGTATATCTATAACACATGTACAGTAAATAGATCGTTTTTGACATTAATCAGAGATGTATGTTTTAAAATCCTGAGAATGTCCTGTGTGCATTTAAATAAAAAAAAAAAATATATACCAAATTTCATTGGCACTTGCATTATTTGTTTTGATGTAGAGTGGTAAGCATTTCTTAATGTGAAATTTGCAACGGGATTACAAGAGATAAGGAAGTGTATTTCTGTCTCAGTAAGATGGCGATTCTGTAGTTTATTCCTTGACTTTGACGCATTTTGACGCATGGAACATGAAACTTGTTTATCATACCAAAGTGGCACTTGCCTACCTCCTGTTCCACATTTGATGCCCATTTCCAAAATCTAGAAAAAGTATGCAACCACAGAAATGCAACCCCAAACTCCATAGAATAATCTCTGTGAAAAAAACAAAAAACACACGTCTTTATTCCCTATGTTCTTTTGGGGTTTTAGAGCTAGAAAAAGCCAAATAAGGGTGTGCCACCGGCAAACTGGTGTGGCCGGTGTGAGGAGGACGGCCACAACTGGGCAGGATTCCCCTACAATCAGGCCCAGGAAGAGGTTCAGTGTTCACCCTGGGCATCAGGGGCCACCCCACTACCCCCAGCACCACCACCTTCACCACCATCCCAGGAGATCTGAGATTGGTTGATGCACCCTGAGGGAGACCTCGTCCACGATCTCCCCATAGTTATCAACACGCTGTGGCGTCGAGATGGGGAGAGGTGGGAACAGTGGGAGGAACAACACCACCCGGCGTCCTTCTCAGAGGTTGCCCTCATGGTGGTTAATTACCTGGCGGTAGACATGGGAGATGCCCCAGTCACTCCAACAAAGAGGGTGGAGATGCCTTCCCGAGAGCCAGAGAGGGGTGAGCCGCCTTCCCGAGAGCCAGAGAGGGGTGAGCCGCCTTCCCGAGAGCCAGAGAGGGGTGAGCCGCTTTCCCGAGAGCCAGAGAGGGGTGGAGATGCCTTCCTGAGAGCCAGAGAGGGGTGAGCCGCCTTCCTGAGAGCCAGAGAGGGAGGAGCCGCCACTCCCAGAGCCAGAGAGGGGTGGCCGCCGTCCCGAGAGCCAGAGAGGGAGGGTCCGCCGTCCCGAGAGCCAGAGAGGGAGGAGCCGCCGCTCCCAGAGCCAGAGAGGGAGGAGCCGCCGCTCCCAGAGCCAGAGAGGGAGTTGGCCGATTGCGGCCGGTGTACCTTGTACATGGGGGGAGGTGTGCAAAGCTCTGCCGTTTAGAAATTGGCAGGGATGAGGTTAATTTCCCCTACCTGCCTGGGTTTATGTTCAGATGGCTGGGGTTGATTAGTTGATTAAATGATTAACTTAATTAACGATCAATCAGCGCCCAGCCACCTGACATAAAAGGAGGCCTCTACTTCTCATTTGGGAGGAGGGAACTGAGGAAGCAGGTTGGTAGTTTTTGATTTCTTTGTATTTTTGAAATTTTTAATCCAGTGAAGGCATCGCCCAGCCTGGAAACCTTATTTTTGTAAGTTTGCTTTTTGTATTGCTTTATTTGTGTTTGAATCCTTCTGTTTTGCCCTTGTGCACTTTCATTTTGTGTTAAAATAAAATCGTTATTTTTTTGAACTGCAGTCTGTCTCTGGCCACTCGCCAGCCTGTCACAAAGGTCTTAATAATAGTTCATTTGTATTGTTACTGTATATGAATGCTGTTTACTCATCTCAGTCCACCAGAAATACCGCTATGAAAAACAGAACAGTTGCCAATACCCATTCCTTAGCCAAAAAAAGCCAGAAATTCTAGATATGAAGCAAAGTAATTTGTTCTTTTTATAGAAAGGGCATGTATTTATTTAAATACAATAAACAGAATAAACAAAAGTACATAAATAACAAAACAAAAAATGTTACCTGTTCAAAATAAATGACACGTCCATATATTATAAAAAGTAAAATCCAACTCATCTTAGGTCAGCAATGAGATGATCAGCATTTCTTGAAGAGTTAGCGAGTTTGCAAGGCTTGTTAACTTCTGTATGGGTCAGACAGGCAAGCTCTAAAGCATGACCACCCTATCTGGAAGGAGCATTGCCTTTTTTTTTTTTTTGTTATAATGGAAACTTTTACAAGGAGAGCTTTTCCCAGAAGTCATGGGCATCTCTGCAAGAAAAATTTGCAAAAGGGAAGCAAAGTAAATTAAAGTAAGCTTGCAATATTTCACTTCATGTTATGTTTGCATCAATCCACTGCCTTACAACCAACTTTTTATTTTCCATTTTGTGAAGGAATTTCTGGACTTGGTACAGTAATTTGCAGATGGCCTTTGAAATGTTGTGTTCCAAAAATACATCTGGTATTCCTTATATAAATAATATACAGTAAAATAATTAAAAAAGAAACGATTTACTTTTCAAATCAGAAAAATGATAAAATCCTTAAACTACAGTAGATCTGTCAATTTAAATCTAACTGTATTTGACTTGACACAGATATTACCATTTACGTTAATTTATTTTTAGTATTAGCATTAAAATGAGGGAAATACATGTCATCTTTTACCCTCTTCAAAATATGTTTGTGAAATAGACACTATAAAGGAATCCCTGTATATTTTATCTTGAACTCTCAGATCACTTAGAAGTAGGATTAGCTTCAAGTTGCCTGGATGTTTCATTTTGATCTATTTTTTCCTATATTTTGAATTCAAGTGATGCCTGAGTGTGCAACATACAACCAGTTCTCCCAGCACACCTTATTCTTGAATAACATTTTGCACACATACCTGCCTTCAGTTTGAATTTACTAACAAATTCATGCTTTATTAATGCACCCTAGGATAACAAATCAAAGATTGAAATATTGCAACGCATTTGAAAAATAATTACCACGGAAGCCAATCCTGAAAATAGAACTGATCTTTGTTTTATAAGTCACCCACTTGCTGCTTTAAGTAATGTTTTGTGACAAAAATACAATGAACCTTGGTTATAAATCTCCCTCCCGACCTGTGAGGGTACTAAGGGAGGACAGAGTTTTTTTTGACAGGCTGGCTTGACAGTACTTTCCCTGGGTCGGGAAGTCGGTCAGTCTGGAAAAAGACGAAATTCCGTTGCAAGAATGTACTGACCTGGAAGGGAAACAATGTAGTTGCCGCAGATTGTAAAGGCAGCTTAATTTGCCGGGGGGACGGAGAATTGTAATCTCTTCCTTCGCATTGGTTTATAGTGAGTTAAAGCCAGAAGGACAGTAAAAGTGTGTTGTTATTGAAAACTGTGAGTGTTGTGTTTTTGACTTTTGTAATTGTCTCATCTTGTCTTGCACGTTACCAGACAATTAACCAAGTTCCAGAGATGTCGCCAGGGGTCAGCACGAAACCGGACAACACTGCACCTTTGACACAAATACGGTGGCTCTCAAAAGTATTCACCATTAAGTGTGGGCTGTTTTTGTATCTGTGTCTTGATCAGTTTTAGTAAAGTAAAGTAAAGTAACCACCCATCCTCCTCGAAACTGGACCTATGCTGTGTTCTAATATTAAGGAAAATTAACTATCTGAAAGACAAAATTTGTAACTGAAGCAGAAATTATTCTTTCTTCAATAGTTTAAAGAATTAATGGTATATTTACAAAATGTCAATTTTTAAACTCAATAACTAATTTTAGCTAAACATTTTTTTTTTTTTTTTTACTGTAATATATAACTCCATGGCTAAAATGAGGGGTAGGTATTTCTTTAGTTCATCCTGTCCATCTATCTATTGGCTACTTTTTGACTCGCAGTAATAATGCTCATTACAGAGGAAATTTCAGAAATAACTTACAAAAATGTACATTTGGTTACTGCTACAGTGCTTGGCACAGCCTCGCCATATTATAGTCATGGCTTTTCTCATGTGAACAAAACTATACAACAGTATTATTATTATTATTATTATTATTATTACGCAGTTGAAAACAACAAAATCAAGTGATGCGCTATGATTTGCAGAGAACACTTGCAATGATGTTGTTATTGTTTGAATGAGAATTAAAAACAGTAACTAAACATATACACTTGTACAGTTACAGGAACTAACATACCATATGCATTTTATAAATGTGGTAAAAGCAACAGCTATAGACTTGAAAAGCCAGACAAAAAACATTTTTTACATGCCAAAATTTGATTTGATACCAACTATTGCACATTATAGCATCAAAGAAGTCTCATGTTTAACAAGTAGAGGGTGATCATTGCTGCAATAGAACCGGTTTTAACTTTCCTCTCAGAAAGAGAAGCCCTGAACTGGAACAACATACATTTTGAATGAACTAAGTCGGCAAGCAGATAATTAGAGTTTATTGAAGGGCCTATAATTGCACATTGGCAAGCTCTGTGATGTGTTTCACAGCCAATAAGACTCGGCACAGGGCAGAGCACATCATTAAAATCACGCAATTCACAAAGAGCATCCTTGCTTTAGCAAAACGCAGCTGCAATCTTTGTTACAGCAGCTATTGACAAATGTTTTGCATTACCCTACATCACCCTTAACTCATTTGACTTCATAAAGTCAAATGAAACCTGCTAAATAATGTTACGTTAACATATTGAATTACATACCGCTTTGTAGTTTTCCATATACTTAATGGAAAACTGACAAAAATTTGAAAGATTTGACATTTCGAAATCTAACACTAAATACTGTACTACTGTTATGGCTTCCAGCAGACTTTTGCAATATCATTTTATAGTTTCTTTGATTACATGATGTTAAATAAAATATCTAAATTATGTTCATATATATATATATATATATATATATATATATATATATATATATATATATATATATATATATATATATATACATACATACATACATACATACATACATACACACACACACACAGACTTTTTGTTTGTTTTGTTCTATTATGTTTCAATCCTAAAATTCTAGGTGATGCAAAACTGTTGGCCATAGTTGTACAAATATGGCACTGAAATACATGTGTTAGTGTTAAAAAATGAACATGAAAAACACACAGAACTGTTTTTAAGAAATTGTCCAACATTGTTTGCTTTATACAATGTACCACCCCTCACTGTAAATCCATCTCAATTTTGCGTGCAGCTTCATAGACAGTTTCAAAGCCCTGATTCTGCCTCTGTCCACCAAAAATCAGCAGTTGCAAAGTCAGTGTGTTATAAAAGCTGCATGAAGTTTGCACATAAATCATGCAAGTGCGCTCTGCAGCACTGGCATCTAGTGCAGTTGCTAACATGAGAATTCCATTAACATTAAAGTCTACATATATATATATATATATATATATATATATATACACACACACACACACACACACACACACACACACACACACACACACACGGTATATATTTTTTAACTGGGCAAAGAGCAAGAATGAAATATGGGATTGGAAGTCTGGATTAAACATTGGTAGTTACCTGATGGGAGTCCTGTTTAAATTCAGAAAGTTCATGACAGTTCAATGTGACACTACTTTATATGTGATCCCCTTGTTTATTAGCACGGCAGTGGAAACTATACAACTCTAATCTTGCTTTTTCTGTAAGCCTAGTTATTCTCAGGATTGGATTCTGGAACAATGCTTAAAATGTTTACTCATATTTAGAGGCTTGCCAGTGAAACAGCACGCCTTTTGCTGCACTGGCTATATATGTGATTTTATTTGGTGATCAATGTTGTGATCTTTTGGCAGCAGTGGAAACAGCTTCTTTGTGAGCTTAAAAATATGACCCCTGGCATCTTTCTGCCTAAACCTTCCTGTTAATGGCTTCAAGGAGGTGAGAGACAGAGCTGTCCTGGCTCTCTGCCCACCTCATCTCTTCACTAAAAAGACTGCTTGGAATGGTGCCAGGGGCAAAATGTTTCAAAGCTGTGTAGTTGTCCGAGTTATCTTTTTAATAATATGTAGAATTACCTTTGGTGGAATATGTACTTTTCCATTTTAAGAAATGTGACATTATTATATATATATATATATATATATATATATATATATATATTATATATATATATATACACTCACCACACACACATTAAAGGCATTTCTTTGTTCGGTTGTGTTTTTGTTGCATGTTTGCAGTAAAGATTTGCTGTATTTACTATGGATTTTTTTTTTTTTAACTAATGGGTGGACTTCATACCTGACAGTTAATACAATACATCAGATTTATGTTTGCTTGTTTTTAGAACACATTAAATTGACTACAATATAAATAGATCATAAATAGTATGAAATAGTATTAAAGATTGAGCACTCTAGAGCTACAATATTCTAATAAACTATTTTTTTCTAATTAAATGGCTTTTACAAAAACTGTATTGGACAGTACATTCCTAAGAATGTAAATTAAAGCGCAAGAGTGGTTCAGAATTGTAATGGTTACTTTTTTCATTCTGCCAACAGGAAAACTCTGAAAATGGAAATGTATTCCTGCAGACACATATGCTTTATAAAACCTTTTGTTCTTACTATTATTATTTAGCTCCACTGTGTAGACTAGTGAGGGCAAAGGCTGCTCTTCCACATTTCCTTGAGGGAGGATCTCTGATCGGCTGATCCCACAGATGAGAACAAATTGAAATAGAAACTAATTCATAAGGATTTAACGCTGTGTCCAGCTAGATCTGTCTTCAAACTCTAAATAAAAGTTAAGTAGGTTAAATGAAAGACAATGCATATATTGACTGGAGTTCAGGCTTATTGCGGAAAACTGTTTTCCTGACATTTTTTTGTCCCTAATTAACCCTCAAATGTAATTCCTGTTAAATATTGCCTGATAAATAGCGACGACAATTTGAAGTACAACAACTCTCTTTTTTCACTCATCAAAGATATTCTTGATAAACTGTCTTCTGTTTGATTTGTCATTTCTGAAGTGTACATTTGGCCACTTCAAGGGAGTCTTAAAATGCCAAGTAAATGGTATATTACATTTCTGTGATGTGTTAGAGGGCAAAGCCCGCAATACCCATTCCTCCAGACACACAGTTCACTGGCTCAGAAGAAACAAGGTCACCAGACTTCTAAGAAATACAGCAGAACAAGGTCTGCGAAACAAAGCCCTCAGTAGACAGCCAGCTCTAGTCATGGCAGGGACCCAAATGGAATCAGATACTAAGATCAAGCAACTGACTTCTCAAGAAAGATGAAAGCTTTAGGATTGCTGTTCAAGCTGACACTAAATCAGCAACTAATGGTTGCTGTCATCTCCTAACTGCTAAATCATTTTAAATGCAAAAGATAGTTATTCATTTTACTACACAGCACTTTATTTTATTTTTTTTAGACTTTTACGCTACAGAATTCACTGTGGTATAATGGTACTTAGTACCATTATAACTGCAGTGAAAAACAAAAACATAACAAGAGTCAACACAGTACTGGAAATGTCCTTCCATTTTGTTAAAATGTTTGTCACATACATTTTAATAAAATATTTCTTGGTTTCTGAATGACATTCAATAAAACTATGACTTTACTGAATGTGGAAACCCATTCATTGTAAGCTGTCTCCTCTGCAAGACATATTTAATTGCATTGCAAAATTTCAAAGTTCCTATGCTAAGCCATGCAATGTGACAGCCATTAATCAGTTAATGTTTTACCAGTGTGTTAGAACATAAGAACAAAAGAAAGTTTACAAATGAGAGGAGGCCTTTCAGCCCATCTTGCTCTTTTGGGTGTCAGTAGATTATTGATCAAGCAGCTTCTTGAAGCATCCCAGGGTGTCAACTTCAACAAGTTTTTTAGATTATTCACAAATGGTACATTAACCTTACAGAGATGTGAATGACACTAGTTGCCTACTTCAATTCATACTGTAGGCAACAGAAATCTTACAGCATCTCTCATACTGTTACTTTGTTAATGTACAACACAAACGTTGAGAGTATCAGCATTGGGCGATGTTAAATATTGGATTGGATACCTCAGTACTACAATGAACAAATCTCTGTCAAACCTCATGCCCCCTTCCCTTGCCATGCCCTCCATCCCAGAGTACTTGCTTCCTTCCTTTGATTTTGTTTATGAAGATGCTTACAAGGATGCATCTGGTTTTCTAATTGATGTAAACCATTCCATTGCTATTCAATGGGGAAACGTCTTTGTAATTCAGCAATGCCCTATATGTGATTGAGTATAACTACTTCAGCTGTAATGATCCTTTTACTAAGATCTTTTTAACAATTACAGGACATTTCCAATACCATTTGTTTAACTTGAGACTAACTGACAGTCTGATCAATTGCTGTTTCTCCTTCAAATTATGTTAAAAGTTATTAAACATGAACAGTTAATTATCTTCCTAAAGTAAATACTTAACTGTTGAGAGGAATTGTGACATATTGAGTGTAAAATTAAGTCTTTTAGTTTTTTTAAAATGAACTTTTCAAAATGATGGATAACTGTGCCAATTTTTCTTTTTTTTTATAGTCATCACTATCTTAACATTAGAGTGTTCACTGATAAAAAAGAAAAGGGAAAAATAAATAATTTTCTTTCTCACGCTATGATTCGCCACTCTCATCCATTCTTGTAAGGGCTATCCATCTTCGGATTGACCCCTGTACAAAATGTGTGAGTTTAAAGTAGAGATAACAAAAGTGAAGACATAATTAATTGTGTCAGATATGGACACAAGAAGGCAGTTACATAGTTTTAGGTGTTGTTGAAGTATTTTTGTAACATTGATTAAAAGTAATTTTAGCTTTTAAATCACACTTTGAGCATATTCCTGAAAAATGATGGGGCTATTTTGGGCTGCACGGAAAGCTTTCAAATCTTTTAAGCTTTCTTTGTGCCATTTTGGAAAGATTTTGTTCACAGTCCTGGAGATACTTTCTATTTTTTTAATCTATTCTTTCAATTCACTATTCACTGTGTTTTGTTTGTTTATACTAAGTTTTTGAAGAGTTTAAAAACAGATCTTCTGGAAGGTCATGTGATACAGCACCAGGGTCTGTTATTCCACAACACCTCATGTTCTTGGGATTTTAGATTTTTTTTAATATTTTTTTTTTTTCTCAGCCACAAATACACATTTGTAATAAATGTAAGGGATTGAATTTAGGTCCAGAAATCTGTTAGCCAGTCAGACCCCCAGATTCGAAATAGCATTTTTTTTCTGTGTGGCTATGGGTGATATGAGGAGCCATTAAGAACAAAAGTCAAAATAACGCTTTGTTTTGTAATTAGGGAATTCAAACTGCACTGATACAGTACTGATCATATCTCAAGCCTAATGTACTGAAAAGGTTTTAAAACTGACATCGAGATAACTGAGTCAACACATTAAATTTTTGATTGACCTGATCCGACTTGCTCAATATTCACATCTATTCTCCTTTGCTCTGCATCAAGGGTGTCCAATCCTGGTCCTGGAGGGCCTGTGTCCCTCCTGGATTTTGTTCCAACTGTGCCATACATTACACAATTAGAACAACAATTGGTAATAATTCTTCTTTGTCAAGTATTGGGTTATGTCATAACCCAATATTCCTTTTTATTTATTACCGGTATGGCCTGTATATAATATATAATATATATATATATAATATATATATATATATATATATATATATATATATATATATATATATATATACATTATATATATATTACATTATAGACTGGAAAATAAACACCAATAAACAGCACAGTCCTATCAAACAGGATCGCTGGCTTGATATGGTGCATCTACTGTGATACTCAATATTGACACACAATATAATTATGCAATACAATAAGTGAAGAATGCACTTTTTAAATTTTTTTAAACCAGCTGCGTTGCTGCCGCTGGAAAACAATATATTGTGCATTATTCACCATGCTATGTAAGTAATCATTAAAGTCTTGCATTTCAGCTTTCATCTCTTAATAGTTGGCATACTGTATGTTGACATTTATTTATTTTTTTGTTACCTGTCTGCAAAAAATGTAGCAGCTAGCTGGGGATCATGCCTCTTGGGGTTTTGTGATCCTGAATAAAAAACAAGGAGCCTAAAGTGTTGCACCTGTTGTAATAGTCGCAAACCAGTTTCGGAAGTCGGAAGTCTAGCGTGAAATGTACTAAACATGTGCAATGCTGTTAGCAACTTTTTAAGGAATGCTTTGTTTTTCTTTGTGGTTCAACCTTAGATGAATATGTAATTATGGGCGTTCCTGAATAAATTTGCAAAAAGGGGATGGGGATAGTGCAAATGAGGGTTCTCAAATACTATAATGAGATGTACTAAAGCTGCTGGCAATTGCAACACTTACAATTGCATCCATTTGTTAAGAACTTTTGAAAGCATGTTTTAAACAGTCACAATTGTTGATGGCATTTCCCAGTCCACTTGTTCTTGTGTTTTTGCCAGTTGTGCTCAATGCATTTTTGAGGCAAACACCCAAGTATCTAATTTTCACTAAAGGCAGGGTGCACTTACAAGCCACTAATCCCTCCAGCTCATTCTGAGCATCTGTGTAGGACCATTATCTATTTTGTGTTAATTGCCTAAAATAAATAAAGAAAAAAAAAAAAAAAAAAACACACTAAAACCATTTTGTTTTTAATTTAAAATAATCTTTTATTTGCATTGTACACCAATGTGTACAGTGCAGCAACATGATTTATTTTGTGTTACAGGTAGCCTATCAGCTAAAGTAAAATGAAAGTGTGCTAGGTATTCATTTGAATTTATTACTGTACTGTATACAGTATAGGCCTACTGTACAGATTTATATTTTTACATAATGTAATGTGTAGCCTACCCAAAACACATCAGTGTTATTTCAGCGCTATGATTTACATTTAAAATGCACTGAGCAATATAAATGTATGTGTGTGCAATTTTATTATATTGTTTTTAAAACCAACACCTCCTTAAGTAGGCCAAACATGTTCGGTTTAGCGAGGGGCTACTGTATGATTATGAAATGCTTTGTGGGAGTGAACGTGACGGCTCCACTATAGAATCTGATGGGATTAAAGTGCCTTTCATTTTATATATGTATTAAAATAGGTAAAACGAAGAAGGAACAGAACGCATTGTACAGATAATGTTTACATTTAACAAAAGCAATGTTATTATGATCGCACCTTTGCATGCATAGACGTTATCATTCGGGCACCCTCTGCTGTAGCAAACCACAACTCAACTACCACTGTTTATTTGTGTGTGAATATTATTATATATATATATATCTATATATATATATATATATATATATATATATATATATATATATATATATATATATATATATATATATATATATATATATATATATATAACTAAATTACCTTAATTATCTGACTGAATTTTTTGATCCTCAGGTCAGGTCTTCAGGTACTTTAGATTCCCACTCATGTTTCCCAATCAAGCATTCACCAGGCACCTGTGTGATCTTGTGCATTACTTATGTTATATGGAGCTTTTCCACTATAGAACCAACGCAGGTTAAAAAAAAAAAAAAAAAAAAAAACCAAAAAAGTACTTTTCTACAAATTAAATTAATGTGTTTAGATTCTTTATTGTACATTTGTGTTTTTATGTTAACTGTGCAAAAACTCATAAGGTGATTCCTTCAAAGGAGCATGCAATGACAAGCAACAGCAGTGGTTAAAAAGGGACATTTTTTCAGATTCTGATTAGTTTGTACATATAAACTTTGAACAGCAAGTGTCTGTATGTGCCGCCAGGCACCTTTCAACTAGAAAACTGTGTTAGCTCTACTTAATTTTATTTTTAATTAAAGTCAAATAAGTACCTGAGTAAACAAAATAGCATGTTAGCAAAGCAGATAGGAATTTCTCTCCCTCATGAGAGATCCCAAGTTGGGCTTGTGAGAGAATCCTAGCACTATCATAAAACATTACATTTGTATTATATTACATTCAAAGTTACTGCTTCAGCAGATAAATGCACTGTACAGGAAAGTGTGTAGTTTTCCATGGAAATAACTCCATTTGTATCAATTTAGTTTCCAATAAATGTACTGTGAATTACTTGTTGTATTGAACAGCATATTCTGTCAAATTTTGCAAAAGTAGGCAAAAAAAGAAAACCACTGCCACGTTACACAAAGTTCCTTCTGTCCGTTTTAATATAAGATTAAACTGCAATTTTTGTCAACCACTGCAGCTCCCTTTTCTCTTCATTAGCATCTACTTTTGGCATCTGCTGTTTCCTGGCAGGCTACTGCACAGTAACCACTCAATATTCTGCTGAACTGAACCCAAACACAGGGAAAATGAGTACAGAAAATTATTCTGTGACTATCTATTTAAAAACTATTTTAAAGAGGTCATTAATTTAGCTGTGATCTACAACTATCACTGATTTGTTCTAAACAGAAGTGCCAAAGTCATAATCAAAAGGTAAAATGGGTTACACCAATAGAAAGTATGACATTTGTTTTGTTTTAAAGTGTTATTGGCACTTAGTTGGCAAAAGGGTCCTAAAACAGAGTCTGTGAGGGTTAGATAAAAACAATTAGGCAAAAAGGCAGGGAATCAGGCAGCCTTTGAAATAGTAATGCTACAAAGCACTTTTATGTCATCAAATAAAACAAAAAATATTTTTAAAACAAATAATGCCAATATTCAGTGACACTTTTGGTTGCTTTTGACCCACTGGCACTATTTCCTAAACCACAGCTTTACAGGTCTGATCATACAGCCTAGTTGCACCCTTTTATACACCTGAATCATTTTAAACAAACTGACCAGTTAGTTAACAGGACCACCAATCAAGGTCCAGAGTTTCTTCAATTACAAACACATTCTCACAAGGAAATTAAGTATTTTAAACAAGGCTCAAACTTAACCCTTTCCTAGGTCAAGTTAATGCACACATTTAACAACTAACACAATTGAATATTTATAAAATAAGCCAAATTAAACAAGGAAATAAAGATACACTGTTATTGATGTGGTTGGTAAAACAGTTATGCACATTTATAGTGTAGAATATGAGAATGAATGAAAAGAAGTACCTGTACAAAATACAAAAATCCAATTGTTATAAACTATAAAATGTCTTGTTGAAAAAATTATAGCCTTAACTACAGCCACATGCATGTTTTATCATTCTCATGCAAGGGCTACTTTAATGCAGGCCAAGAAGAGACACAAGTAGAGTTTGAGGACAGCAGTACTATACATTTAATTGCTTCAGTAACATAGTTCATGTTATACTGGGCAGCTAATAGTTCTGCTCCTTAGGGTTTTCACATTTATGCTGAAAATGTTTGCTATTACCCATAATGTAAAAATTATACTTTCCCTGGAAAGGTGCACACCTACTCCAGTGTCCTATAATCAATACTCTCACAGCCTAATTCCTCCTCAAGCACTGCCTGTAAAAAGAGAGAGTTGCTTTACTCTGATTCCCTGACCACCACTATTTATTAACTATTCCCCCTGAATCATACCTCAAGCTCCATAAAGTCTGGCCACAGAATCCCACAGGACTCGGCTGCTGAGCACAGTGTGTTTAACTAACGGTCTTAGCATGCAGCCAGCAATGGACAATATTTACCCGGCTGAACAATCCCTTGCCTGTTCAGACATTCTGCTGCCATATGTTTGCCAGCTAACCGGGCAGCTCAGAATGCCTGAACCCACATTGTAGAGAGCAATGTGGTAATCAAGTGCAAGCTGGGCAGTAAATGCTATAGGCTTGGCGGGCTATCTTTTTAAATTGAAAGTTAAGTTAAAACCGGTAAAGAGCAACTGTGTTTTGCTAGCATGGCCTTCTGAAATTATAATACAGTAAATCTCTCTGTAGCCGAACAGAAGCAGAAACGTTGTAAATAATGCTCAGCTCACTCAGCAGCTTGTTTCCTGCCAAGATACTAACTGATTTTCAAAGGCTTGCTCTTTGTTTACTTAGGTTGTACCCTCAATCAACACTCTTCCTTCTCAGAGTGGAGGATCATAACAAGCAGTACAGCTCCATTTCTATTGCTATGGAGGACTGATGTCACAGAACTCAGTTCAGCGGAAGGCTCATATTAGAGTTGTGGTGTTTTGCCTGATCGTTAAGTCTGGGGCTATTCCTCTCACAGATTGTTGAAACTATTTGCAAACTCCCTTCACCCATGAATAATGGGCTGCCAGATTTCTGTGGAACCGCTATCAGTTCTGGGAACAGGGCTGAGATATATGTTTTAAATGTCATGTTTCAAAGCTTGCCAGGTGTTTTTAATATGGAAAGTCTTAACTGGTATCAGTGACAAAAGTATCCCTGACAAAACTTAAGAATTGCTATTCTATAGTATATTTCGGAATATAATATTTTGTATATGGGTACACAAAATCACTGCATTTAATTTAAATGCATTTGCATTTCTAGTTGACTGCTAAAGCCAAAAATGATTTTCACTGAATTAAATAGCATGCAAGCATACTGTATCAATAAAATCTATGTATAAAATCTCATTACATAATAATATTAGTTCCTGGAGCACAGGACTCAAATCTAGCAACGATCTGCAACACTGCTGCTAATACACATTTAGAGACTGGTAAGTTAAAATTGTGTTTGTACAGTACAGTGTAAAAATGTGCCAGCTTTCAATACACATTTGAATGATAAGCAGTAAATGGCTAAAATGAATAATGCACAGCAGATCTAAATCCTACAGTGTAGTACACTGAAACTTTCTTATGTATGTCCTTGATACATCAAAACCAAAACACAGGGCAACACAAAGTAGGTTACAGTTGTTTAACATTTTGGCCAACTGGTGGCACTGGGCACAAAAGACAAATTAATTACAGAAACAACAACAAAAAAAAAACAATTGCATTGTATAGTACAGTTAGTGTTCCGCTTTTTCCTTTTTTATCTTTAAAAAAAAATCCTGGGAATTTCTCTTTTAATTAGCTTGAACATGGAACCGTAATTTTTAAAGAACTAAACGCAGAGGCTAGGTATTGCAAATTAGCAAAAACAAAAAAGCAAAGTAACTCGACATCATCAAAAAGACGTCAAGCACAGGTCTCTAGTCATTTTTTCTCTGGAAAAAGCAGAGAAAACCTTTCAATGGCAGAGTGATGCTGGAAAAAAGGGGCGCATCTGAGCAATACACGTAGCCCCTGTACCACAGAGATAACACGGATATAAACAAACCAAAATAGCTACTTCCGCATCCAGCGCTCAAAGAATATCATTGACATTTGCAGAGCTTTTTGAGATGTTGTAGTAATAAAATAATGACTTGGATCACATTATTGAGGAGTTTGGTGATAAAACGAGTGATCAGGAGATGATTTATCAGTATGCACGACTATGAAGAGGTATGTGAAAAATACAGCAAACAAGGGTTGGGACGGGGCTGGAGACGCAGTACTGAGTGTCCTTTTGATATGCAGTGCCTTTTAAACCTGTTTTACTGTGGGGGAAAAAAAAAAAATCTTGTAAACAGCGTGTGTAAAATATACAGCACTTGTGAAAATAAATAGGATCTGACACACCTGACAAGTTCTGAATAAATGGACTGCTAAGGGTTAAAACTAAAAAAAAAAGCTATGTTATACCTATTTGATTTTATTGCAACTAAGAACAGAGGTTTTAAAAACAATTTTGATCTAATAAGAAACATAATATTTAAACTAACAAGTGATTTTGCTTGTTTAAGGCTCTACTGTAATACAAATAAACTGTAAAAGCTGGAGCAAACATTTAATGTAATCAGTTTAAGAATTAGTTCAGTTTCTGTCTTCAACTAAACAAAAAAGTATTTTAGACATTACAATACCAATTAAACTAAAGAATATAAATGTTTAGTTTGTATAAAGGTTTCACTGGAATAAAAAGCAGAGGAACTTGTAAGTTTGAAATGAGAATATAATGCAGACTGTATTTAATAACTTTAGTATACAATTAACCGATTGAACGAAAATAACTAATTTTCTGACTTTGTCCTTACCTGCCTGTAGTAAAAGTAGTGATGGAGATGACTAATTGGTTTTGGCCGATGAAGCAGGAATTTTGATGGTCAGCAATTTAAAAGCCAAGATCCACTCTATAATGAGCGATCCCATTAATATTAACAAACTAAATACCTTTCAGACAACAGAAGGTAGGAGTTTTGTATTAAAATAAATATTTGTTCTATATATCACAGAAATTAATTAGAACCTGGCAAGAAGAGATGGGGGAAGAGTATTAGAATGTTGTGACAACATCACAGATGTACTTGGTCCAAAATAAATGTTGTGGCAACGTTGCTAAAATGACACTAGATAACACTGTAGAAACGTCATGTATCAACTAATGCACAATGTTGTCAGAAGGTTGTGGTTTAGTTGTGAAAAACACAATGTTGTGACAATGTTAGATAAGAAACTCACAATTGTTTGCCTATCCCAGTATAAGCCATGGACAGCGGCTGTAATAAAACTTCATTGGCAAGCTAAGCCAGTAATAAAAATAGCCTAATACATGGACAAGCCAAGCTGCAAGAGTAAGTCAATTGTTTGAGCAATTTATGTATATTTTTTAATATATACAAGTACACTTTTTAAAAAAAATTTAAGAGGAGATTGAACTGAGTACATAAATTATAATTTATATATACATATATCACACGCACATTATTCACATATTTAACAGTAGCGTAAACATCGGACCAGACTTCATCGTCAGCAACAATCACGGGGCTGCTGTCATTACTCATGTTCATTCAGTCACTCGCATTCAACACAGTTTTGGGCAGAATTGGCAAATAACCATTTTTATATTTGTCAGAGTAACAATTCTTAATGTATTTCATATCTGATTTGTACATGCATGAATATAACTAAAAAACATTTAAGAATAAACTATGTTGTAGGAAATGTAATTAAATAAAAGCGGAAAAAAAAAGTATTCAAGACTGTCATTCGACTGGAAAACCCACAAGCGCCTTAGGGTGCTTAAATCAAGTGACAGTGCTCGAGCAAAGTTCACAGGTCAGAGACGTGAGAGACAAGAAAGTTCATCAATTAGTCTGTTGACATAGACAAAGAATGGCGGTATATAACGGGACATTCCATTGAAAGCTTAAGTTACTTAATAACAGTTCAATGGAGTAAAATAAAATTATTGAAATATTTGAATTGTAAATATATGTTACAGAGTCAGTTGAAGTTAAACTGTTGAAAGAACATATTAAAAGTGTATTATAACAGATGCCCATTTACAATGTTGTAGACAAATTGTTAAAGACTCATTTGAGAAAACGTTCATTTAATTTAATCAATTTAAGAATATCTAATTAAATACAACTAGGGTCTAGTTGCTTGATTTTGATCCCATGTTACAAAACAAACAAAAAAAAAAAACAGCAACCAGCAACCAACGGTTATGGATGCAATTGTTCAACCCTGCCCTTCGAATATTTTTACCAGATATGTCTCTGTACACTATAACTGCAGCAAGAATTCACAAGCATATGCGTCACATGGTCGACCTCTCCATGCATGGTATCTGAAACACCAGCCTGCTCCACAGCCGCTGAGTAGGAAGAAAAGTCTGTGAAGAGGTGCTTTGTTTCAGCTGGCAAAGCATGAATATATCTGGACAATGTAAAATTGGAACTCATCTGCAGTCTCTTGGCAGAAGGCTTCAAATACAGTACAGATTATGACTACGATAGCAGACTGTGCAGAAGGCACAGACTATTATCAAAGCCTTCATTTTACTTTACTTTTCATAGCAATTATTACATATTTTGGCAAACACAAGTTTTGTTTAAAAAATATATAATTTATACTTATTTTGTATATACAAATAGATGGAATGAGCTAACAAAATTATAGAGTATCCATAAAATCACATCTAGAAATTAAAAAGTACTGTAACATGACATAGATTCAGATACCCTCAAGAGCATGTGCTTAAGAATGTTAAGTTTACCAAAACTGGATAAGGAGCTCTGAAGAAGGTAAAGTTAAAATGTGTGATGTACTGTGCAAACTAAGAAATTGGTTCTTCCAATATATGCTTGACACTAGGGATGTTCTTCCCCCATAGGGAAGAGACAATAACGTGTGTTGGAGTGTAACTAAAAGTTAGACACCCTGTTATTAATTAAATGGCTCCTTAAAAAAAATTTTCGTCCACAGAACTCTGAAAGTATGAAACTTTCAGACTATTCTGTGCACAAATGTTATTATGTATTTTTAAAAAGTAAAATGCTGGGACACTGTGCAGCAACTTCAATGACAGTGCCATGATCATCTCCAGTTAAACTGGCATTTGAAGCTAGCCAGAAGAGGAGATCATTTGAAATAAGGTTATATCTACTGTATACCGCTTTGGAGTCAACGCTCCGGTTTGAGCGATTATTATTTTGTGTTGTGTTTTTACAGTGATCATGTAAAGCCATTTATTTTAGTGGACCGAACATTTTACATGTTTATATATTTTTTTTTAAATGTAGCAACTTTTATTCTAGTGTTTTTCACCTACAAATGTGGTTTTTCATGATCTGGTTTTTTACTGCACATTGTAGCTTTAAGTTGAATGTTTGTTTTGTGAAAATATTTGAAATGACAAAACAGTAGACATAACACAATAACTTTGAATTGTATTTCCCCAGACAATAAATATGTTAACTGCATTTCATGATTCTTTATCGTGGTTGAATCCGGTGTGTGTGTGTGTGTCTATATATATATATATATATATATATATATATATATATATATATATATATATATATATATATACGAAAAGCCCTTGTTTACAAGTGTATTTATACTGAATAATATATACTGTAGTTGTACAAATATGACACTGAAATACATGTGTTTTACATGTTAGTGTTAAAAGTAACATGAGAAACATTAAATACCCAAACATGAACATAACAATATGTGTAGTACTTACAAGCAATTTTAAAGAACACAATTTTAAAATAAGAAATTGTCCAACGTTGTCTGCTTTTTACAATGACAACCTCCTGTTGTAAATCCGTCTCAATTTTGCATGCAACTTCGTTGCCAGTTTCAAATCCACGATTCTGCCTCAGTCTGCCAGAAATATGCAGTTATGAAGTCAGTTTGTTATAAAGGCTGTATGAAGTATGTGCATAAATCATTCAAGTGCGCTCTGTAGCACTGGCAACTAGTAATAAACTGTCAATAAGTGGCATACATTTGCTAACATCAGAATTCCATGAACACTAAAGTCTATGGGACGGGACTGGTTCCTGGGAAAATGCTGTTAATAACCAAAAGTTGTCTTTATCAGGGTTGTTAATAATCGATATCTACTATATATATAGTAGATATATATTCACAATAAATTAGATTTTTATGAACACGCATTCTACCTGTACCTACAGGTTGACAAGGGTACGAAATCCTATTTGGTGTAATAAGATATCAATTATGGTTATTGTTATTTTTTTTTTTTAACAGCCTATTGCAGGATTTAAGCAGGTAACTAAAATGGTCATGCTTACCCCAGGATGCTCTGGAAAGGTATTTCAGAAAAAGTGGTGCGAGCATCCTGAAATCATCCTGCCAAGCTAATCGTCTCGTCACACGCAGGAGCTTGACAGTGGATGTTGGCAAATTATTGGAGGACAAAGGCCAAATCTGCAAGTGCTCGCTTGAAGATTTTGCCTCACTAACCTGCCAGAGTGCCAGAGGGCTTGAGACTAAAAAAACACACACATAGAGGCTTTTTTATCCAATCACCTCCTAGACCTAATAAGCAGACTGCAACCTATAGCTGCTGTGGAGATACAATGAGCAATACGTACAAGGTGCAATACAATACAGTGGCTAGAGTACTCAACCAATTCTCCACTGGTGAATACTGTACCTGCAATGTGTAAAATGAGTAATTTAGCAATTCATTGTGCAGTTTTTGGAAGATTAGCATGTCATGGTTGGTTTTGCTGAATTTCTGGCACCATTTGCAAATCTTTTCATTTAGAATCACATTTTCCCTCTCATGATTGAAAGATGTGTGCCAATAAATAAGCAAACATCAACTGAATACTAATTATGATTGCTTAAGCATTTAAATTGTCGAATTTGTGCAATGCAGGTGATTTCTGTGACATTCTGTTTGTGAACAGTGAGCACATTCACATAAAGAGATAAAGGTAGGGGATTTATCAGTGTGCTCAGCAGCACTAACACATTGACTATAATCTGAGACCTAGACAGTACATTGTGGTGGACCAAAAAATGGAAACACCAATGTAAAGTCACTTGATAGGGCGTTGGGTCACCACGTGCGACCAGTATGGCCTGTATCCACTGTGGCATAAAGTCTACCAGACTCTGGAATTCTGCAGGAGGGATGCGGCACCATTCTTCCACGAGAAAGTCAATCAACTCAAGCCTGGTTGATGGAGGTGGAAAACACTGTCTCAAGTGTTGTTCCAGAATATCCCATAAATGCTCATTAAACCATTGGGCAACCATACATGCTCTGTGGATGGGGGCATTGGCATCCTGGAAGACACCCCCCCCGGCAGGAAAGAAATGCTGCAACATGGGGTGAAGATGATCACTCAGTACCATTAAGTAGAGATTAGCATTGACCTTGCCTTCTAAGGGAATCAGTGCACCCAAACCATGCCAGGAAAATGCGCCCCACAACATTAGAGAACCACCAGAACCCTTCACTGTTGGAACCAAGCACTCAGGGCTGTAGAGTTCTTTAGGTTGGTGCCACACATGCACTTGTCCATTTGTTGAGAACATGGTGAAGGATGATAGTCATCTGACCACATCACATTTCTCAACTGCTCGGTAGTCCATTGCCTGTGCTCTTTGCACCATAGACTCGCAAACGTGCATTGCCAGATGTGATGAGCGGTTTGTGCACTGCAACCAGATTATGGTATCCCGCTCTGTGGAGTTCTAGGCGGACCATTTTTGATGAAACGGTTGAAATTTGCAGTCAATTGATCTGCAGTTGTTCGCCTGTTTTGCCTTGCACTTCGAATTAATGCATGGATATCACGATCCTGGAGTATGCGCTTCCGCCCACTGTTGCCCTTTGCTGATGATGTCTTTCCCTTGGAGTTCCATGCCGACATCACATTAGACACTGATGCGTTGAGCTGTCTTGGTCACTGAAGCTCTTGCCAAACACGCCCCAACAATCACCCCTCTTTCAAAGTCACTGAGGTCTCCTCTGCAGCCATGCTAGCCATAATTATAAGCAACCAGGCCTGTCCTGCATTTTTATACGTGACCCTAAACATGCTGGGATGTTATTTGCGTAATTAACGCATGAGCCACACTTGTGTGGAAGCCCTTGCTTTCAATATACTTGGTGTCCCTCATTTACCCAGGTGTTTTAATTTTTTTTCTCCACTACCTGTATGTGATACATTCAATTAAACATGTATTTAAATACCAATTTTTGTGGACAAATATTTAAAATCTTACAGAAGCACTATAAAGGCAATTTGCTAAGGTTTTTTTTTTTTTTTTTTTTTCTCCTTTCAAATTGGCCTGATTTTGGTATTCACAGTGGCAATAACTAATCAGTTCCACTTTGCTGAGCCTCCCTCTACTAAGCATTGAAATTGCTGTTGGAATCTGAATAAAGTGGGAGCAGGAGGACTCGATGGATATTTTCAGATGGTTTGAAAGATAAAATGGCACAGTTACAGTATGTCATTACTGTTTTGAACCCTATGTTGTGGACTAACAGAAAAATAAAACAGTTTGAAAGAGGATATTGCTGCCTATGTGGAAAACTTGATGAAAGCCATATTTCAAAGGGTTAACACATGTCAAGTCATTAGCCCCAGGTCTTGGTGTAATAAATATACGGTGCTTCAGCTTTGCAGCAGATGTGGCCTCACTAACTGAAATTTACTGTGGTTTACCGTCTGAGAAATAAATTGCTCCCAATGCCTTGACTTGGCTGGCAGCACGAAAAAAAAAAAACATAGATAACAGTTGTTGGGACTGAGGCAATGAACACTGATCAAAATTGAATAACTCCTAGTGAACAGTGTTGTTTGATAATGCTACTTCTGTATGCAGTTTTTGCTCCAGGGTTGGGCCAATAGTACAACTGTCTTTGATTACTAATTAACACATTAAATAATCAGTTAATCAACATGTTTCTATGAATGGATATGTATTTATTTATTTATTTATTTAAAGCACTGTTATTAGTCAGGCTTCACTTTCTATAGTTAATGGTAAAAGGTCAAACATGTAATAATGGTTAGCATTTTAAATGTAATTAAGCCTGGATTTCCAAATTAATTGTTAGCGATCGTTCAAAATTGAAATAGTCTGGGTGAAGAGTACACTGAAGTTGCCTAATAAAAAATGAACTGAATGAAGATCAATCTAAACTTTACTGAACAGTATAAAGTACAAGCTTACAGGACAAAAACTGTTGAAACTAGTGATCTGCTCAATCAGTTATTTTAATAGTATACTCAGCTACTGAAATGATTGTAATTAAATCAAGTGATACATTCCAACAGTATAGAATAATATGATATAAAGATCACATGCGTTGTATTACTGCAGAAATAATATTTAAACTCCAAAACCACAAATGAATTACACAGGTATGGCATCGATATGTATACTGTACCACCACTTAAATGACAAAGTACGATATGGCATCTACCAGTTTCAGTACTTTATAGAATTAACAGGTTCTCAACCTACCGTAGCATTATTTTCTGAAGTACCATATTTAATTGCCATTGTGTTTTTTTCGATGACATTCGTTACAAACGTTATACCCTATGCATTAGCCAATATATATTTCTGATCTGTTTATATTCCAATGCTATGTGCTCTTAATCATGAAGTAATACAGTTTCACACTCATGGACATTTGACATATTTAATAAAGCATTTGAGCAAGCAAATTTCTATAATTAAAAATTACTCCTAGGGTAATGATCTCTTACCACCTACAGCAGTGAGTTTGTCTGAGGTTTGCCATTGCAAATCTTTAAACAAACTCCCTGTTTTAGGGGGAAGAAGTTACCACTGCACATCCTCAGTGGTAATTTCTCCATTGGCCTCATTAAAGAATTTCCAAGCTTGCTCAGAGACAACAATGTCAGATTTGTTGGTTGTTTAATGAAACAGCTACCCATTAGCACAGAAACAGTAAGCAGTAATGGCACGGGACACATCACAGGAAAATAAACATATAATAAGCTTACATATATAATGCAAAAGAAAAGGGTAGAAGGTATTATAAGTGTGCACTTCTGATGCTTCTTCAACGTAGGACCATTAGTATTCAGTGTGTCTTACTTTCTGTAATGGATGTGAATTTAGACAATAGTCTGATAACAGATAAAAGATATCAAAATCCTCCACTGAGACACATGTAGCCGATTAGATTAACCTTTAGAACGTCTTATCCAATTAAGATTGTGTGAGCCTTGTTGTGTCTGCTGCAATTTACTCAAATTACTCTATTTTTTTCAACACTGGGCCTCAGTCTGAACTGGTTAAAGACCAGCTTTCTAGATGACTAGCGGTAACAACCATTTGCAAATAAAATGTCAAATGCGAGCAGCACAACAGAACAAACACATACACGGACATCCAAATAGGAACAGCCAACAAAAACAAGGCAAGAAAGTTACACCCAGCTGAATACTAAAACATCAGCATCTGAAATTTAATGAAATGCTTCATTGTGAGACATTATTTCAAGTGAATACCCAGCCAGTTGCATATTCGAGGGTTTTCACATTGTGGGGAAGCAAATCTGTTATGCATACAGATGTACACAATACACAAGCATAATCTGTTAGTTTGTCAAGAGAATTCAGATTTAAACAGAAAACTATATATATATATATATATATATATATATATATATATATATATATATATATATATATATATATTCTGCTTTGGGGAAAATGCTCCACGAACACAGACCTGTTTTCCACTAGACACTAAAGGAACAGTCTGTTGATGCAGAACAATGATTTTGTTCTTTAACTGAAAACTAAAATTATGAATCACATCCTTCAATCTCTCCCATGACTAAACTTTAAGCAAAGCATTACTTACTTATGTCCATCTGGGAATGTAGGCTAAAATGTTTTTCTGGTCAAACCTGCTCCATTCAGACATGAATTTGTAATGACCAGACTAGAACAGACAACAGTAAATTGATTATTTATTTATTTATTTATTTTTACTTTTTAAAATACCATATAATGAGCCTTTGCAAGTTAATTAGTGACATGTGAGGCAACATAATCTGAGCTGTGTCTGGACAGTCTGATCTGCTCTATTATCCATACATTCTGGCAGCATGAGTTAATCAAAACTGATTTAATTAGGGTAAAAACCCCTTGTCAATTATTCATTTAATCTTTTATATAGCACCACCACAGAATGAGAAGATAGGTGATTATCACCCAGAGGGACTGATTTTTCCAAAATACTAGTATTCCTAAATATGGATAGAACACAATAAGTTTCTATAATAATACAGTTTTATTTCAACAGTAATGCATTAAATAAAACCTTTACAAGGATGCAAAGGCATTGTGGTAATTACAGTGTTCTTTCTTTATTGTAAATACCTCTTCCAAGTTAGTTTTAGATTTTTTCACATCAACCAAACATATTACCTTCCAGAAATGTTGTACATAAGAAGGAGAGATCTTGACCTTTCCATGGTATGTTTTTTTCAGATTTTCATTTTTGGGGTTTCACCCCAAGGTCAAAGGTCAGAAATGTTGTTAATGTGTAACTTCCCTTGGTTGTCCTCCTATCACAAGTCTGTAGCACAAACCATTTTGGAGTAAACAGTTGATTATCTAATCAGTCTACAAATGTCAATTTGTTTTTTTTTTTTTGTTGCTTGAAACAACCCTAACAGAGATGGTAGGGTACCTGTTAGGTATTTGCTGGGTATTGTATTGTACTTTACCTAGGTTTGCCAATGCCAGATTCCTTCAAGCCATCATTAATGAGACCAGAAAACTCAAATACTCAATATGCATTTAAACCTTGCTTATGGTAAACCAGACATTCAACACAGAGGAACCTGTACTGGAACTTCAACACAGAGGAACCTGTACTGGAACTTCAACACAGAGGAACCTGTACTGGAACTTCAACACAGAGGAACCTGTACTGGAACTTCAACACAGAGGAACCTGTACTGGAACTTCAACAGGGAGGAACCTGTACTGGAACTTCAACACAGAGGAACCTGTACTGGAACTTCAACACAGAGGAACCTGTACTGGAACTTCAACACAGAGGAACCTGTACTGGAACTTCAACACAGAGGAACCTGTACTGGAACTTCAACACAGAGGAACCTGTACTGGAACTTCAACACAGAGGAACCTGTACTGGAACTTCAACACAGAGGAACCTGTACTGGAACTTCAACACAGAGGAACCTGTACTGGAACTTCAACACAGAGGAACCTGTACTGGAACTTCAACACAGAGGAACCTGTACTGGAACTTCAACACGGAGGAACCTGTACTGGAACTTCAACACAGAGGAACCTGTATTGGAACTTCAATAATGAGGAACCTGTATTGGAACTTCAATAATGAGGAACCTGTACTGGAACTTCAACACAGAGGAACCTGTACTGGAACTTCAACACAGAGGAACCTGTACTGGAACTTCAACACAGAGGAACCTGTACTGGAACTTCAACACAGAGGAACCTGTACTGGAACTTCAACACTGGAGGAACCTGTACTGGAACTTCAACACGGAGGAACCTGTACTGGAACTTCAACACAGAGGAACCTGTACTGGAACTTCAACATGAGGAACCTGTACTGGAACTTCAACACGGAGGAACCTGTACTGGAACTTCAACACGGAGGAACCTGTACTGGAACTTCAACACGGAGGAACCTGTACTGGAACTTCAACACAGAGGAACCTGTACTGGAACTTCAACACAGAGGAACCTGTACTGGAACTTCAACACAGAGGAACCTGTACTGGAACTTCAACACAGAGGAACCTGTACTGGAACTTCAACACGGAGGAACCTGTACTGGAACTTCAACACGGAGGAACCTGTACTGGAACTTCAACACAGAGGAACCTGTACTGGAACTTCAACACAGAGGAACCTGTACTGGAACTTCAACACAGAGGAACCTGTACTGGAACTTCAACACAGAGGAACCTGTACTGGAACTTCAACACAGAGGAACCTGTACTGGAACTTCAACACAGAGGAACCTGTACTGGAACTTCAACACGGAGGAACCTGTACTGGAACTTCAACACGGAGGAACCTGTACTGGAACTTCAACACAGAGGAACCTGTACTGGAACTTCAACACAGAGGAACCTGTACTGGAACTTCAACACAGAGGAACCTGTACTGGAACTTCAACACAGAGGAACCTGTACTGGAACTTCAACACAGAGGAACCTGTACTGGAACTTCAACACGGAGGAACCTGTACTGGAACTTCAACACAGAGGAACCTGTACTGGAACTTCAACACAGAGGAACCTGTACTGGAACTTCAACACAGAGGAACCTGTACTGGAACTTCAACACAGAGGAACCTGTACTGGAACTTCAACACAGAGGAACCTGTACTGGAACTTCAACAATGAGGAACCTGTACTGGAACTTCAACACAGAGGAACCTGTACTGGAACTTCAACACAGAGGAACCTGTACTGGAACTTCAACACAGAGGAACCTGTACTGGAACTTCAACACGGAGGAACCTGTACTGGAACTTCAACACGGAGGAACCTGTACTGGAACTTCAACACAGAGGAACCTGTACTGGAACTTCAACACGGAGGAACCTGTACTGGAACTTCAACACAGAGGAACCTGTACTGGAACTTCAACAATGAGGAACCTGTACTGGAACTTCAACAATGAGGAACCTGTACTGGAACTTCAACAATGAGGAACCTGTACTGGAACTTCAATAATGAGGAACCTGTATTGGAACTTCAACAGGAAAGAACCTCTACTGGAACTTCAACGGGAAAGAACCTGTACTGGAACTTCAACAGGGCAGAACCTGTACTGGAACTTCAACACGGAGGAACCTGTACTGGAACTTCAACAGGGAGGAACCTGTACTGGAACTTCAACACAGAGGAACCTGTACTGGAACTTCAACACAGAGGAACCTGTACTGTAACCTATTTCTACATAACAATGTTTTTTTTATTTTTTTTTATTTTAACTGTTTCAAACATTAAACATAGAACACAAGGTAATCCAGCACCTACAGAGGGTTTAATGTCATTCTCAGTGTCCGCATACTGATAATAAACTTAATAATGAGGCCCTACTGAAAAGAGTTTTCCTATAATGCTACAATTATTTATAGACCACTAAAAGCCAGAGCCTTGCTGATGGAAACTAGAACCACAATTGCTGTAACAGAGATCAACTCGTGCATCTGAATTTATACCAGATGTAAATGAGCTATCCACCCCCTGCTGGGGCTCTCAGACTCACACTTCTACAGTGCTCAGAATCAATGTACTGATGCTGAGTAGCTCATTTGGCTCATTCGGTATAACTTTAAAATATTTAACTGTTTTCATGTTTGCAATATTGTTTGGGATACAGTACCAGCATTAGTATTTCAATAAAGCTGTAATTCAGTTGATTTGTCCCTTCAGAGCTTCCGTACAAATTTGTTGATAGTGACGTCTGGATAAGTTGTACTGGGGTTTGTAGTTTTTATCAAATTTATACCAGGTATTTTTTCCTACGAAAGCTTTTGGTTGTTTTTTTTTTTTTTTTTTTTATGCATAGGCCTACAGGTTAATAATAAGCTTGCTTTCAGTTAAAAGAAACAATTGGGCTATTTGGGGCTATTTTTTAAGTGACTTTGGGCTATAAACTCTGCAGAAATCTGGCAACCCTGGGGCTGGGGGACAGAGATCGAATGAAGCTTGGTGTTAGATCTCCCTCCTGACCTGAGAGGGTATTAGATAAAGGGAGCAGAATACCTTGGACTAAAAGGCACTACACTTTGTTCCCGGGGGTAGGTGGAAGTCGGCCGGCTAGAAAAGGGACTGAGTTACGGTACCCGAACTCAATGACCCGAACGGGAAACGACGTGGCATCCACGGATTGGAGAAGAGGATGCACTCATTAACCAAGGGGTCATGAGCGAGGGTATAAAATAGGGGCGTAGCAAAGTAATCTGTTCCTTGGTAAATGGTTGGATTTGACCTTGAAGGAGTAAAACGTATTGCTGAAAACCATGAGTGTTGTTTTGTGTTAGTTAGTGTTGGATGTAACTGTTGTTTGTCTCAATAGACTCCCAGTAACACGATCCGGAGCTGTAGCGCAAGCCAGCATCAACCCGGACATCACTTTCACCAAGCATTTCACGGAGAACTGTAATTACACCACTAGCACCTCATTTCAATTTGTGTTTTATGTTTAGTGTGGGTGTGTGTAATACCTGGACTTTTGGTTGCGAGTCAAACCCGGGGATTACAAATTACAAGTGATACACGCCGCTGTATCACCCCAGCATTTATTATTTACAGGTGTTTGCCCTAAGGCTCTGGACATTGTAATTTATTTCAATAAACACCCTTGGACCTGAAAGCAATTGTCTGCGTGATTAATCAGCTCTGCACTGCACTCACCTGTATTCACTCACGACTTTGCCACAGGCTGACATTGGCAAGATACTTTTACACAAGCACAAACAGACATTGTATTTGTTCAAATGTTTAAATGGGGTTTTAAGTCAAAAGTGCTATTAATCCGTCACATATATGAACACAAGATACAAGACACATGTGCTTAAAGGGCACATAAGGATCTTTTTTATTTTATTGTGTACATGTTCCCATGTGTTGCTACAATTGTTTACATAAGGTGTGTAAGGTTTGTTTATTTTACATTTTGACCTCTTTTTAAAACTTTTAAATTGCATTCCCTTCCTCAAGATTACTTCATATGTACCCGCATGGAACTTTCAGAACTCAGAACTATATTTCCCATCATCCTCCTGCTCACTGGTAAACCCAAACAGTTGTAGCAACACATGGGAACATGTAACACAATAAAATAAAAAGTTCCTTATGTACCCTTTAAAACAAGGCACTGGTAAACCCATCTCAGGAATACATATGTGAACTGTTAAGGAGGATGACGGGAACATCCGCCATGAGAATGTCCATGGTAATATCACTAAAATCTTTTTATGTAAATAATCCGGTATATAGTACTCGATATAATCGTCTTCGTCAATTCTGTTATCGTTACGGTTAAGATCTGGTAATTACTCTATAGGCGTTTTCTTTTTTTATTGATTTAGTCTTTTAAATCAAGTTTTGGTTTATAGAGTATATATATATTATATATATATAGATATATATAATATATATATATAGATATATAAAAAATTCGGGACCCTTTTACTGTATAAAAGTCAATTGAGTCATTTAGATTTTTATGATTTATTGCCTTTTCCCTTTTTCACTTAACAGATTATGTATAATTATCAAAGAAATGCTTTACCCCGTCTAGTTTTCTCAATATACAATTTACTATTTAGTCCTATACTGCACACAATAAAACACATATGAACTCAGGCAAAGGAAGATGCAGGCCTGACACAGTAGAAGTAACACATAAAATGTAATATTTGGGCAGCCCCATAGGACAAGGAGAAGTATCAGTGTTAATGTTGACACTTCCCGGTGTCCATGTTATTAGACTAATAAGCTTGAAGATAAAGCTAGACTTGAACTACAGATGCTCACATTAATATCAGACATTTATTTACAGCAGTTTCCTGTTAATGGCTGAAATATACAGTAATTGTTTAAATTGTGCTTTCTAATGGCACATTGCTGGCACAGAACCTTAAAATGTTTTCCATAAATTATCTCAGCCTTCTCTAACAATCTAAGGGACTAACAAGCTGTTCCCAGCTGAAATATCTTGCAATTACAAGACGTCAAATTCTGATGAGATTGTGCTGTTGAAACATCTGTGAGAATAAAGCACCCATGACGTCTGAATATGCACGACTTACTGCAGCAGTGACGCCCGTGCCTGCTCAATGGTGAAAACAGAGGCCCTTCGGTATCTCAAAAACCCACAAAGGAATGTCAGAAAGCCAAAACTGCCAGACAAAGGTGTAGTCGACACATGTCAAGACATAGGCAGCGCCTATAAGACAGCTACTGTCAAAACCATTATCGAAGAAAAGTACTGTATGCCTAACATGTTGCTTTGGGTTATCTCACAAAAATGCCTTTCCTTCTGTTGGATCCTTATCGGCATACTCTGACATAATTAACAAACACTGCAACTTATCACACCTGTAAATCATAGTGCTGAGTTAATGGGATGCAGGCACGGTCCTGCTTTTGGGGTGTGCACTAATATAAGAATGTGCGCCATGCCCATACAACAGAAATACACTGGTAATATATAATACCAAAATAAAAGATAGGTGTGCAATATATTTTCTCCCTTAAAATTATATTGCCGTTTAATTAATACATTTTAGATCCTTTCCACTGGCCACATCTTATTGTTAATATTATTAACACACTTTGAATTGGAAATAACGGTACCCTTATTAAAATATTCTCAGTTAAGTATATTTATATTTATTGTGTTATAAATTATTTCTGAAAATGGCAATCATACACAATAAAGCAGTAGGCAAGATTATTTCACAATCAAAATACAAAATGCTTTGGCTACAGCTGACTGAGAATCAAAGTTCCAACGAACCAGCTTATTAAATGACTTTCTTTTTACATAACCTGCATTGTGACGTCCATCTCTTTACCTTGGCCTTACACAATTACCACTTTGCATGGATGTGCACTTATAACTCCATCTTTGGAAGCATGTATAACATATGTGGGTGAAATCATGAAATCGCATAGGTTTTGGCTTATTAACTCAAGGAAAAAAAAAACAAAAAAAAACAAAAAAAAAAAACAGGTTCACTCAGGACCAGCTTTCTTTTCTCTTACACTCATGGTTTAAAGATCTTTGTTATTAGCTTGATATGACTCAGAAAAACAGCAGGTGGACAAAACCTAAGCTGTCGTAAAATATATCACTAAAATATTTTGGGGTAGCATTTGAATGATGCTTTTGTCACTCATTTTAACTGTCTTTTTTATCTTAAAATGTATAGGCTATATTTCCTGCAATTGCCTCTTGCCTCACAAACCCACAAAAAATGCTTTCCTTTGGTGTGACTTAATCCTTCCTGCGTTGAATTCATGTAGAACATCCTCACAAAACTGATTTGCTAAATCCCACCAATCAGGACAGCCCAACCTCAAACACCATGCTTGTGTATAGACACAGGGTCTGAAACTGTGTCACCTTCTACCTATGTAACAAGCTGCACCCTATTGAGAGAACATGAACTTCAGTGCATAGAGGAACTAACTGTGTGTGGGGAGGTGTTAGTCGGGAAACTTGTAGTAGCAGCAATATATGCAATATATTTCAGAAATCATTCATGATATACTGCAGAGGGTCCCCACTGCAAGGTGTTCTTGGAACTGACTTGATCTTATACAATAAAGTCAAGCGTAACAAGCTAATAACGAAATACCCTCCATGATCCTTTACCATAAAAATATACATTGCTGATAAAGTAAACTGACCCATAGAGTTTACCTGCGTGTTAATAATTACTTTAGGTTTCTGCTCTGAGGGTGTAATGGATTGAGATCTCAGCCCATTGAATTGAATGGATAGGTAAGGGAAGGACCTAAATCGCAAAACATATGGTTCACCGATGAATGACTTACCATTCAGGTAAAGGGCTCTGGAGACTGTTCAAAAGGTAAACTGGTCAATGATGTCTGCTTATAGATAGAAAGCAAATAAGGCAAAACTATGGAAGATTATAGCAAATAAAAAAATTAAAAAAAGGATTTATGTTTAAGTGCAAAATTGAACAGGTTTGTGTGACACTGCCACTTTGATGAGATGACTGGAAACAACTTTAGGAGCCTGTAACCCTCTTAGCTTAATCAATGCTGCCTGCCTCTCAGTTGTTAAAAATAACCCTTGAACTGAGGCTGAAACAGTGATCTGCAATCACGGCAGTGTCAGACTAGCTTCTCTTCAGAACCATTACTCAATAAACTCAGACATGCACAGACATTGGGACTCCTCATTGTCATGAATTCATTTTATTTTTAATCAAGGAGCATATTCTTAGCATCAGCCCACATTTACAACCCATATCACACGATAACAACCCTGCGTAAATGTATCAACATTCTGCATCAAACTAAAGTGCAGCTTGTGGCAGCATTAAACACAGAGAAAGGTTCATAATATAGGCTTGTAGGATTTGTTACAAAATCAGGATATCATCTGAAATGCTTACTGTACATCAAAGTAGACATTTCTGTAACTGAGCAACCCTTGTTGAAACCTTTTTAGCAAAATTAAAAACAAATAGATGTTTGCCAGCAAGCATTTTCTTCTCATCAAAACACATTTAAGATAACATCCTCATCATGGCTGTAAATTCAAAATTAGAGCTATCAGAACAATGAAAAAGTCGATGAACTTGACATATAGTATATGAGCAGTATGTACAGAACAATATAGAACAAACATGAGCAATAACATGTTTAATCACATTTTCATAAGTGATTCTTGAGATATAGTGCTCCCTCGCTATACAGCGGGTTTTGGGAGGCACACAATATGAGCAATATAACCGAAAAGCATTATAAATGGGGGAGGGGGTGTGGGTCGCCACGGGACACATTATACACATCTCTGACTAAAATACAAAATAAAATAACTCCCTCTCTATAATGCACATATAGTGAAGCAAAATTGTCACTTTCCATGAATTAACCTTGTATAAAGCACCAGGTAATCAACGCTACATAAAAAAAAAAGGTAACATTCGCACTCGTGGATCATTTTAGTTAGCAGTTTTTAAACTATAAATAGATTGGCTAAACAATGGTCGGGAGTTCAGTTCGAAATGACAAACTAGCAAACCAAGCGCGAAAAGGAGAGCGAATCGGACAAGGGGAAGACGGAATGGGCTCACCCCAGGTTCAGCTGCCGGAGCAGGGCTGATACGAAACTGAAGCGACTCGTCTCCAGGAGAAAGCTGCTGCTCCTCTCGCAGCAAAAAAGTAAATACATTAGGAAAGATAGCCATGTAATAGGCCTAATATTTATTTAGTTATAAAACGGCTGCTGAATAAGATGTCTGTGTTATAAAGTGCCAGCACAGCTTTTCTTCAGTTCAGACACTGTACCAAAAGGGAGAGACAGAAACGAAAGTTAGATTGAGAAGTTGTTTAAAGTTTGAACAACACCAGTACTATATTTACTGTAGAAATATTGCATGAATCACTAGTATAGGGAATTGGGGGACATGCTGTAGGAGTGTTATATCCAAGGCGCGTTACAATCGAGAGCCTTATAGCGTGGGAGCACGGTATAAGCTAAAATATAATGTGATATACAGACGGATTGATGAATGGACAGACAGACACCTCCATGATAAGAAAATTCTGAAAGTTCGTTTACCATGGTTAGCTACAATTTTTACTAAGGTTTACCATACTTTTGCATGATTTATAATGCATTCCTGTGATTTGCCATGCTATATGCCATACTAAACTTCTATAAAGGTAATTAATATGATTGGCTCTTTTGAGCCATCACAGTAAAAGAGAGGTCATGGTCATGGTCCATTTCCACTAGAGTAGACACAGAAACACAAGCAATCCAAACAAGCACTCCTGAGAAGGAATGCGTAATAACTATGCCACACAATGCAAATAAAAATACAGGTTACATTTGGTGTGCTCAGATGTAACACCGGAGTAGGCATATTCTAAATGATCGTAAACCTCTTGGGATGTTTTTTGTACTTTGTTGTTTTATTTTATAAAAGTGTTCCTGGAATACAACAAAAAGCTAGCTCATGCTCCATCATTAATTCCCTCTCTATTTTACACAGTGAGGCACAGGTGCTGTAGACTTTATATGGAAAACTAGTTTGCAATTGAAATGCCAGACAACAGACTTGGAAACACTTGCAGACATTGGAATTTTGGGAAACCCTGGTGTAGATTATCCAGAAATTGTGGGAACAGATTGCTGCCAATGAACTTTGAGAGACTGAACATATCCAACATATTTAATCTACCCAAGAAGTTTAAAAATAAGAATACAAAATAAACAGTGCAAGCAAATGAAAAAGCATGAAGGAAACATCAAAGAAACCTACAAGCAAATGCAGTCTAAAATAGTTAGCAACAAGGGTAGGTTTGAGTACTCAAATTAAATAAATTACTTTATATAGTCAAATACAGTCAGTATTACAGTACTAGGTATAACTACACTGTCTGTTACTAACTCTACTAACTCTCTCTATCAACAATCTTCAAGGTCAATCACAAAACAAGCAGGCTGTGTGGTCTGTTGGATCGATCTTCAAAACAAGGAGCCAGAGGACCCTAATTTTGAATCATAGCTCAACTACTGCACTGACACTGTGAGAACTTAGGAACCTTAAATCATTTCCAGCACTATCCCCCTACTGACAAAAAGTTATTTCTATTCCACCTGGAAACCAGATGTACAGTGCAGCAGTGCTGAATCTCAATTCAAGCCATCTGTGACATGGTAGTGTCATAGAACAAGATATTACCGGCAGGTAAGAGAACAAGAGACAGAAAGCTGCAGTTTTACACGCAAAGTGCGCTTTAATTAACAAAAACAAACACACAAAATAAACACTGCATGAAGGCCAAAATAAAACGTTCACACAAAACAAAACAGGCTGGGCATTCGCCTTCTCTACAAAGTTTAACATGCAGTTTCACACAGGTGCACTCAACTAACTCCCTTCCCAAAAAAAGGACTTTGCTCTTCCTTTATACAGATGCCCACTCCCCAATTATCACTCAATTATGTAATTGGGGAATGGACACACATGTGATTTTTGGCAGGGACAGAATTAACCCCAGGGACATAAGCCCTTCCATGTCTTCTCAGAAAACTTGTTTCTGCCTTCAGTTCAGTTGGTTGCAAAAACTGCTTTGATACTAAACAGATTACATTTTGAAAAACAGTGCATCCTTTCCTTGCTTTGGAAACATGATGTTTCTCAGTCCGGCCCAGTAATGGGTTGAACCTCTGCCTACCAGACAGGAACAGTCTTCAAAGTTTGAAAGCAGAATGAATTTATTGGGAGTAGAATAATTCTGATGACTAAAGCTGAGGTCATTATGCTTGCACATAATTTCTGATTTCTCGCCATCTGTAGCTGAGTGGACTATTAGGGAGAAAATAAATCTTGTTTCCATTTCTTTCAGGCACAGAACTCAACCACCTTCACTACTGGTAAATACTTTTGCTTAAGCTTCCAGATTGTTCTTATTCTTGTTCCATTGTTCCTACTAAAGCTGAAGATGATTTTGCAGCCTTACCAAAGCTAAGTTTAGCACAGAATCAGGACTTTAACATAAAACATTTTGGGCGATGAACATGCATTGGCGTGCAACCAAGGTCATTGCAAAGCCCTTCATAAGCCCCACCATCAAAATTATTCTAAATATGAAATAAATGAGTAAGCCATTAGTACTGCTTCATAAAGTGTACATCATTTGACTACACATTTATGGTAAGTAACAAACTTCAAATCAAATTTATTATAGCAATGTCCTTATTTTTGACAGCTTTGTTCATCATCAATTTAAAATGAACATGGAGATTTTGTTGGCGCTCTTTAGCTGGTATAAATGTTTCCTGCAAACCCAACAAGGGCAGAAGTGTGGCTTGACCACATGGATTGATTTAACCTATAGTTCTTATTTTATACAGGTAACCCTCCCATTTCATTCTAGTGATGTGTCTAGGAAGGTCACCTCCGTACAATACAACAATAATCTATAAATGGGTAACAAATCGATTTAGTGGGCAGCCTCCAGGATATGTTGAAGGAGTACTGTCTTCGTACACATACAGTAAAAGCAAAAAATAAATACAAAAATGTGGGTTAGTGGTAAATAGTTTTTTTTCCATTAAAGTTAAAAAAGATATGCAATTAGTTCTGTACTTATACAACACACTTCCCCTCCTGTCAAATGCATTATGCTTACATTTGTTATGTTTACAAATGGATGTCATTTTACTTTAACTGATACACAATTTGAGCCTAGAATGTGTTTACTTTTTCTGTATTATTATTACATTTAATCTATTTTAAATTGTTTATGGTTTAATAAGTAATCCTTTAGAGACTGCGGTATTAGACCTGTTTAACACAGCCACAATATTGTGGTGCAAAGATAATGAGAGCACCAATGCATCAAAAGTCATTAGAAATAACAGCTGGTGGAGAGTAATTGCACTGTTCAAAATATTCCACATTTATCGTGTTGTTTATTATGTCTTGATGTAACTTGGGGGCACCATGTAAAAAAATGGACATACAGTATCTTATATCCTTTCTCCTGGAATGTTATTTCACTGCACACCACTCAAATTATATACCATATTCTTTCTGTAGTATAAGGCATGACAGTTTGACAGCTGAGAATAGTTATCATGTCTCTGAAGCCAACATGTTACAGGACTATTATTAGGTGCTGTGTAGAATGGTTAGTTATCAATCTTTCCCTATACCCCTGGAGCTCAATAAATTCAAAATCTGCTTACACAACTGGTGCTGCTCTTGGAGGATTCCAAGTCTCTGTGACAATTTTTTATTATTTTTTTATTTTTATTTTGTAGGATGTACGGTACCTTCCCCATAATATAGACAGAAAGACGTGTCTGGCTTGCGTCCAGCATGGAAAAGAACATAGAGCATGATATACAGGATTCTGTCTTCAGATATTCCAGTAGTCATAGGCATCAAAACCTGATATTTGACGGTTTGGTGACATTTGGTGGTGTTCAAGCAGTGCAACTGCCAAATCCATAACTGACATTTTATCTTCAGCCAGTACCCAACCTATTTATTTGTTAATAGAAATACATACTGCAGCTAAGCAAATTGTAACAAACAGTATGAAAATTGTAGTGACCAGCTCCTGGTATGCTTAATTTAACTAGGACCATGTTTAAAGTTCTAAAGGCATTTTCTCTCTGATAGTGTGGTCTCACTGCTGCCAAACTTCTGCTTTTTTGAGAAAAATGAAAATCTTGCCATTATAATAACAAGGCTAAATGTATGCAAACCTTCTGTGCACCAGATTGCCTGTCATTAAGAAGGATGCATCAGGGATCGTATAACCCAGCAACTTATTTTGAAGAGAGGCTATTAATTATAATATGTTGACATTAAAGTAATAGAGAGGATAGTTCAAAAATGGCCTGTTGTTGTTTGAACGTAATTTTTCTTCTGACAGGTTTTAATTAATTTATACAAAGCTAAAAAAAAAAATTGGTTAGCTGTTCAAAGTGGTGAATACAAATGTACCTTGAAGGGTTTTCTATTTAAATTTATCCCAAAAAAAAAAAATGAGATGCTACTATTGTTTTGAAAAAAAAAAAAAAGTCTAAATTAAACAGAATAACCTACTATTGACTTTAACACATTTTTTAAAATTAAATGTAGTTAGGCAAAGGAGGAAAGCCATTATAATAATGGACTTTAAATCTGGGAAATCAGGCAAGCTGATCAAGATAAATAACTCAACATTTTTAATGTTCTATCTTGTGGGTATTTGTGCTTTTAGTCTAACTGTTTAGAAAAGTCTACTCCAGTTTTATTCAACCAGCCCCATGTCTATTGAAACAGTCTCTATATGGGAAAATGGAGAACATACCACCACCAAAGCTTTATAATTCTGCTTTGAAGTTAACTTCATATAGGGTATTTGTTTACTTTGTATATTTATATAAACACAAACAATACGTAACATGTAATGTTCTATCCAGCAAAAGTATATACCAGTGCCCTGCATTACTATTCCTTCAACTCGCTTTTCCTATTCAGAACTACAGCGTTCATGTAAGCTAGGTTGCTGAGAAAGACCAGAACAGCTCCTGCTAAACAAAAAACAAAAGAAAAAAAATCACAGCTTCAGTTCAGGCATGAAGTTTATTTAATATACAAATAGCTATTAAAAATCTACTACAGTAGGTCAGCAGACTGTAGATCACTCCTGAATACCAAATTTTAATCACACAGTAATCTACAAATTGATGGCAAGTCTCAGTGACCTTGGAGCCATGTCTAATTTAGTTGAATGCTACTTTGAGACTAAGGCCCTGTCCACACTGCATAACTGATCTCAAGAACTGTACTCGAAACCGTTCTAATTAATCCAGCTCAAAGCGTCCACACTGAAGTACCATTTCATGTTTATCAGGCTCAATGTGTACACACAATATTAGAATAGTTCAGTTACAGTTCCTAGCGGTGCAATAAACAGTGAAAATAAATACGATAGTATCCCATCATACACTGTATTTTATTTTAAAATGCTTCATATTAATAGAAGTGCATATTGCTAAAAAGAAATAAAACAAGTATTTTGGAAAAAGTAAGTACGAACACACACACACACACACACACACACACACACACACACACACACACACACACACACACACACACACACACACACACACACACACACACCAAGTAGGGTTTGAAGTTTTCAGGTTTTATTTTTAATCAGGTGACATCCCTTTAAACAGATTGAGCTGATTCTGTTTTCGCAATTACAAAATAATCTTTGTTTTTACCTTCATATCTTGTCTGCGCCTAATTCTGGTCCCCTTAATTTTATTTCAAAAGGAGCTGACAAATGATGTGACTTGTTCATCCTGATCCTGCTTTTAACTTGCATTTCATTTTTCCGGTCATCTAATTTGACGTGTGCTTTTGTTATTTTCCCCACTAGTTTAACAGAGATGTTTTTTTAAGGATAAATATAAATACCCATTGCAGAGTGTATACTGACAGAAAGTCTTTCAGGCGCCAGTATTTCGCCAAGCATACCACAAAGCATTCTGGGATATTGGAGGAAACACAAAAAATGCAGTTCGGTATTACAGTGTCCACACTTCTGATAAACAGCACTACCTGATGTGTTCTAATTAGAACTGGACTCGAGACTGTCTCCTAAGGTGGTCTCGAGTCCGGTTCTGAAGTCCGGTATTAAACGCTGCATAGTGTGGACGCAAACCGTATTTAGCATTTTTAAGTCAGTTTAAAGGCATAGTGAGTACAGGACCTCATATTCTTCTGCTGTAGATTTGATGTGATTAAATATGATGGAATAAAACAACAACTCACATTCTAGCTCCATCGGATGCTGAGATAGACAGTACATAGGATATACTAGCACACTACATTACTGACCCACACATAATCTACTAGCACACTACATTACTGACCCCCACATAAACACTATGAATAAGTAGCTTGTGTTAACATCACTCAGGACCAGTTATTCACAGGTCCAGACCTTCACTGCTGATTTTAAACTATGTGTTATATTCACAGGTCTAGCCTTCATGCCATTCTTTTTTTTTTTTGTTCTGATACAATGAAGCACTGATTTGAGCTCAATGCAAAAAATAAACCGGTGAAATCCAAATGCACTAAAAAGCACAATGAGAGGAAAATAAAAAAAATAAAAAAAACATAAAAAATCAACCTGTTTTACTTGGAATTTGCTTGTGTTTTGGTCAGGAAGTTTTCCCTTGACATTTAAAGTGATCCTCAGGCAGTTCAGTAATGGAAATTCTTCAAAAATGAGAAAGTGCTATATTCTACTTTTCCACAAACTCTGACCGTATTATGCATTCCACAGCTAGTTTCTTCCAGAATCAATACCAAAGCCAATTGGAATACCAAAGCTGGAATTTCCTGCAAAGCCTCTGTATTCTCGATTTTGTTTGTAATAAAGCTTGGGGAAGCAGCTGAAGTACCTTTGTACATCAGGGAGCAGGTTAGGTTGGATATTGTCGTAACAGTCTTTCAACTTTCGAGAAAGTTGAATGACTGTTACAACAATATCCACACAAACATTAATCATAAAAAAAACATTTAGAATTCTCATTTTATTTTGTCAGCACTATCCTTACTTAGCAGATTATGAATGGCAATGTTTTTGTATCATTTTCTGTTTCAGTCATCACATTCTGGTGACTTTTTTAAAGTCACAAGTTTAAAGCATGCTTGTGACCTCATTAGAGCACTCAGACTCATCAGGCACATCAGGGTATAGCTATTAATGCATCTCCCTGCAACCCCTAGTGGAGGTAGTAATATATACTGCATTTTCCCTATTTGTGAATTAAAAAGAACCTCAGCTTTATTGATTCAACCATTTTATGTTACCAAAGTGAAGGATGGAAATGTGATCACATCAGAAGGTTTGAAATAAAATTGCTATTTGGTACATATGCCTTCTAGTGTTTCTTATTGGTGACATTTGTTAAATGTGTTGTTCACATTGAATTCCTTTATTTAATAATCAGATTAGCATATTAGTATATTTTCCTCTTCAACACAGGTTATAGATGGGTATCATCTGGTGAAGCAGGATTACCTTTTGGTATGTTACATTCACCCATCTGTTTTACAGTAAGCACAACTACATTTGTACTGCCTGTCGTAAAACATCACAAACAGTGGGTGGATTTAAAAGTACTACAGATAACATTTGTGTTGCACACAAAATTAATTACTGATCCCTCGTGAGCAGTCCAGCAGTCCAGATTTCCAGTTGATCAGTGATCATTTTTATATATCCAGTTTCCCTGTTAAATACAATCTATTAGCACTCTACTACTGTATATACCAATAATGTGGATACATGCAGTAGAAATCCTAATCCCCTCGACATGCACGGGATGGGACTGTTATATAGTTACCCTTCCATTAAACAAAGCAATCCCTTCCAATAAACAAACCAATCAACCAAATCCCTGGAACAAGCCAACAGATAAAGAAATCATTAAAAAAATTATTCTGTTTCTTAGTCAACCATACTGTGGTACAGAACGGTGGTCTCGCTGACTCCTCTCACATGGCTTTATCACACTGCTGAAGAGATCAATGCTCAACAAGATCACTGATCTAAAGACCTGTTATATATACTGGATTCTACAGAGTCAACATCCCGGTTTGAACCATCGCCCCACCTCTACTTTTAGCTGAAAGTCAAATTTTTACCATTAATTTACGGTTTTTAATAACCATGCGCAAATAATGTCTGAGGGGAAATATCACGGGTCACGTGACTAGAAAATACTGTCTAGAAGTAGTTGCTCTGTGCACTAATGATTCAGGGTTAGGGTTATCTTCGGTACACATAACAAAGATGTTGAGTTTGGTGGTTTCAGCTCGGATGATACAGACGCCTCAGTCTGATTGATTATGTTTTCCTGTTGTTACGCTACAATCTGTATTTTGGATTTAAAAAAAAAAAAAAAATGTACATACTGTATTGAACATTTTAATGCTATATAGTGCTATTTTGGATATTAATTTAATATTTCGTGTTGTGTTTTCACAGTGTAATTTCTTGCTTGCAGAGATGATGTAAAGCCCTTTGTTTTAGTGGACAGAACATTTCCTGTGTTTATATATATTTTTTTAAATGTAGCCACTTTTATTTTAGCATTTTTCACCTACAAATGTGGTTTTTCATGTTGTGGTTTTGCACTGGGCACTGCAGCTTTAAAGTGTAATGTGTGTTTAGTGAAAAGATTTGAAATGACAAAACAGTGGACAACTGCAGGAACTTTGAATTGTATTTCACGAAGTCATCCAATATGTTAACTGCACTGTATTCAATATGTGCTCTACCTTTTGAAATTTAAGCATGCCTAATTGTAACAGTAATCTATCTGACCTAATGTTAAAAATACTCCCTCTACAATAATGCTTGTAATTTTGCCCCTGCCTGAGTTTGCCTTAAAGAAAACTTTACGCCCCCCTGTGAGCGGACTCGGCAGAATCCGGTAAATTGATTGCTTAACAATACACATGTCTAAATGGCTTTTGGGATTCACAACCATGCTTGTTTTATTTTATCAATGGAATGTCTTGACAAAGATACTTGTTTACCTAATCTGTGAAGCATGATTTTCCTTGATTGTTTTCCGAAGGTCACTAATTGTGAAATTAACTGCAGCCAAGCTTTGCAATGAATACAGGGTTATATGTACGATATCCGACCCAAAGGAACTTTAAATCCCCTCTGGTAAATCACTTTGCTTAACTGCCATGCATTGCTGTAGAAACACAGTAGTTCACTTGTTTATAAAACAGTTACAGGCAAACCTAAAACTATTAATATTCCCCCCTCACACAGTGTGCGTGTCATTACATTTTCACCTTGGTCAACCTAGCTGAGTTAATCACCTACAGTATAGAGATATTTCATCCTCTGTCTTGAGGGGAAAGGCTGTCCAGATGTCTGTAACTGTATTCTACATCAAATGCTACATATACCAATAATTTAAGTGAAATGAATGGGCCCTGTTATTCAGGAGATATTTAAATAATGTTTTTTTTTCAAGTCTGTTTTGATGGATTGACTACTTTTTCATATTCATGGTACTGTTCTTGGCTGTCAGTTTCATAAATATCAAACTTTATTTAGTCCTTCAAAACTTATGACTCCTAAAATTATTATTATGTTTCAAAAGCTCTTGTGTATAAATATTTTCAGAACTAGATCAATAAACATGTTGTGAACTAGTGGGTTTTAATTACCCTAATAAGATTCATTAAAAAGAAGCTTCACTGGGCAGGTGATTTGGGCATATTTATTGTATGCATTAGCTCCTAAATGTTTTATCTTTCTGCATTACGTGTAAAAAATATTGCTTTACTAATATATAAGCCTAACAGACAGCTTGTTGTGAGGTTACCACCAATTCCATGGAGCCATCAAGTGAAACGATGTGAAAAGCTTGAATGAATACTCAGTTGTTTTTCAATAATTACATGTCGGGCCTGGCAAAAATCATTGGTGAAATAAAGTAGGTTTCTGTGTTTCAACAGTAGTTATTTTAGCAGGTTAACAGTAATTTGGACAATGGTGCAGACATATATGGCATATCATTAGTTATCTTGTGCAATTAGTAAGTGAAGGTATATCATAAGAACATAAGAACATAAGAAAGTTTACAAACGAGAGGAGGCCATTCGGCCCATCTTGCTCGTTTGGTTGTTAGTAGCTTATTGATCCCAAAATCTCATCAAGCAGCTTCTTGAAGGATCCCAGGGTGTCAGCTTCAACAAGATTACTGGGGAGTTGATTCCAGACCCTCACAATTCTCTGTGTAAAAAAGTGTCTCCTATTTTCTGTTCTGAATGCCCCTTTTTCTAAACTCCATTTGTGACCCCTGGTCCTTGTTTCTTTTTTCAGGCTGAAAAAGTCCCTTGGGTCGACACTGTCAATACCTTTTAGAATTTTGAATGCTTGAATTAGGTCGCCACGTAGTCTTCTTTGTTCAAGACTGAACAGATTCAATTCTTTTAGCCTGTCTGCATATGACATGCCTTTTAAGCCCGGAATAATTCTGGTCGCTCTTCTTTGCACTCTTTCTAGAGCAGCAATATCTTTTTTATAGCGAGGTGACCAGAACTGAACACAATATTCAAGATGAGGTCTTACTAGTGCATTGTACAGTTTTAACATTACTTCCCTTGATTTAAATTCAACACTTTTCACAATGTATCCGAGCATCTTGTTAGCCTTTTTTATAGCTTCCCCACATTGTCTAGATGAAGACATTTCTGAGTCAACAAAAACTCCTAGGTCTTTTTCATAGATTCCTTCTCCAATTTCAATATCTCCCATATGATATTTATAATGTACATTTTTATTTCCTGCGTGCAGTACCTTACACTTTTCTCTATTAAATGTCATTTGCCATGTGTCTGCCCAGTTCTGAATCTTGTCTAGATCATTTTGAATGACCTTTGCTGCTGCAACAGTGTTTGCCACTCCTCCTACTTTTGTGTCGTCTGCAAATTTAACAAGTTTGCTTACTATACCAGAATCTAAATCATTAATGTAGATTAGGAATAGCAGAGGACCTAATACTGATCCCTGTGGTACACCGCTGGTTACCACACTCCATTCTGAGGTTTTTCCTCTAATCAGTACTTTCTGTTTTCTACATGTTAACCACTCCCTAATCCATGTACATGTGTTTCCTTGAATCCCAACTGCGTTCAGTTTGAGAATTAATCTTTTGTGCGGGACTTTGTCAAAAGCTTTCTGGAAATCTAAATAAACCATGTCATATGCTTTGCAATTATCCATTATGGATGTTGCATCCTCAAAAAAATCAAGCAAGTTAGTTAGGCACGATCTCCCTTTCCTAAAACCATGTTGACTGTCTCCCAGTACCCTGTTATCATATAGGTCATTTTCCATTTTGGATCTTATTATAGTTTCCATAAGTTTGCATATAATAGAAGTCAGGCTTACTGGTCTGTAGTTACCTGGTTCAGTTTTGTTTCCCTTTTTGTGGATCGGTATTACGTTTGCAATTTTCCAGTCTGTCGGTACCACCCCTGTGTCAAGAGACTGCTGCATGATCTTGGTTAGCGGTTTGTAAATTACTTCTTTCATTTCTTTGAGTACTACTGGGAGGATCTCATCCGGCCCAGGGGATTTGTTTATTTTAAGAGCTACTAGTCCCTTTAACACTTCTGCCTCAGTTATGCTAAAGTTATTTAAAACTGGATAGGAACTGGATGACATGTGGGGCATGTTGTCAGTATCTTCCTTTGTAAAAACTTGTGAAAAGTAATCATTTAACATATTTGCTATTTTTTTTATATCAAATTGGTAAGTGAAGGCATATCAAGAGAACAATAAGGTTATACCTCTCACCTAGTGTTGTTATGAAGACTTTACTTTCCAAGTGTACACTGAACTTGTTGTTTTAAGTGGAAGTCTGTATTGTCAGGATTCTGACCTTATTAAAATTGGTCCTATAATGTTGAAAATGTGAAAGAAAAGAGTAAAAAAAGTTGCATTCCTCCATTGAATTACAATTATGAAAAAGAATGCACAAGGGACATCTATGCCAAGGCGAGCACAAAAAAAGCAGCCCAGCATTACAATTCTGCAATTCAATCAGCTTTAAAATAAGACGAAAGGGAAAAACATACATTAGTTTAGAGATTGCAGGGGTCACGTTTAAATCTAAAGACACAGACATTAACGATTACTTGCTGAACCCATTGGGGAATTTAGTGTGCCAGTGAGAAACCAAGGACATGTAACAGATTCAATAAAGTAATTGCGTCAGGTCTAGATGAAGATGTTGCTTGAACAACACTTCATGAAAAATAAAAGCTGGTTATTTTTTTTGTAACAACCCAGATTCAACATTATTTTTAAATGTGCATCTACTAAGGGGTTTAATCGATTGAGGATTAATTGATTAATCACAGCTGTGGGCTTTGATTGATTAAAAAACAATTAATCAGTTAATCTTGTCTACCTGAGTGCAGTACCAAAAGACGGTGCAGGAAAAATAAATTTTGAAAAATGGCAAAAGGGTACTTCTAATGACCTTGGCAACTAGCAACTGCAAGGTATACCCAATATTTCATAATGTCTCAAAAAGAAAATTAACAATAATATATTACTATCTCTCCAGCTAATTAAAGTAAAATAGCACAATACATTGCATTTCTCTTCAGCTAAACTAAATAAAATAGCACTTAGTAAGCGTCCTTAAATAGATACGCTCTTGATATATTTTGTATCTTTTTTTTTTAGACATGGCATTTGGCTGAAGAAAAACTCAAAGGGGCAGCACAGTTCAAAATAAGTGATTACTTATGATTGTCTTTCAACACAATTTCATATCACTAGAAAAAAAAGGTGTGAATAATCGATTTAATCAATTGTCTAGATCAGATTATTAATCAATTAATAGAAAATGTCAAGATTACAATGTCTAGTATCTACATGTCCTGATCCCTAAAAACTCAGAAACTGCTCTAGTGTTGTATTGTTTCTCCTGTATTTTTAATTGATATTTAGCCACTGTTAAAGTCATTAAGAAAATATTTTAGCACTCACACCCACCATTTGTTCATAGAAAAAATTATGAAAAGAATAAACCAAAATGGTTTTCAAAGCATTAAACAATTATATGTTGTAATGCAAAATTAACAGAAGACGAAGGGCTGTGTTCTGATCACAGCGCAAATGCGAGTGCAAGCACAAACAGCTCTTGCTTCTGATGTAGAGCAAAAATGGAGTGGAGACAAAAAAAAACACCCACTGCGCTGAAATGGTATTCTGAAGACATATCCTGCACCGTTATATAGTGCCTGCCCTATCGCCACATGTCGGCATAAATTTTGGGGTGTGGTATCATTAACATATTCGCCGAAGAGATTCTGGTTTACGTATTCTCTCGGAGAGTGACCTACTACTTGCTGTTCTGACTTGCGCTGTTTTTTCTTGCTCTATGTTACTGCCGCTCGTCCTGATCGCCACTTCTACATTCAAAACAGAGCCTTGAGGTGATGCAAGCACATTCTATTTCTTAAAGGGATTGCTGCCTGGCCTTGATTGGTTAGCAGATTCCCAACCTACTCAGCACTGATTGGCTGGGCGCTGCCAGTGTGCCACTAAACACGTTTGCACTGTGTTTTTAATTTGACCAGAATTGCACTTTTGGAGAAGCCACACCATACAGGGCAGACGCATTTGACTTTAACCACTGCGACTGCGACTGCACTTGTTTCATCAGAATCGAGCCCCAAATGGTTTAGCTGAAATGTAGGGGTTTAAAGATATTAAAGGTCAGTATATGATATGGATATGCAGGTCCCAATATGATATGTAAATATGCTACATATTATGGTCCTGGTGGGCTTTGAAGTAATATTAAATAAACAATCATTAATGTATCCATAATATAACTCACAGTTTGTGATTCAAGAACCATTTGATGGGCTATAGTAAGTCATGCATCATGACAGTCACCTCTGTTGCGATACAATGTCATGTAAAGGTTGTATCATGATTTATCGATATACAGTGAACTGTTACACCCCTACCTGTATTGTGGAACAGCCTTTTTTTTCACTATTCAAATGACCTATTTGTGATTTATAACTGCTATGATGTACTGTAAACCGTGCATAAAATCTGGAGTACGTCACTACAGATAAACTATATATATATATATATATATATATATATATATATATATATATATATATATATATATATATATATATATATATATATTTAGTCATCGTTTGAGCTACTATCACAAGGAAATTGCATCACGATACTGATTCAATTAACAGCTGTCCTCAGATGATGTACATAGGGTGCAATGTGAGACAAGCTGGTATAGCACCATGCAAGAAGAAATTATGCCTACCAGCTTGTCTTGAATTGCACCCTATCCTATACTCTATAAGGCTTTAAACCTGTTTATTTTGAATCTATAAGAAACAAAAAGAAGCAAAAAAAAAAAAAAAAGACCAAGCATATAATTTCTTCCTTAAATCCTCCATGATAATTGCATTGCAATCTAAAGGCTGTTTTTTTCACACCTATGTACAGTGTAATTACAAAAGATTCCCACACAAACAAATCTTCACATGACACAGTCTGTGATCTATTGTGACAGTAGGCAGTCAAAGAAACATGTGTACTGTATGTCAATTCATGACAGTACATCTTCTTAAAACTGTGAAATAAGAGTTGAATTTACAATAAGGCAAGAAAAAAATGCCTGTGAACTTTGAAACAGAATTGCTTGAGTGAACCTAGACTACTGTATGGTTATTATGTTTCTAAACATTAAATGGCACAGATAAGGTTATAAATAAATAAATACAGGCGATTTCCATTGATTGATGTTACAATTTTTTAACAGATATCAGTTCTGAATTCATCTTGCGTTCATTCAAATCAAACAACAGAAATGATTGTGCTGTTCATGATGCTCAGCAGATGGAGCGCATGATCCAAGGAAAGTCATTTCCCCGAACTTAGCTACTTACTGTAAGTGTGCCTACTTACTTTTCCTTGCATGGTACTTGTTATATAAACACAATATCACTGCTTGTGGAAATCCTACAAAACTGGTTCTTTTTTATGACAACCAACACCTCCCACAGTGAAAGTCAGATTCTTTACTGTATTTCTTTCAGTGGCGATAGTATTAAGATCTACAGTTAAGATCAATTGAACAGCTCCATATGTCTAAACATTTTAGGCTCCTATAGGTTTGTGGGAGCATGCTCATTTTATAAATGTCAGAAATATAGAACATAAACCAGCCTAAATAAATTCAAATTAATATTCTGGTAAAAAATATAAACAATTGTCACGCTTGCGTATTATGGTTGACTTTTCCTTTGACAGCTCTGTTTAATTTCGCTTCAACTCAAGCTTCAGTGAACTGCACCCAACTGGGGCGAATAGAATAGACCATTCACACTGGTAAGGTCCTGCAAGGTCCCACTGGAGTAAAAATTCGGTCCTGTCAAAGGTAAGTGTTACTATGCATTCCATTGATGGCTGAGCTTGGACTTGGACATTCTTTTTATGTTTGAAGGTTCCTAAAGCCTATTTTATTAACTCTTTAGGGTCCACCCAATGTTAAATATTCCCACCGGTGACCTGGCTCTTTAAACTGTTTTTACTCAGGCACTGTCATAGGAAAGAGGACTTTAAAACAAGGTCATTTTTGTGTATTTCCGGTAGATGACCATATTAGCCTTGAATGTGAGTGTTTTGCAATGTTGCTGCTGCGCTGTATAACAGACCTACCTCATGCAGTAAACAAATATTTTCACACAAAATCTTTAATAAATCACAACATCAAAAAGGAAAGTACTTATTTTCATATATATATATATATATATATATATATATATATATATATATATATATATATATATATATATATATATTTGTTTTTTCGTGTTTGTGGATCAGATGCCCGAGACCAGAGCTGTTTAGGGTTATGTTGTCCTGGTTGCCACCTTGCTGGCTGTTCAAGCCACAGTTAATAGCCCCATCTTGTGCCACATTTTACATGTGCTGTTTAAAATATGTTTTTTTTTTTCAGAGTAAAACAGGTTTAAAAGGCACTGAATCGCAAAGATACATTCAGTACTGCATCTCCAGCTAAGCCCCACCCCTTGTTCGCTGTATTTTTCACATACCTCTTTATAGATGTGCATACTGATAAATCCTCTCCTGATCACTAGTTTTATCACCAAATTCCTCAATAATGTGATCCAAGTCATTATTGTATTACTATGACATCTCAAAGCTCTGCAAATGTCTGTGATATTCTTTGAGTGCTGTATGCGGAAGCAGTTATCTCTTTTGTTATTTGTCCGTGTTATTTTTTTTTTAACTTCATTTAGCTTCCATCTGTCTCACTAGGCCATTCAAAGATTTTCTCAGCTTTTTCCGGATAATAAAACGACTAGAGACCAGCGCTTTACGTCTTTTTGATGATGTCGGACCTGGTCTGATATAAGACGGTAAAGGGTTAAAGAACATCACGGTATTAGGGAGCTAGACAACGAAGGTGAGCAACTGTCTGCTGACACGTCAGGAATTGATTATTTCTGTGAAAAACTTAAAAGTTATGGAAGAACAGTTATGGAAGTGTATAATGCAGATGAAACTGGACTGTACTGCAAAACTTTGCGGAGCAAAACACTTGCAAAATGAAAAGCATGCCATGGGGTACAAAAAGTGCAAGGAACATGTTACTTTGCTGGCGTGTGCCCATGCTGCTGGAACACATTGACTGCCTCTGATATAGATAGACAAATAAAAATCACCTAGAGCAGTGGTGCACTCAGGTCATGGAGGGCCGGTGTCCCTCCTGGTTTTTGTTCTAACATACCATAAATTAGTTAATTGGACCAATTAAGCTTCTAGTAAGGTTCAATAAAGTGCTTTAGGGTGCAAATGGAATAAAAACCTGCAGAGACACTGGCCCTCCAGGACCAAGTTGAGCACCACTGACCTAGATGTTTTAAACACATGATCATGCACAACCTGCCGGAGAGGTATGCAGCCCAAAAAAGTGGGTGGACGAATAAAGAATAAAGAAATGTTTAAGGACTGGTTTCACAACGATTTTGTGTGTGCAGTACGAGTTTATACAAACTCACTTAACTTGAAAAGAATGCTGTGCTGCTGATAGATAACTACCCGGTACATCGCAAGGAGCTTCAGTCACAGGATGGGAAGATTCACTGCCTGTTTCTTCCCCCGAACACAGCAGCAAAATTCAGCCGATGGACCAGGGGGTCCGACAGGCTTTGAAAATTCTCTACAGATGCACATTCCTGCACCATGTTTGGAATGGATCAGAGCCCACCCCAGACAGCAGTGCAACAGAAATAATATCACTGCAAAGTGTACTTAAAAGTGTTACCTTAAGTCATGCAGTCTACACTTGTGCTTCAGCATGGACTGAAGTGAAAGCCACAGGCATGGCAAATGTGTGGAAGAACATATTAAGTGCACCCACTACAGAGAATTAGGATGATGATGACGATGATTATGATGACAGAGATCCACCTCAAGAGTTCTAGTGGGAAATGATGTTGATGCGACTGAACTTGATGAATGGATAAGGTATGATGACAATATAGATGACACTTACTGAAGAAGAAATTGTGAATTATTTTACGCAGGCATCAGTAGACAATAATGACGACTCCAATGACGAAGATATTGTTCAATGTCATACTCCAATACCAACTCATGGAGAGGCAGAGGAAATGCTGGGAAAGTGTTTATTGTGGGCAAAATCCCAGCCAGACTCTTCTAATGGAACTATTTTTCTACTGTGAAATTTGCAGCACAATGCTTCATCAAAGAGAATGTCGTCACTGACACAAAAAAAAAAATAACCAAGGACATTAAAACACAGGGTATGTGCTGTAGTGTTGCTTTTCTAGCATACTGTACTTTTTTTGCTGTCTTTTTTTATTTTTATTTTGAGAGTGAGGTAGCCTGCTACTATACACTGTGAAACTGTTTCAGTAATGTTTTTTTTGTACTTTGTACTCAATCATATTGTTCTTTTAAAAGTATATAATAATGTTTAAATGTGCAGGACTGTACTTTCGTTTCTTTCTTGAATAAGTATGGTGTGTTGTCTAGAAAATATCAATATACAGTGCTTAGTCGAAAGACTACTACACAGGACAAGAACTAAAAATCACAAATGCGAACAACCACAATTCCATTCCCCATCATTGCCTTAACTGATTTGTCCAGAACACACACTGAAACACTACTCCCTCCTCCGCTCCTGGAAATAAATAGTCTATGTAGTGCCTAGCATCCCTGGTTTGAGGAGGAATATCCTGATCTGAAAGGGTTTATGCAGTTACAACGAACAAAAGGTAACCCTAAAATGGCTTTTATTAGGTGAGGCTTCCATTACAACATAATTGCAGACAACTGTGGGAAAAGAGATTTTCAGTCTTAAAAATGCAAAAATGTCACAGTACGTGTGGTAATGTATTTAGCCAATTAAGGTACCAGGGACATATGTGTATCACAAATAAAAATGATGCCAATTTTTTTTTTTTTTTTTTTTGCAATTAGGTGCATGAGACAGGATTTAAAATGTATTGAAAGGTTGGATCTGGTTATCCAAACTGTCAGTTTCCTCGTGATACCTGAGCCACTCTCAAATGTATCTTAAGAAGAAACCGTCTGCACAACCGCTCAATTCCTTGTGTATCTTATGGGGATAAGAAGAAATGCAGTATAATTGCAATGGTTTGAATAAACTGTACTACATGCCATGTAGCAAGCATGCTATCTTGTGATCACTTTTCTGGCAAAACTACACATCACCATTTCACTACAAAGATGGATTGATTAAACATATTTTACATACGCAATGCTGTTTCTGCACATTGCCATTTAGTTGGTTCCACAAGGTTAATAAAGACAGAGTTGCAAGAGAACTGACACTTATTTGTCCTGATTTCTGTGACTAAAAATATAAAACATTACACACAGAAGCAATTACTACCGACACTACAAACCTAGTTGTACGTTTCTAAGCTTGTGGTCGGCTGGGAATAAAAACACAAAAGGGATACAGGCTTGTTTTGCAGCACATATGAAAAGGTTTAGCCTTACTCAACTCTTTGTAGTGACTAACTTGCTAAATCCATACAGCAATACAGCATGCTCAATTTTTCAGTACTCGTTACACCATTACACACTGATACAACCTTTCATCTATATCATACTCTAAGAGATGCCAGATTTCAGTTATTTTGATCCCTTAAATAATCCGTCTTCAACAATTTAGACACTTGGGTATCAGTGTTGACAATGCAGCCCCTTTCTGGTTTGGAATAATAATGGAAAGCGCCAATCATTTAATTGGTCTTGCTGGAAAACTGAATCTTTCGTTTTCTCTACACTAAAGCACAATGCATCCAGACTTCATGTGCCAGTTGAAGTGGAAACATTTCAGTTTCAGTCAATTGTAAAGTATTATCAGTTAGTTTAACCTTTTTTTATTCAATGGATTTACACGGAAATTTGGAGGTGTGGTCCCTTTGGTTAGATCTCTTGATGTGGGCCATTTCGTTGTGCTTGGATATGCAGATTCCCAGATCCAGAGCATGAAAACAAATTAAAAATCTGTTTTTTTGTCAGTCTCAAACTCCAAAATGGTTTGTAATTTTTGTTTGACAATTGTAGGATACAAGGGGACTGGCCCAGCATTGTGCCTTTTTCTGGTTTGGTGAAGAAATATTAATCTGTTCCTGAGTTCATAGATTTAAAATTTGGTTCTGAGCATGCTCAGTACAGTCGTTGCAGGTAGGTGTTTGATCTCAAAAAAGGAATTAGCCTCACAACAAAATATCCTTTTTTGTGAGGGTCTAGTCATCATTCGTCAGAAAAAAAAATCTTTGTTTGTTAAGTAAACATTTTGTTTTCAGTTTTAAAAAAAATGCCTGAAAATCATATATCTTTAGTAAACCATGACATGTCTGTTTATAACACTATGTAACACAATTTTTGTTCCTGGGTAGTAAGTGTTATTTCCTAATTGCTTATGCCTCAAAAGTATAGAAAATGGCTATTATTCCCCACAGACTTTGCTTTTGTGACCAGGACAAGTAAATTTCAAAATATCACTATTTCCAATGAAAAAACCGGCGCTTTTGTGTCTTTTCATTCAAATAAAGTCAGAAAAAACAACATATGAATCCAAATTAACATGTATTTATACTAAAGTAATACAAAAATGACTACAAAAGATTTAGAAGTGAGTAGTTTTTCGAGATTTACGATTATACTGTAAATTTAAAGTATAACCGTAAATCTCGAAAAACTACTCACAAAAATGACTACAAAAGATTTAGAAGTGAGTAGTTTTTCGAGATTTACGATTATACTGTATTTACAGTATAATTGTAAATCTCGAAAAACTACTCACTTCTAAATCTTTTGTAGTCATTTTTGTATTAGTTTAGTATAAATACATGTTAATTTGGATTCATATGTTGTTTTTTTCTGACTTTATGTGAACGAAAAGACACAAAAGCGCCCGTTTTCTCATTGGAAATAGTGATATTTTGAAATATCACTGTCCTGGTCACAAACGCAAAGTTTGTGGGGAATAATAGCCATTTTCTATACTTTTGAGGCATAAGCAATTAGGAAATAACATTTACTACCCAGGAACAAAAATTGTGTTACATAGTGTAATCACACATGATGGCAATATATTTCTCAAAATGTACTCAAGAGTGTTCAACAGTAGAAAACAAAAAGTCTTCTATAGATCGCAGTGTATCCAGATCACACTCCCTCCTGGAACAATGCTGGTTTTCTGTTATCACAATATGTCACTCATTTCAATCACAGCAGCAGCACTGTTGCAGGGGGGGAGCATGAACTGGAATTGCAATCCATAGAAGAAGAAAAAATCTCTTTCCTCTGACTAACGCTATTGAGTAGAAGTTGAAAACAAAGTGATGGGCGAATAGAAAAAATATTTAAACTATTGGAAATATACAGAAAAGAAACATTGTGTAATATGGTCAGCACAGGGTACAGCAAATGTAAAGTAATGGGTTTCTTGCAAACACTGCAGGGGTGCTGTAACACTTTAATGTGGCTAGTAGTGGTATTTGTTTTCATTATGCAGATGAAGTGCTCTGGTGCATGAAAGCAATTTACTGCATTTTTAAGGTTTAGCAAATCATTACAACATAAACATAAGAAAATAGAAACATAAAAAAAAACCAAAATAATTTGTATATTTACAATATTCTTTATAAAAAAAAGCACAAAACAATGTACTGTTTAAAGAACAAGCTACATACAGGCCTATTCAAGCTTTTTCCTTGATAAGGTTCCTCTGTTTCTCATTGTTTTTTCCCCAGAGGTTTTTTAAGACTTGCTTTTTGAAGTTTTATATTTGTATGGGATTTCAAAAACACATTACACAAACAGCAAGCAGATGTTTCAACAACAAAGCAATTACCGACACAGCAACCTTACGGTGCAGTAATAAGAGTTCAATTTAGCCTCTGAAGTAAATCAGAAAAGGCTGACCTGGTTACAGCTCCCAGCAGCACAGTGGACTGTGGGACTTAATATGACTATCCCACCATGCACTCTATTTTATGTTTACAACCCGGCAAATATGGATCCTGTGCCCACGGAAGACATAGCATGAACGTCATGGCTTTGTTTCTTAAAAACACAAGGTACATTTTATCATAATGTGTGTGAGTTTCATTTTGAACTCTTAAGTTCTCCTTGACCGATTTAATCACTCCAGATATCAATGTGCTTTGATTTTGGCATATGATCACGTCGCTCCATGATCCACCATTTTACAATAAGCCTCAGAAATCAATACAGTACAGCAGTATTGATAGCCATACTCAGCTCCTTCAGGCACTTGTTCTGAGTACTGTATCTGTAATGTCCATGTGCCAAAACATATTGGAGGAGACAAAAATGTAGTTCGGTATTACAGAAGCCACACTTCTAACAAACCGCACTACCTGATGCAATTTAATTTATCGGACTCCAGACTGCGTAGTGTAGACGTTAACTGTATTTAACACTTTAAATCTGGCAACCAATAAGGTTTAAAGGCATACTGTGGACAGTACTAAAGCAACCCCTGAGCTGAATATGTACCCCTTTTTTGTTTACAAAAACATCCACGATATCACAAGCTACATGTCAAACTAAATATTATGCTTACTGTTGCAGAGTAGGGGGAAACATGTATATAAGATCCAAAATGGAAAATTACCTATATGGTAACAGGGTACTGGGAGACAGTCAACATGGTTTTAGGAAAGGGAGATCGTGCCTAACTAACTTGCTTGATTTTTTTGAGGATGCAACATCCATAATGGATAATTGCAAAGCATATGACATGGTTTATTTAGATTTCCAGAAAGCTTTTGACAAAGTCCCGCACAAAAGATTAATTCTCAAACTGAACGCAGTTGGGATTCAAGGAAACACATGTACATGGATTAGGGAGTGGTTAACATGTAGAAAACAGAAAGTACTGATTAGAGGAAAAACCTCAGAATGGAGTGTGGTAACCAGCGGTGTACCACAGGGATCAGTATTAGGTCCTCTGCTATTCCTAATCTACATTAATGATTTAGATTCTGGTATAGTAAGCAAACTTGTTAAATTTGCAGACGACACAAAAGTAGGAGGAGTGGCAAACACTGTTGCAGCAGCAAAGGTCATTCAAAATGATCTAGACAAGATTCAGAACTGGGCAGACACATGACATTTAATAGAGAAAAGTGTAAGGTACTGCACGCAGGAAATAAAAATGTACATTATAAATATCATATGGGAGATATTGAAATTGGAGAAGGAATCTATGAAAAAGACCTAGGAGTTTTTGTTGACTCAGAAATGTCTTCATCTAGACAATGTGGGGAAGCTATAAAAAAGGCTAACAAGATGCTCGGATACATTGTGAAGAGTGTTGAATTTAAATCAAGGGAAGTAATGTTAAAACTGTACAATGCACTAGTAAGACCTCATCTTGAATATTGTGTTCAGTTCTGGTCACCTCGCTATAAAAAAGATATTGCTGCTCTAGAAAGAGTGCAAAGAAGAGCGACCAGAATTATTCCGGGCTTAGAAGGCATGTCATATGCAGACAGGCTAAAAGAATTGAATCTGTTCAGTCTTGAACAAAGAAGACTACGTGGCGACCTAATTCAAGCATTCAAAATTCTAAAAGGTATTGACAGTGTCGACCCAAGGGACTTTTTCAGCCTGAAATGGAGTTTAGAAAAAGGGGCATTCAGAACAGAAAATAGGAGACACTTTTTTACACAGAGAATTGTGAGGGTCTGGAATCAACTCCCCAGTAATCTTGTTGAAGCTGACACCCTGGGATCCTTCAAGAAGCTGCTTGATGAGATTTTGGGATCAATAAGCTACTAACAACCAAACGAGCAAGATGGGCCAAATGGCCTCCTCTCGTTTGTAAACTTTCTTATGTTCTTATGTTCTTATGTAGTCCAAGTAGGACTACATCCTCCAGAATACCTTGGGGCTTTGAGAATCACCTGGTACTAGTTTAATTATAGACACCAGCCTGTAATTACACAGGCAGGTATTTAAACAGGTCTGAAATGTTTACCTAGGGTCTGTGGAAAGGCTATCTGTGGGAAGCCCTGTATAAAGCCCAGGTGTAATCTGGATGTAACCTGGGTGTAACCTGTGTGAAACATGTGTGAGCAGACCTGAAAAAGGTAAATTCAGGGAATGCAATCTTTGCATTGCCTACAAGTGTTTTGGTTCCTGGTAAACAGCTTATAGTTAGGAATTTGTAAAAGTTTAGTTAGCCCTCCTTGGTGCAGTTAGGCTTTTGTTTTGTTTTGTTTATTTGTTTGTGATCTGTGTGAATAAAAGTGCAAGAAAGCTGTAAACTACAGTTTCTGTGTCTGGGTCCACTGTTTAAAGAGTGCAGACCAGCCTTGGCCAAGATGCTACACCACATTATTTATAAACCCTTTCATCGATATAATATTCTAAGAGGTGCCAGATTTTAGTTACTATATTTTGATCCCTTAAACAAATAATCCATCTTCAATAATTTAGAAACTTGGAAAACTGGATATTTTGTTTTCTTAAACTGCAGATAAGTGTTATTATCAGTTTTTGGCTAATGTGTAGTCTAGTGTAAATTCTGAAATAAGGACAATAAACAATAAAAACACTAATTAAAGCAGCTTGATGCCAGAAGAAACTGTGTGAAGAGGATGATATTGCAACCATGAAAGATGAAGACAGGGTTACAGTGCCTTTTTGAAACCAGATACATTAAGCAATGCCCCCTCCCTCCCAAGACCAAATACTGCTTTGCTTTAGTTTGCATCTTGTGTGTTTGGAAAAGGTTTTTGTGAATTATGCTTTTTGAGTAATGTGCCACGTTTTGGCTTTCACATTATAAATTACATATTAAATTCTGACATGCAGGTTTTGTACATGGAAGCTTTTGCTTAGAATGGGTGGAAGTAGTCAAGCTCTAAAATGTGTGCTTCATGTTAAGAAAAAGTATCTGCTTCCTAAAAATGTCAAAACATGGTCCATGTATTCTGATTCACATGGAAAAATTGGAATCACTGCTGTGTTCCTATGAATCTAGCAACCATAAAACCATACAGACAAATCTGAATTCTTTGTAACTGTATTAACTTTATTTAAGCGTGCTTTTTTCATAAGCAATAGGTAATGATTGTTTCAAATTATGAAACAAGCATTGGGATGTGGGATGTATGATTTATGACTATGAAAAGTGTCTGACCTATTGGAATTACAGGAGTGTATGCACACAATATATGTGAGGAGCTTTATACCTTAGTAAATAGCACAGTCGCCAACTTAGCTGTACTACAGTGGAAAATACAAAACACTAAGTATATCCAAAATGTATGTCTTCCACTTATTCCACTTGTATCAATGTAAAATAAATGTAAAATGCATTAAAAATAGACTGTAGCATGTTCTGTTTGTTTGTGCTCGTTACCTCATATGACCAGACACACTGGGTGCCCCCAAATCTCCGGACGCATCGTCCCACTTCTACGTCCTCATGCGTGGTGTACATCCCCCGGAGACACTCTCCTATGTGAGGCACCATCCTCTTCAGCACCTCCCGGCTAAAGATCATGCCGGGTCCTCCCATGCAGAAATTCTCCCCTGGCTCCAGCGCCAGTTTTCCAAGTTCTTCAGTAGTGCCCAATCCGGTCTGTCCCAAGTACATTGGCTTACTACTATTCAGGGATCTGAGAAGCTCCTCCAGCTTGTCGCCTTTTGGATAAGCAGTTATATAGAAAACAAACAAGACAGACAAACAATAAGAAAAGGCAATGATTCTAAAGTACGGTGACAATTATTGAAAGAAGTTGACTTTTTCCTTTGGTAGAAAACATTATCTGTTTTATACAATCCGCTTAAAGGTAACAACAATTTGCAATAATTGGATGAAAAGGGCCTGCCATGCAAATCCACTATATTTACTATACTTACAATTCCATGCAGTATTTGATGTAGTCTTAGACTTTTAGATCACACAGTTACCTTTTCTTACTTCAAAGCTGAAACCGTACTGCTAGTATAACTGGCCTTTTTGTAAAGGGTTATAAAACCCATTATACAGCAACATCAAGTGGAAATTGTATTAACATATACTGTGTTGTATTCAATAAAAAGGCAATCAGTAATCTTTGGCAGTCCACACAGAACAAATGTTTTCCATAATTACTGTAAAACAGTTACATTTCTTATTCTGGCCACCAGTCCTACAGCATTTGCTTTGAAACAACACTGCAGCTACTGTAACAACAGGGTATTCATTTGCTTAAAAAAAAAATCTTAATGGATTCATATACAGTCCCCTGCCTCCTAATGTCAATGTTTTATTATAAAATACACTGTGCTAAACAATCAGCAGCCATTAACAGAATACTGCATGTAATGTACATTTTCCAAATATTGAATTTCTTATACAGGTTTGAGTCCACGGTACTTTACCCACAGGTTTTAGTCACTTAAGGATGGATGAAATCAACCTATTCTAGACCACGATAGGCATGCTATCTGGTTTGCATCAACCACTTGTTTTAGAGGCAATCTCAGGATAACCATGTATGTGATTCGCAAATTATCTATAAAAAACATTAAATAAATAAATAAAACAGCTGTGGTTTATCTTGGCAGAGCACAGGTTTACCCAATGCCCCCAAAAATGAACTGCAACTACCTCCACCTAAGACCATCTCAATTATTGTGCCTATTCAAAAGTATAACATAATAAACAATTGCAATAACAATGACTGCAGGGTTTCAGTATTCCATTATTCTATACAGAATAAAATAACTGCACATAGTTCTAAGCATCATCATTGGAATCCAAGGTATATTTATATCATACTAGTGATTGCTGTTTTCCTTTAAGAAAAATGATGTCTTGACGTTTAAACTTCAATATAGGGCCCTTAAAAGAAAACTTAAAAACAAGAACTGAGGCTCGTTTGAGGACATCCTCTGACATCCTCTGATGCAAAAAAAAAAAAAGCTAAATATTAAACAATATTGCATGCTTCTCTAGTTACTGCCTACAACTTCAGTGAAATAGAACTTTTTTTCAGGACAAGTGACAGTGTATATGTAGTTTCAAAGCAAATTTTGTTGAGGAACTACTGTACCATTAGTAAGCAAAAGGCACAGCAGGGTGTGTGATATACTCTAATATCACCATGCCTCCGGTGCACTGCAAGCCTTGAGGTGAAGCTGAGTGCCTTCAACCGCCCGGAGCGTGGTGATATTAAGAGTATATCACACACTCTGAAGTGCCTTTAGCACGCTTAGAAAATGGGTTAACTAACTAAATAGGGGGAAAAAGTATATATATTTTTTAATATCCTTCCGCCTAAAACTAAGCTAAGAAAAAATAGTTCCTTATAACTTTTTTTTTCTTTTTTTTTTAAACAAAAAATGCATTCATTTTTAAAATTATATTTTAAATTATTACCGAGCAGATCAGTAATCAACACGTAATGCACGTGTTGCTTGAGCTTGATGCTGCCTGGAACTTGATGGCGTCTGTTGAAAGGATGTAGCTACAATAGTATGCGCTTTCATATTGCAATGTGTGTCTACAAGTCAGAAAAGGCGTGAGGTGTAAAAAATAATAAAAAATAATAAAAAAAAAACTTTAAATTCTTAGCATTTGGGTCACGAAGCATATATATATATATATATATATATATATATATATATATATATATATATATATATATATATATATATATATATATAAACTATAAGATTATATTAGACCAGTTAAATGCAGTGGGAAGGGAAGTGGGAAGGGAATTTAAAAAGGAAAGCGAAACCGCAGACTGACACTAAGCACACCAAGGCATTTAATTTGTTTTTACTTGTAATAATTGTAGTGATGTGTCATATTATTCTGTTCCTCATCAAAAATGTCCATCAACACGACAAAAGTCCGCCTTAAATCAAATATTACTGAGGCCTTACATACGTGAGTGTTTTTTGTTCTATTTTTTTTTTTTTTTAATCAGTGTTAATGCTCTGCCAAGAAGTTTAATGTAGGCCATTGAAATGCAAGTAATGCATGTATAATTTGGTCAAAATAGTAGTCTTATGGGCTGCATAAAAGTTTGAATACTTTTCCATTCCCTATAAAATACTGTGGTCAAAGTTCCATTGAACCGTTACATTATATTTTAGATTGTTACAATGCGTCTCTTGTTTGTGCAAGATGGAATGCTATTGGGAAAAATAAACAATTTAATTTTTTGTTTGATGTAACATAGCAATACTGCATTAACAAAAACAAAAACACATTAAAAGTTTTTTGTATAAACTGCAACCAAACTGTATTTGTATGTAGTTTAAAACCTCACTGATGAATCACCTCGTATGTAGACATCATCGTCTGCCCTCATAAACCATTCATACTTGTCCAAGTAATGGTCGTGCATGTACTTCAGCATCATGAAGGACTTTTTCTGAGGAGGGTAGGAATCATCCACTCCTGCCAACGAGATTACCGGGATGGGAATGGGCACGGGGACGCTCTCAGAACCCTCGCTCGAGAAGAACTCCACTTTCCCGGGGATGGAATGCGTCCAAGTCCTGTGAGCTGCCACGGCTCTCGATTCCAAGTACTTCTTTGCTGTCATGACACCCACGTAGAGGAAATTTCTCGGTTTGGATATCGGTCTACCTCCATCCCCACTGCCGTTGCTTGTCCTGTATCTGCTGTCATTCTCTTCCTCGTTTTCCTCCTGTCTGAAAAGCTGACTGTCCCTGTCCATATGCCAAGCATTGCTGCTGACGCTGCTCCCGATGCTGTCTGCACCTTTGCCGATACCTGCTACGCTCCTATAGTAAGAGCAGACAGTGGATTTTCTCTTCTTGCTACTGATTTCCACCACCCTAGGCACGATAAGCCAAGAAGCCGCGGTAAATCCAAGAATCAGTCCCAGCACAACACTCATCCATGGTCTCCTGGACCTCACAGCCATGGCTTTAATAAATAGAGCAAATTTTAAATAAAATACAGTATATTTTGGAAGCGCGTCTAGGATACCCTTTGTCTTTCTGTAAGATGATCACTCATGATATGAAACATCAAGAGTAACGTGCATTTATTTGGAAGTCATGCTACCTTGTTACCAGAACATTCACCCCTTCTTCGTCACTAAATACCGTATTGTGACATTAAAAAAAGAAAGAAAGAAAATAACAAAAATATTTTACAATCTCACAAAGACTTCCTGGATACTGTATTTGAATGCCCGTATTTGCACTTGTAATATCCTACGCGCGTGAGAAGTTCAAGTGCTGAGCAAATGTGTTGCAGTGCTGAGAACGGGATTGCTTTTTCATTCTCATTGGGAAAAATTTTTCATTTTTTTTAGTTTAAAAACAGAAAAGAAAAAGTTGACTCTAGGTCCTCCGGAGAATGATTCCTCCAACTCCTATTTGCAGCTCGTTTCTGTAGCCAGTTTTCTTGCAATCCTGGAAAAGTTCGAGGGGAACGACACCTTAAAAGACTTCATGCTGCCACTGTCACTGGATATAAATGAACAGTTATTTGCTACTTCTTTCTTTTTTTGTCTCAAACCGTGCTCCTCCTCCCAGCCCGGCTCCCCATTTTGTTTACAAATTGACGTCAGCATAAATAACTTTTCCTTACCTCCGTCCCCCACTTCTCTAATGTCTTGCCGTTTCGGAACAGCAGTGAATAAATATGTATTACCGATTGAGTAAAGAAGAGAGTGCACAGGGGGCAGCAAGCAGAAACGGGGGAAGGAGGGGCGAAGCGACTGTTTTTGGAACCTCCTCTTCCAAAACTGACATGCCGAGGGAGTTTCAAGGAAAGACGCCGCATCATCATCATCATCATCATTAACTGCGCTTGGTGGAATAATTTTGTTGAATTGCTAACCATTAGAAGGATACATTCCTTAGCCAATGTTCCTAGACGAGGAAACTGCTACAACATCTCTCAAAATAAGCTGCAAACATAGCTCTAACCATATTAGCCCGCTGCTTTTTATGTTGAAAAAAAGAAGCAATGCTTCTGTATTCTGACATCATGTGTGTGTGTGTGTGTGTGTGTGTGTATATATATATATATATATATATATATATATATATATATATATATATATATATATATATATATATATATATATATATATATATATAGTGAGGTCGTACCCTCTACCCTCTTATCTTTGGACATCCTAGGAATGCTGCTAAAATATTGTATAACCTACAATATAAATATACTTAATAATATTGCACCTCAACTAAAATATATCCACAAGTAAAATGACAGCTGAAAGTGTTTTCTTTTTCTATTTACTTATTTTACTCAAGTATAATACTAAACAAAACAAAAATGTCAGAGATATTCCTTTTCTCCATGTTAATGCAATTCTAGCTGATGGTGGGCAGTTAGGTCATCTGGAGTGTAAACATTGCACCTTGTTTTAAAATCCCCACCATGAATTCTGAGGTAAAGCTTATTATAATGTGTGTCTACCTGGCTTAGGGGTTGATTTGATAAACCTACCAATATAAAACATACTACTCTACTGCCCCAGAACACCAATATGTGGACAGTATTATAATGTATGTTATATGGGTATATCCGCTGGGACAAGCCACAGTTGTATTTGTAGAGCATTTTACAGCACTGGGGAATCACCCATATTGCATCTACCACCTACCCCTGGTTATCCTGTGATTACGCCTCCTAAATCCTGCTGTTACCTTAAACTGTAAAATTCTCAAAAAAAAAAATAAAAAAAAATGATACAGGTTGATTAAATCAACCCATAGATTGTATTTTTTTTTAAAATTAGTTTTACCTTTTAGTTGTGCTTAAAACAAAAAATGAGTCAGACTTTTATTTTTGATTTTGTTTAAAAGCTGCCATTTAAATGAAATAAACATACTTTATTTATTTATTTATGTATTTATTAAAGCTTGTGTGAGTAGAAACCCTTGGTTTCAGGACACATCTTAAATCTGCAATGTCCCATATTAATGTAAGCAATGAAATGAGAACTAATACAGGCATTACTTCTAATAATAATAATAATAATAATAATAATAATAATAATCAGGGAACGATACTTACATCATTATTCATTTATTTCAATATAAAAAGTAAGCACCTGCACACAAACAAAAGTAGATTCTTCTCAAACATTATTCATAATCAATTCAGTGGCAATTAGAAAAATGTCTAAAATAAGAAAGAAAACAATAAAGACCACATAGACAAGTGAGCAAACCAAAGGCTCTGTTTCTTAGGTAGACCAAAAAATGTTGTTATCAGTTCTGTGAGAATGTTAGTCTGTTGATCCATAAGCTTGAGTACATGGATGGTATGGTTATAAATGGAGAGGTGGGGGTTTTATTATGGTTTGATGTTGTTTTTTAACCACTAAAAAAGGAACAGTGAATATACAAACTCATACAAAGTGGAAGCCATCTAGATGGTCCAGGATTTCACATCCAGCATATAGTATTTCTCAGATAAACAAGGAAAACCTAGCTATCGATCTTCCTATGTCAAAAATGGTCTTAAATCTCCCCAGATTTCCTGGCTCAGTTGTTTAGAATTTATATCATCTGAATTCATTATCACATTTAAACATAGTTAAGTTTGTCATATCATTTATTTAATTTTGTTCTGGATGTGAAAAGAGCCATCATAAATGGCAATCAAATGGCACTGGGCATTGCTATTTGATGAGTGAACATTTTACTGTGGTACAAGTGCACCCTCTGGTGTTATTATTTATATGTTATTTTATTAGTTTTTTTTTTTTGGGCTGGTACTATTTTATACCCTCATAGTCCAAACAACCAGGGTTGCACTAAACGTAGTTTCTTTGACTCCTTACCAAAACGAATGGCTGGCATTTGGATAGGTCATCCCCCTTTTAACTCTTTTTAACTCGTTTTCTGTGAATTAATTGTTTTGGTTTTCACAAAAAGCATGACCCCACTCATACTACAAAGGCAATGGTGCAAAGAAAATACAAACAAGGAAAGGAAGAGGCCGGCTTTATTTATACTTAATAATAATAATAATAATAATAATAATAATAATAATAATAATAATAATAATAATAATAATAATAATAATAAAAACACTGATTATCCAAAATTATAGGCTTCTCACCAATATCCAGGACATCATTATATTCATAAACAATACTACTATATTTTGGAATCAAATATACCATGCTGCAATACAGAGTTTTGTTATTGACCCATTTGGGATCGCTTTGTAGTTGGCAGAAATACAAATTTTAAAGACCAAGTAGCTTCAAATGTCTATCCTTTAACAGTCTATGATGTGCCATGATTCTGAGTGGCTCTTATTACAATTACTCATACACTGTGTCCTAGATAGATAAAACCTGCCAAAGGTTCATGCCGGTGTATCTTTATAGACATAATAACCAGCACCATGATCTAGGGATCTACCACTTCAAATTTCCTATGGCTTTGCTCACAATACAAAGCCCCTAGATGGTGCTGGTTCTCAATAACATTAAGACACTTCCTACATTACATACATTACATACATCTGTCAAGCAACTAGAACAGATGAACTCATAATCAAAGCATTTTAACAGTTATCAACAAATAAAATAATAATAAAAAATAATAATAATAATATTTGAGTAATTGCAATAAAATTACATCCTACTGGAAGACTTATATATATGCATGTATTATTATTTACTTGAAGCATTATTGAAGCATTATTATTATTATTATTATTATTATATTATTATTATTATTATTCTGGGGTTTTCTTTAATAATAATATCAATATAACAAAGACCCCAACACACTTACTTTGTGAATGAAAGACTATTTCTGATAGGTACCTTGAAGTCCATGTCATTATAAACAATTTTTGTTAAAACACAGTCTATTCCACCATACTGTTGGTAACAAGTGTCAGTCTCTACTCGAGATGAGCTGTAGGGGTGGGGGTGGGGGGGGGGGGGGGGGGGGGGGAAAGAAAGGAGGTGAATGGGAAACCTGGGTAAATATTGTAACAGCTACACTAACAGAATACTAGAATCTGAAATTGATTAAGTGATGTACTTATACAGTAGCAATTTGCAATACAAATATAGGAGATTAAACATTTGGAGATCAAATGATTAGTCCTCTTAACTTGTTTTCATGTTCTACTCTTGTCATAGGAAAGTAGCATATGATGAATCAAGAAATGAAGAAAAAGAAGCACATTCAGTCATCTTCATTTGCATTAGAGTGAGGCCAAATCTGAGAAACGTATAGTCACTAATTACCAAGAAAGGAAAGCAAAGGTATAATTAGGAAGAATTTCCAATTACCTCTGCCCTGGGAGACAGAGAATGATGCTTGATTGTCTGAACAGAAGGTCACAAAGCAAGAAGTGTCCCGGAAGTCATTTCTTCAAGGCAGGAATTAAATGAAGAAAACAGAAGAAAGCAAATCTTCACTTTAGAAGACTGAAGTCAGAAGATCATCCCAACTGAATCACTCTGTTACAAAGCAATTCAGTGAGCTTGTGGACACAGGCACTCAGATGTGCCCATAAACAGAAGAGCATAATGATTCAACAGTTGCAGGGCTTGTTTTATTATTATTTATTAGTCATTGTAGTCCCACCATCTTGGGTGCTTATACCACCAGATCATTAAAGTTTTGCAGGATCATGTCTGGTCAATTACTTTAAACAGAAACGATGTATGTACTGTAGCACCAGGAATTGCAGGAAGTACTGAGCACACCTTGTTTTTGGAAGAAATCCTGTACATGTTTTTCCATGAAACATTAAATGCAGTCTATCTTGTAGGCACGGAATCCCATGGCAGCACAACTTAAAACACAAACAGGATGCTTTAATTAGCACTAATATGGTTAATGAAAATAACAATTTCTTGCCTGATCAGTTTTCCCCTGCTCTAACTAATTTATTTATTATTCTTGCTTTCTTCAAAACAGAAAAGAAAACAGAACATCCACAATTGAATCCTAGTGAATGTAAGTCTTCAAATAAACACTGTAACTGTAGATACCATGCAACAATGTATTCCCAATATATTATTGATTAAAACATCTGCAACAGGTTTCATAAAGAATCAGAATTAGCAGAGTTTGTGATTGTTTGTTTTGTGTCTTCAATGTTGAGTTGGAAACATGGAACAGAACATTCTATCAAGAATAGAGATGATGTCTTTTCTTGTCATGGACCTAAAGCAAAGTTCTGCAACATTATCTGACATATGTTGAAGCAAGAAGAGAATGAAGAGAATTTTAGATTAAGGATTTTGATCCTTAATCTAATGAGACCCCTGGTTGTGATGGAGCGTTGCTGCAGACTGTGTGTCTTTGATGGTCAAATGAAACTATTTTTCCCTTGTACCTTGCAGTTTAGAAACATTTCATGATAACAACTAAAAGTGTAATGTATGTAATAACATACAGTGATGCCCCGAAGTGTGGGCAACCTCTATTCTTTTCAAATGTATTCTATTGAGAAGCAGCACTAAGATTTTGATTAAAGACTTGATTAACTGTCCACCAGAGTGGACATATTTATGTTGAAAAGGTACCTGTGGGTAGTACTGATCATATCACATTACCAGGAATCTTGTTGTGGTTTGGCTTTACCAAGGAGTGATTTTGGATATTTCCCAGATTTATCGTAAAAATTCTGTCAGGAAAAGCAATGCGGTAGAGAACCATATTTAGTAAAACTTAGACAACAAATACTATGTTATACATATTTCTATTACATCTATGGCCTTGCTCTTCGAGGTACCCCTGCCCATAATTTAGCTTGCTGATTGTGTAAAGGCTGACTGCAGGGAAACTATGGTCAGGGGAGCGAGATAGCTGCCCTCCTTCTTAGACAAAGCCAAAAAACAGGTAGAGGCGGGGGAGAAGGAGGAGCTGAAATCTGACATACAGTGGGGACAAATAAATTGAGGTAATATATAAAGCCCTTTCTAGCTGATCATTGGACTTGTTGTTAATCGAATGACAAAAGAGGTACAAGCCATTTGCCTGACGAATGTTCCGGTAATGGGGTTGTCTAATATGCCTGATGTTTTAAAAGTAAGTTCCCTGTCTGAACCACTGCTTTGTTAAATGAACCACATTTGAACATACTTGTCAGATTTTTATGGGCTCTTCTTTATATAAGGCAGAGATAATTGGCTCTAGAATACATGATACTTATCTTGTTAAAATTGTGACCCTTAATAGAATATTGTGCTTTCATAATCCACTGTTATACTGATCAAAGCCTGAATGCTTATATAGTGTAGGTCCTGCCATTTCTCCATCTTAAGTTCACACTGACTTGCAGCTGCAATCTGTGGGCATTCTATTGTTTGGGACACGATTCAGCCAAACTATACCCAAATTCTTGGTCCCCACTTTTGCAAATGTAATTTGCATATCAGGGCTGCAAAACCAGTTATCAAAGTTATCAGGTTGTTTTGATTTTGGGGTATTGTTTGGGCAAGTCTAATCACTGTGCCACTAATCCTCCTGGTCACAGATCCAGATAGCAGGGAAGCTCTGGACTCACAGAGGCATACAATCCACCACAAACCACTGCTGAAGCAGCAGGAAATTCAGATCCAGGTAGCAGGGAAGCCGCAATCCAGTAGCAGAGGGCTGCATCACACCCGAGACCCAGGATCCGGGTCCAGGTGCAAGGATCTGCACACCAGTAACTGCCCAGGCCCAATCCAACATCAGCAGCAATGACAGCAGCAGTAGAATTCTACCTGAAGAAGGTTTCTTCACTTTTACTTGCTGACTGATTGTCTTTCCCGTGAAAACTAAAACCCTACTATCATCAGCAAGAAAGCGTCAGGCAAGAAAAGTACTGAACTTGCATCGGATATTGGATATTGCTGCCGGGTGAAATATAGTCTATAATCTCTATTTTAAGAATATATTTATTTTGTATTCTATATGTAAATTAACTATGAGTGTCAAAAATTCCGAATCACAAGCTATGCAATGCTTATTGTGTAGGATGTTTATTGTAATTAGTTGTACAGTATATGACAATAGTTTAATTTGTGAAAAATGTAAGCTTAACCAAATTCTGACAGAGAAAGTAGGTTCACTGGAACAACACTTATCTACCCTCAGAGATATCCATAAGACTGAGAAATGAATTGATGATAGCTTTCTTTTTGAAAATACAACATGCATAGGCCCATCTAATCCTACTGGTGATGGTATAGAAGGGATCTCTGCTATAGCAGATACTTTGAATTTGGGGGCTCCCGCTTCCACCCCAGACAGCCCCCCTGCACCCAGGGTACAGCATGAACAACCTGTTTGGCCATCACAGCTGGTAAATAGAGATCGTTGGGTGGCCGTCAGAAGAGGTTCAAAGACCAGGTCTTCTGCACCTGTAGCTCATAATATTGAGAGTAGCAACAGATTTCACCCTCTTATTCAACATGAGACAAATGAAACTACTTTTAGCAAGGTGCTTTTGGTGGGTGATTCTATTATTAGAGACCTCAGCCAAGTACTTGCAAACCCACAAAAGGTCTCTGTTAAATGCTGTCCTAATGCTAGAGTCCTTGATGTGGCTGCAAAATTGGAAGACTTGTTTGGAAACCATGGACAAGTGTCTGGGTTAACTGCTCATGTGGGCACAAATGATATTCTATTTAAGAAATCTGAGGGTCTCAAGGATAATTTTAAATCACTCTGTCTAAAAGCAAAACAATTATGTAACAATATAATTATCTCTGGCCCTCTTCCTGTGGTTAGGATGGGGAGTGAAGCCTTTAGTAGAGTCTTTTCTTTAAATTGCTGGCTAGCTACAGTAAATGGTGTGCCTATGGGAATCTAGGCTTCATCAATAACTGTGATAGCTTCTGGGAGAGACCTGGGTTCTTTAAAAGAGATGGTCTTCACCCAAACAAGAGGCTCATTTTTACTAACACAAAATATAGAGAATTACTGTAAAAATGCATGACTTATTATATTGCCTAGTGTATATAATATAATAGGAGGTAGTCTGGATAATTGACAATTGTATTGATAGACTTCCAGTGGAAAATGACCTTTATAATGTATGTGGTACCATTACTATTAATATTTCAATCAATTATTTATGGTTAAACATGGGTTTATGTATTTTTGTATGTATTTACTTATTTTACTAATTTAAGGTTTTCCTATTGTAATAACCATCACTGCAAACATGATTGGGATTTCCAAGACCAATGATATAAATTAGAAACTGAGATTATATATTTAATTTAATGAATGCATTTAAAATGATTGATCTAAACTTAGCTCATTAAAAAGGGGAGCTGCCTAACAGTGTGTGTGTGAGTTTTTGTCACAGTGCCTTTTGCTTAAAAGGTGTTTTGCTTTAGCAGTGTTTAGATCCACCAGTGTTTCGATAAATAGAACCACTGGCTAAAAAAAAAAAAAAGATTTATTACAAAGATTTCAGCTTCAACGAAGATCTTTATGCTCTGTAACGTAATGTATTGTTTCAAGAATTCTCTTTTGAAAATGTTCAATGGCCTGTCTTTACGACTGACAGATAATCACAGCTGAGATTAAACAATTGGGCAGCTGAGAAAGTGCTTAAGGGCAGTTACATTATTTTGACTTAATGGAAATCTATGCTGTGGTTTAAAATATTTTAGCTTTGTTTTTACTGTTCCCAAAGGCTACTTTAGGAAACTCTGTTATGATGACCAAAACCCAGTGTCATAGAACATGTAAATAAAATAAATGCTTCCATTCCATTTACCTTTAGGTAGTCTGCAAGGTTTGAATGCACTGATTGTCTGTCATATTCTTGAATGGTCCAGGAGGGCTGAGTCTTCCTGTTTTCCCAACCGTCTACCGTCCTAATATCTGAGTAAAGGGGGTTCTTCTTGATCTTGACTTCATGTGACGGCAGTGATATGTTTCCCAAGGGCCCTGTCAATGAGTTCTGGGCTGGTCTCGGTCAATCTTCGCCCATAGGTAGTTGTTTTTCTCTTTTCCTTCTGCAAAACATTTGGTATGGGAGAAGAGAAGACCAATCAGATTAATTCTATAAATGTTACTGGCAGGACATTAAATAATAACTATTTTGAGGAGGTCAAATTAAGCAGGGACAAACAATACAAAAATAAATATATATATATTATTATAATTATTATATTAATATAATTATTATTATTATGATAATGACTCTGCATTTTTTTTATTTTTGGGGTGGGGCATTATTTAATTCTCACAGAGATATGTAATACTTGTTTTTGGCAATTATTATTATTTAGGAGGCAGTTAAATGTTAAATCAATGTGCTATTGTAAGTGACTCTGCATGTAATGCACAGTTCACAGCCTACATCTGTAAAGCGCTTTGCGATGGTGGTCCACTATGAAAGGTCCTATATAAAAAATAAAGACTGACTATGATCGAGCCATTTTCTCTCACCTTTTATTCCATGAGTACTAACTAAAAAAAAAAAATCAACCATGAAATAACAGTAATACATGCACTGTAAATCAATTGGAGCTAAAGCCAAAGCATGCAATCCCAAACTGTTAAAAGATATACAATAGCTACTTGTTTCCCATGTGGAGAACTCTAATTCCTACCTGAAGGTAGACTCTATTTTGACAGTATCATTGTCCAGATAAAGTAGCCCGTCGCGAAACCAGCTTGCATCAGAGTTGAGCTGATCTGTAAACACTTCACATCGAGTGACAAGAATTTTTCTGGATTGTTATTGTTTGGCAGGACTGACAGATCCATGGTTTATATTTATATATATATATATATATATATATATATATATATATATATATATATATATATATATATATATATATATATATATATATATATATATATATATAAAGCCTTGTCAATGAAACACAGCAGTGAATGCTGTCTTAGGTAAGCTGCACATCTGTCAATTATTAATGGAATGTTACACTTGATCTGGCTACTGGGCTCCATTCAGCATAAAACACCACAATGCAAGCACGAGGGGTAGATATTGTACACTGGCAATTATTAATGGAATGTTACACTTGATCTGGCTACTGGGCTCCATTCAGCATAAAACACCACAATGCAAGCACGAGGGGTAGATATTGTACACTGGCATATATTTAAAATATATTTATATCTGTTTTGTCAAACACCTTGAGACGTATTGGTACGATTGGACATCGTGTGAGCTACGCTACTCTTTCACTGTAACTATGTCTACTGTATTTACAGAGCATGACACATCTATTAGTTTCATTGTAAGTTAAACCACTTTCTGTCTTTACTTTACTAACAAAACAGTAACCTATTCAGGTAGTATACAGTAAGATTGGGGTACAGCGGACATGCAATATTGTTTATCCTGTATGAGCTGAGTTAACACAGTATAAAAGTATGTGGAGTAAGTTTGTGTATATGGAAGCATAACAAGTGTAGTAAACTATAGCGGAAGCAAAGTAAAACACAAGCTGTTAAATACGAGTAAAGTATGGTCAAGCATAAAAAAAAATATGCTTACCTATGCTTGAGCAGCAAAGAAGAGCATGTGAGATTAAAATTACCACAGTAAACTTGTAAAAGGGAAAGCTTGTCAGTCTATCAAGGATTTCACTTCCTGTTCAATTCATTTTCTTAGGCCATGTGCTAGATGTCTGTTTGAGCAGCTTCAATCCATCACAGTAATTACTGTGAGGTTCCTGACATCAGTCATTGAAAGGGTCTGCAGTCATCCGTGCCTTTCCTTGTTTTCTATGGAATCAGTTTGTTCCATTTCTTTCATATCCTGCTGACAGCACTTAATGAAATTAAATATGAAATGTTATTGAAGTCTGTATAATGACTTTACTTTTAGTGTCACCATCACTGTATGCTTTATCATATTTTTCAAAGAAACATTTCATTTTATAATTAAAGGCCACAATATACTGTATATATATATATATATATATATATATATATATATATATATATATATATATATATATATATATATAGATATATATAGGGGGTTTTAATTGTTTAATCCCCCGCCTGGGCGGCGCTTTGATTGATAAAAGAACTGATCGATTAATCATGTCTACCTGAGTGCAGTATCAAAAAACGGTGCATGAAAAAATAATGGGTACTTCTAAAGACCTTGACAAAAGGACAAGGGGAAGGTATACCTAATGAAGAAAAAAAAGGCTGCATCTTGCAACATTTGCTCATCGGTGCTTTCCTTTCACAACTGTAATACAAGCTTATTGTATCATCTTAATCACAAGTAAGTTTATTTTTTTAAAGCAATGTGTTTCAAACTATATCAAACTTTTTCTTCAGTGAACTAAAATAAAATAACACTCAATAAATTACATTTCTGTTCACCTAACCGAAATAAAACAACAGTCAGTAAGTTACCCTTATTAGTTTGAAACATACCGTATACCAACAGACGCAAAGTTCATATTTTAAATGACTCACTTTGGCTAACTTCCAATTAGTGTGAGCAAATATGTATATTAATCATTAGCTGTCATTATGAAACATTTGCAGTAAATAGCTTTATGTTAATAATATTATGTATTACTATTATTGTCTTTCAGTACAATTACATATCACTAGCAAACAAGTGCAATTAATCGATTTGATAAATAATCGAGGAATAGATAGAAAATGTCAAAACCCCTAATATATATATATATATATATATATATATATATATATATATATATATATATATATATATATATATATATATATCAGTGTACAATTGAAATGAAGGGGAGACAGGTTAAAGAAGGATTTTTAAGCCTTTGACACAATTGAAACATGGATTGTGTATGTGTGCTATTCAAACGGTAAACAGGCAAGACAAAAGAACATAAGAACATAAGAAAGTTTACAAATGAGAGAAGGCCATTTGGCCCATCTTGCTCGTTTGGTTGTTAGTAACTTATTGATCCCAAAATCTCATCAAGCAGCTTCTTGAAGGATCCCAGGGTGTCAGCTTCAACAACATTACTGGGGAGTTGATTCCAGACCCTCACAATTCTCTGTGTAAAAAAGTGTCTCCTATTTTCTGTTCTGAATGCCCCTTTGTCTAATCTCCATTTGTGACCCCTGGTCCTTGTTTCTTTTTTCAGGCTGAAAAAGTCCCTTGGGTCGACACTGTCAATACCTTTTAGAATTTTGAATGCTTGAATTAGGTCGCCACGTAGTCTTCTTTGTTCAAGACTGAACAGATTCAATTCTTTTAGCCTGTCTGCATATGACATGCCTTTTAAGCCCGGAATAATTCTGGTCGCTCTTCTTTGCACTCTTTCTAGAGCAGCAATATCTTTTTTATAGCGAGGTGACCAGAACTGAACACAATATTCAAGATGAGGTCTTACTAGTGCATTGTACAGTTTTAACATTACTTCCCTTGATTTAAATTCAACACTTTTCACAATGTATCCGAGCATCTTGTTAGCCTTTTTTATAGCTTCCCCACATTGTCTAGATGAAGACATTTCTGAGTCAACAAAAACTCCCAGGTCTTTTTCATAGATTCCTTCTCCAATTTCAGTATCTCCCATATGATATTTATAATGTACATTTTTATTTCCTGCATGCAGTACCTTACACGTTTCTCTATTAAATGTCATTTGCCATGTGTCTGCCCAGTTCTGAATCTTGTCTAGATCATTTTGAATGACCTTTGCTGCTGCAACAGTGTTTGCCACTCCTCCTACTTTTGTGTTGTCTGCAAATTTAACAAGTTTGCTTACTATACCAGAATCTAAATCATTAATGTAGATTAGGAATAGCAGAGGACCTAATACTGATCCCTGTGGTACACCACTGGTTACCACACTCCATTCTGAGGTTTTTCCTCTAATCAGTACTTTCTGTTTTCTACATGTTAACCACTCCCTAATCCATGTACATGTGTTTCCTTGAATCCCAACTGCGTTCAGTTTGAGAATTAATCTTTTGTGCGGGACTTTGTCAAAAGCTTTCTGGAAATCTAAATAAACCATGTCATATGCTTTGCAATTATCCATTATCGATGTTGCATCCTCAAAAAAATCAAGCAAGTTAGTTAGGCACGATCTCCCTTTCCTAAAACCATGTTGACTGTCTCCCAGGACCCTGTTACCATATAGGTAATTTTCCATTTTGGATCTTATTATAGTTTCCATAAGTTTGCATATAATAGAAGTCAGGCTTACTGGTCTGTAGTTACCTGGTTCAGTTTTGTTTCCCTTTTTGTGGATCGGTATTACGTTTGCAATTTTCCAGTCTGTCGGTACCATCCCTATGTCAAGAGACTGCTGCATGATCTTGGTTAGCAGTTAGTAAATTACTTCTTTCATTTCTTTGAGTACTACTGGGAGGATCTCATCCGGCCCAGGGGATTTGTTTATTTTAAGAGCTCCTAGTCCCTTTAACACTTCTGCCTCAGTTATGCTAAAGTTATTTAAAACTGGATAGGAACTGGATGACATGTGGGGCATGTTGTCAGTATCTTCCTTTGTAAAAACTTGTGAAAAGTAATCATTTAATATATTTGCTATTTTTTTTTCTTCATCTACGATTTTGCCATTTGTATCTCTTAAACATTTAATCTCCTCTTTGAATGTTCGCTTGCTGTTGTAATATTGGAAAAACATTTTGGAATTGGTTTTAGCTCCCTTAGCAATGTTCATTTCCTATTTCTCTCTTGGCCTTTCTAACTTCCTTTTTGACTTGCGTTTGCAGTTCTGTGTACTCTTTCTGCGTACTTTCTTTTTGGTCCTTTTTTAATGCTCTGTAAAGTGCCTTTTTTCGCTGAATATTTTTTTTAATTGATCTATTAAACCATTTTCGCAATTTAGTTTTACATTTAGATTTGTCTGCTTTAGGGATGTAATTGTTTTGCGCCTCTAGTACTACATTTTTGAAGAACAACCATCCTTCTTCTGTGGGTGTTTTCTCTATTTTACTCCAATCTACTTCTGTTAGTCTCTGTTTCATACCTTCATAGTTTGCTTTTCTAAAATTGTAAACCTTAGCTTTACTCCTTACTTTTGGGGTTTTAAAAAACACTTCAAATGAGACCATGTTGTGGTCTGAGTTTGCCAGTGGTTCTCTGACCTCTGTTTTAGTTATTCTATCTTCGTTATTTGAAAAGGCTAAATCAAGGCATGCCTCCCCTCTAGTCAGTGCCTTGACAAATTGTGTTAGGAAGCAGTCATTTGTCATTTCCACCATTTCTATTTCATCCTTCGTGCTACCCACCGGGTTTTCCCATTTTATTTGGGGGAAGTTGAAATCCCCCATTAGTATGGCTTCTCCTTTGCTACACGCATTTCTAATGTCATTGTATAACAGATTATTGTGCTCACCGTCTGAATCTAGCGTTCTACAGCATGCTCCTATTATTATGCCCTTTGAATTTTTGTCCGTTATTCTGACCCATATTGATTCGGTTTTATTTTCTTTGTCCAGGTTGGACACCTGGGCTTCAAGACTGTTTCTTATGTATAGCGCTAGCCCTCCTCCTCCTCCTCTTCTGTCCTGCCTGTCTTTCCTATACAGTGTATACCCACAAATATTATATTCGTCCCCATCACTCTCAGACAACCACGTTTCTGTAACACCTATCACATCATAGTTACCTGTTAGTACAGTAGCTTCAAGTTCTAGAATTTTGTTTCTTATACTTCTAGCATTTAGAAAAATATATTTAATGGTTGTCTTACCTGAGTTGTTGTTCTTGTTTTGATGCGGTCTCCCTTCTGTTTTTTTGTTGATTTCTCCCCCCTTCCTTTCTAGTTTAAATGCTTCTGAACCTGCTCGAGGATCTTTTAAGTGCCTTTGAAAGGGGTATTGTAGTATGTACCAGGCGTGCCGGTTTGAGTGTGTCAAGAACTGCAACCAACCAACGCTGCTGGGTTTTTCACGCCCAACAGTTTCCCGTGTGTATCAAGGATGGTCCACCATCCAAAGGACATCCAGCCAACGGCAGGCCAGTGGTTGAAAACTGCTCATTAATGAAAGAGGCCAAAGGAGGCTGACACAAATTGTGCAGAGCAACAGACTGGCTGCAGTTAGTCAACTGACAGTCCAGTACAACATTGGTGCCGAAAAGAATGCAGAACTCGTCATACCTTCACAAGAATGGAGTAAGGCAGCCGACAACCTAACAGATTTCCACTTCTTTCAGCAAAACACAAAAAACTGCGGTTGCAGTGGGCTAAGGAACGAAAACACTGGACACTGGAGGATTGGATAAACATTTCTTGGTATGATGAATAACGGTTCCTGGCGTTTCACACTGATGGGAGGATTAGGGTATGGAGAAAACCATGAGTACATGCATCCATCATCCATCAGTGCTCGTAGGAGCCAGGTGTTTATTTTGTGTTTATTACAAATAGTGCCCAAACGCATTAAAACTTCCATTTCTGAGATCTGGGTCCTGCTTAGAAAGGGGCAACGAACCATGGTGAGGTGCAGTGGTGTTTACAATATATATATATATATATATATATATATATATATATATATATATATATAACTGCAGTGTACAAAATTGAAGGCATATGAAAGAAAAGGTTTTTAAAAAATGTACACAAAAAGTTTAAAAGATTAAAAAATATTTTATTTTCAGGACGTTTCTGGCAAAAGCCCTTCAGCTGTTTAAATATATATATATATATATATATATATATATATATATATATATATATATATATATATTAGCTCAAGGAGCCAGCTGCCCAATGTTTCGATATATTGTACATATCTTTTCGATATGTTGTACATAGCTTGTGAATAATTTAGTTAGTCCAATAAAGTATCACATCTCCTTCTCTATCTATCTCTGGACTACTAAAGCTACCATTTCATCTATCAACGACTATTGTTTATACTCAAATCCATGATTTATTCTTGCATGATGTAATGGTGTTCTATATATTGACATAATTTTTGCATCTGTCTTTAAATCTGTATTAATTCTAATTGACATTTATTATATAAACTTATATTTATATTATCATGCAATGCTGGCTCTGAGGATCAGCCTTGATATGGTCTCCCCAGCTCATCAGCGTGCACAACGTGAATTTTTTAAAATGCTATATATACTGAGCATCAAAAACAATTTCTCACTTATATTTGAGCATCAAAAGAAACATATCATTTATATTTGGATACAATTCACTAGATGTGATAAAAAAATGACACTCTGTTTTAGAGCAGATGAGGTGACTTTTTATTATGCTGATTAACACTTGACATCATGAAGATGCTGCAAAATGATCTGTAGATCTTGTCTCGCCAGATTTGAAATTGCCGGTTGTGAGCACCCAAGATGGTGAGCCACATTTCGCTGCCCTAGTCCAGCCTTCTTTTACTGTGAACTAAAATATCACCTAAATTAGCTTCTCTTTTGAATGGGCTGGGGCTTTAAGAAATACTTTTAAAAAATGTTCTGAATTATGCAGAATCTGCAAGTGTTTCCAAACTGTCTTAGAAATATTGGGCAAACGTTTAGAGTAAGTCATTACTAATGGGGCTCTTTTGACCCTTTTATCTCTATTTTTATAATCTAGTAGATCATCTCTTTTTAGTTTATCCACTTTTCTTAATTCTGTCTCTAATTCTTTCTTTGTATGCTCTTTTTTAAAGATTTGTTTTTAATACATTTCTTTCTTTTACAGTGAGTTTCTTTTGAGCATATTCTTATTCCTAGACCTTTGGGATTGTCCTTTTAGTGTGTATTGGATGTGCAGAGGACATGTGTAAATACTGGTGCATGTCAGTAGGTTTACAGAAGAGGTCAGACTCAATTGAACCTTAAAGTTTTACTATGGTATCTAAAAATTCTATTTATTTTCTTGTCCATTGAAGGTCCACCTTAATATTACTGTGTATTTCATTAGCCACTTTATGAAACTGGAAAAGAGATTATTCTCCATGTGTCCAAACCCTCGAAAATATCATCTACAAACCAAATGTATTCTAAAGGTTCTTTCCAATTTTCTAAGTAATTGTTCTTCCCATTTCCCCATGTATGTACTGACAAAATGCATTCCTAATTTAGATCCTATTGCTGTACCATTATTTTGTTTGTAATTCTTAACAAATGTAAAATAACTGTTTTCTAAAACTATGTTGATGCACCTCTGCTGTTGGTATCGATTTATCTAGACTATTATCTAGTGCTTTTTGACAAGCTTCTAAAGTTTCTTTACAAGGGAAACTTGGGTACAAGGATTTTACATCCATGCAAAATAAAATTGTATTCTCTGGAATGTTGTGCTTTCTTTTTAAAAATCATGTTGTATCCTTTATATAGTTGAATAATGAAGTTGAATTAAGATAGTGTGCCCTTCATCTTTGTCTTCCAGAAAGAAAAAAAAAACTGTAGTATCAAGAATGTTCTTCTGATATGATGATAAAATATGATTTTCATCTTTAAATTGTAATAACATAGCTCAATGTAAAACAAAAAGAGGAAAACAATAAATCAGAAGTTTTAACTTTTTTTATTGAAAACTTAAGATCACGTGAATCATGTACAAAATATATTTTCTCAGAAAGAAAATTCAAATTTCATAAAGTTTCACAAACCTGTAAAACTTCAAAACATTGCTACAAAAAAAAAGTACATAAGAGAAAAAAATAGTTCAATGAGTATAGAGAGAAAAAAAAAACTCTCATATTATACAAGCTAAATGAAGCAAACATCGACATATAATTCATGTTTTCAATCAAATGACAAAATGTTAAAATGGAGCAGGATTCATGCAGCACAAGATGTTTGTTTCCTGACTGGAGAACTTTTAAAAGTCCAAATCCGTGCCACAGTGATTCAGTGTAAACAGTTACAGTGTTTTGTTTCTTAATACTTTTATTCAAGTATATAATTTGTATTTATAATCATTACCGACCTATTTAACATTTTGTCATTGTTTGGTCAAACATATTTGTCAAGATATACAGCAGATTACTTTCCTTTAAAAGCAGCAGGTCTGTGTTCAGCACCTCTGTGGTCTCGTACTTGCTTTATGAATTTGTGACATGAGATACCGTAATGCAGTGAACAATAATATCTCTACAAGTGATGAACCAAAAAAAACAAAACAAACAGAAAAACTTACAGTAATTGTTTAAAGTGATAAACAAAGTGAAGAACTAGGTGATTTAATATGTGGCCCCTTGGTATCTCCTTAGCTTTGTGTTACTATATAACTGCCTTTTGAAGAAGATACATTTCCCCAGATCCCTTACCAAAGGCTCATTACTACCATTGAGGGGTCTTTTATATTAAAGGATAATTGGGAACAACTGGAAAAGGCTGTCAAAGTGGACATAAATTAACTAAATAAACAGCGACAGGTAAAATTACTATTATAAATGACACATTACAGTTTTAAGCCAGCATTACAATGTATGCTAGGACCAGAAAGAAGAATAAAGGCTGTCTTGATTCAAAGGTGTACAAGTAGAAGAGTTCCATGAAGGTCATAAATATATCTGCATCATGCAAGATATATAACAGGAACAGTGGGGCACAGTGGACTGAAGCACTGAACTTGTTAGCTGAGTTACAAATACGCAGACAATGGTTGAAAGAGAATTAGATGAATCACCAGATTGAGTATTGTATCAGTGCTATCACTGGTAAATGGATGCCCGAATTACTCCTATAAGAACCGTTTCAACTTGGTTTAAAAATTGCAGCTACAAATACCCAAAGACTGGCTGATTAACTTTGTCTTCCCTTATCACCCACCAGTTGATTCAGCGAGCATGGTGCTCCGTGAGCTGCAACTGCAGTTCCAGTCTATGATAAAGCTGGTATGATAAGTTGGCAGCCATTGTAACCCACCTTTATTGCTTCAACAGTGTTTATAGCCAACTGACTAACAGCTTTTGTAAATTGCCAATTTATCATGGTTTAGTTAATTTTAGTACCCCACTGATATGCTTATTTTAATTCCAACTAGTTACCAATAAAGTGGCCATGTTTTATTTATTTTGTAACCGTCTGAAACAATCTACTGTATAACAACAGAGAGCCAGTAGAAGCTGCCTTTGCATAGAACCATCAATATAATAGTTTCAACAAGTCTCTTTGTTGTATTGAATACGGAAAGATGCTTTTTCAGAGATCTGAAAACCTTACTGTTCAATAAAAATGAACAGTAAAAACAATGAGGTTCAAAGTAGCCAAATCTAGTAGTGTGCAGTACATCTAAACCGCTTTAAGGGTCTGTACTGTGAAAAAAATAGACTCTCAAGTGACAACATCCTCTGGCCACTGGGTGTCACTAATGTTCTTTGTAATGTTCACGTCAACTATAAGGCATTGCTTCCTGTGGCTGCTGAAAGGTATTTTTTATTTTTTTTCAGAAAACATTTACTTTCCAACAAAACCTTATTTAGACTTGAATGTTACATCATTTTATACTACGCTGAATCAAGAGTTTATGTGAAGACTTATTCTAGATGATTGAGATTGCTCTTGTTATCCTATTCATGCATTGTTTATGGGGTTTACAGTATCTGATGTAAGTTACATACTTAGGTCCAATGCAATGTGGTGCTGGAATTCTAGATCTCAGGTTATTGATTCCAAATCTAAATCTAAGAATTTTATCTAAATCTAAGAATTATATTTTACACTGCAATGCCCCTCTCCAACCTTGTATTTCAACTTTGGTCACTAGAAGGCAGATTTAGTTGGTACTGTGGGTCACTTTCATGACTTAAACCTGAAATGTGGATTTAGATCTTACTGAATGAATACTGCTCTCAAATTATAGCCTTGGAATGAAAGGTCAGCTCAGGATGAAAAATAGCCAAGGCTGCGCTTTCCAATAATTATTACTATTATAATTCTGTATGTGAACTTCTATAGTCTTATTTTATTCTTACAGGCTGTCTGTGTTGTGTCAGTTAACACTCAATTGAAACACCCTTTATTTAGCATGCAGGGTTCCCCTAGACTCCATGTCAGGGAATAAGAATTCTCCACTTTGTGTTTTCTTACAGCCCAACCCTGGTGCGAGTGTTGGAAGTTGTGTAAGGTTTGCTTGTTCAATATACTTAGTCTAATGTTCCTTCAATTGGATTGGAAAACAAATGGCAAGTGCATTACTGTGCTTACCCGGTATGTACAGTATTAACGGGTAAACTAAGGTGAGAGACAACAGAGTTAATGATCTGGATTTGTTGGCCATGCTTTCAAGAATCCTTGGGGTTCCCTTTTTACCTGTAAGGGGATACCCAGGGCTTATGTGCAAAGGTAATTTCTTCACAAGGATTCCTGGAACAAAGATGAACCCAACAAACCTGTAATCTCGGAAGCCACTACCAATTCCTCTATGTAGCAAAGCTTAGGCAAGTCAAGGACATTGAAAATCTCCACAGATAAATTGACAGAAATAGCATGGCTTAATGATTACAGACTAGAAAATCTCCACAGATAAATTGACAGAAATAGCATGGCTTAATGATTACAGACTGAGATATATCAGGTAAAACAACAGTCAGCAAAAAAGTACAGAGCTATATCGTTTCTTTCATCTTTTGTAGACTCCCATCTTATCTGCATGTTCTTTATACTGTACATAGTAGACATGACAGATATTTGCTGTCCAATATAGACTGACTAGTAAGGAATTAGGATCTCCCCTAGAAACCTTGACCATATCAGGAGAGTGGCTGCATTAAACGAGAGAGAGTTTACACTTAATTACTAACATTTAGTGTAGAACCAACTATAAAAAAAAACAAACAGAAAAAAAAAAACAGTTTTTTATTTTCTACAAAAATGACCTCACAGATCATAAGAATAGATGACACTAATTCAATTATCCGGGATTTGTTTGGTTGAAAAAGGTGTTTTTGCTTGTGTTTTCTTACTATAAATAACTTCTAAGAGTTCTGATTGTGTTGGATGTCAACTTCTTTGCTGCATTTTTTGTGCATAAAAGTCCCTACAGGTCTCACAGCAGCGCTGGTACCACCTCATGTCCTGACAGAGGTTCTTCTCTCTAATGACTTTACAGTAGACAGGCCACTGGTCCCGTAGGCACTTGAATGTTAAGGCAGCTACAGTACAAAACAGATAGAAGCATAAAGTTAACAAAAATGAATTTTCACCACCTTAATTATCTAACTGGAACCTTTTATTCATTTATTTATTTAATCTCAGAGCAGTTATCCCAGGTAAACACAATAAAATAAAATAAAAAGTCTATGGTGAAATTTTGATTAATTACTATACATTACACACACGGTTTACTGCATGTCCCTATTCATGGTGTCAGTGCATTGAGGTATTAAATTAATGTGATTCAACATCATCATGCATTTTATGTAGCCAACTTAACGGGACAAAAGTACCTAGCAACTGAATCGAGAAACACAGCACCAGTTATCGTCCTTCAAACCATGTTAGAGTGTCTTTCTTTAAAACAATTAAAATACGCAAGCCAGTCACTCACCCAGTCTAGGCGAGGTGATGGTGTTCACATTATTTTTCTCATTGCAGGGTTGTAGATGGCAAGGTCGGTAAGCAGCGGGTTTCTCAGATGAGAAGCATTCATTTCCATGCCTTCCAGTGATCTTGTGCATGCACTGAATTACCCTGGACTGCATTCCCTTGCCACAGGTTACTGAGCACTACAGAGGCAAAGCATGTATTAGCACACATCAATCTATAAAGTCACTTGCAATATAAGGCTGCTGAAATATATTCATTATCACATTACACTAAATTCTATGTAAGGTTTTGGTGTTCACAGATACCCAGGCAATGATCCCAAAGAGAACCTACTTCTGTTGTCTTCTTCCAGTGGTAATGTAAACCAGACTGTCACCGAGTGCATCTGTATTATTAAAAAGGTTAGTCGTAAAGACAAATCCTCTTACACAGAAGACAACTGTATTACTAAGGAGGAACCAATCACAGAATACAGAACCCATGTTTTTCTCTGATCTATGGTAACCCTTATAAAAGTTAAGCATGGCAATTTTGCTTTATTAGACCTTTCTCCGCTTTACAATGCTTACCTATGCTTTATCATGCTTTATTACAGTTTGGGATGCTTTTATTATGGTAAAACTATTAAGGGTGTGCTTTTTGTACATTTTTATGAACATTTAACCCTTTGCAGTCCATTTATTCAGCACTTGCTGGGCACGTCTGGTCGAAATTATTTTCACACGCGCCGTTTATTTTACACGCGCTGTTTGATTTTTTTTTTTTTTCCCCCAGAGTAACAGGTTTAAAATGCACTGCATTGCAAAAGGACACTCAGTACAGCATCTCCAGCCAAGCCCCACCCCTTCTTCACTGTATTTTTCACATACCTCTTCATTATCGTGCTTACTGATAAATCATCTCCTGATTGCTCTTTTTATCACCAAACTCCTGAATAACGAGATCCAAGTCATTATTTTATTACTACATCATCTTAAAAAGCTCTGCAAAAGTCTGTAATATTCTTTGAGTGCTGGATGCGGAAGCAGCTGTCTTCTTTGTTTGTGCCCATGTTATCTCTGTGGTGAAGGGGCTATGTGAATTGCTCAGACACGCCCCCTTTTTTTGTTTGTTCGGCTTCTCTCGGCTTCTATCGGTCACTCACTTGCAATTGAAAAAAAAATTGGAAATACTTTCACTTCTGGAAAAGGTAATTGCCAAGGATATAGCACAATATTTTGGAATTCTAAAGAGCACTGAGACTGACTAGACTGAGACTGACTCAAACCTCACTGTACATACTGTACTAGTGTACATAAACCTCCCAAACATTACCACAAGTCCTATTTTAAATGCCAAACTAACAAACAATCAAGTAATATATTAAGTCATTAATATGTTTGCCTTCTTGTGCAGTTAATTGTATATGGTCAAGTATTACTAAATAATGTAAAGTATTCAGATTCACATATCCACACAACTTTACATTAAATTGTAAGAAGAGACGCCTGGCCTACCTGTTTGAGGTGTGTCTCAGGGGTCCTTTACTTTAGTGCAGTAGCTCCAACATAAAAATAAATACCGAACTAAACAAATGACTGTTCGGTCCAAAACATAGTGTAACAATTTTATTTTATTTTTTTGTTCCTGGGTAGTAAGTGTTATTTCCTAATTGCTTATGCCTCAAAAGTATAGAAAATGGCTATTATTTGCCACAAACCTTGCTTTTGTGACCAGGACAGTGATATTTCACAATATCACTATTTCCAATGGGAAAACGGCAAATGTGTGTCTTTTCGTTCACATAAAGTCAGAAAAAAAACAACATATGAATCCAAATTAACATGTATTTATACTAAAGTAATACAAAAATGACTACAAAAGATTTAGAAGTGAGTAGTTTTTCGAGATTTACGATTATACTGTATTTGCTGGTTTTCATTCCAACTGAGCTCTCAATTACTTAACTAAGCCCTTAATTGAACTAATAATTTGCTTAATTAGACCTTTTTACTTGTTTTCGGCTCTTAAACAGTTGCAGTTCAAGTTACTTATAAAATATTATAGCTAACTTGAAATCTACTGTTCAAGAGCTGAAAACAAGTAAAAAGGTCTAATTAAGCTACTTAACAGTTCAGTTCAATTAAGGGTCTAGTTAAGTAATTGAGAGCTCGGTTGGAATGAAAACCAGCAGCCACAGGGGGTCCCCAGGACCATTTGAGAAGCCCTGCTCTATAGGATTATGCGGTTACAGATAATGGATGGATGAATGGAAAAAAGCCAAGTTTAGTTCCCGTTCCATTGATCTCGACACACAACCCATGTAGAGATTTCAACAATTCATTGTAGATTCCTATGGACTGGAGTACGTGTGGGTTTCCTAATCACCAACACATGTCATTATCCATTTAAGTGTCGCTAGCATGCTAAAGATTAATAATTAAAGGAGGATTTCAGCTTTCCAGGAAAAAAAAAAAAACTAAAAACACTGAAAACACACTCTCCTGTCTGAAACAGTTTATAATTCGTTACTGTTGTCAGGTAAGGTATATCAACAGGATTTTATAAACTACTGTATACTACTCCATATTTAGAAATGTATTTATCTGAATAAAGAGTATCAACATATACCTGTAACCTCAATATTTTTGGGGGTATGGTTTACTGGTAAAATTCTAAACTACCAATCGTAAAATGTGGTAGTTATTTTTGATATGATCCAGAAAATAAATAAAAAATGCTCCAACTCAGAACCAGTAAAAGAGTGTGCAAAATTCTTGCCACATCTCACCTGCTATTATTTGAACTCTATTCCCCAACCTCCATTTCTTCACTGAATACTAGGATAAGAATGCTGAGACTATACACCCTGCTAACACAGCTGATACTGAAACGCAGTTTTATTTTCCCTTACTGGCATCGATTGGCTACATGTCCAATAGGGAGAGGCGGTGCTATGTAGTGCTGTCTTGCAGCAGCAATATGGAATGAATGTGGAGGCTTGACACTGGCAAAGCTTGCAGGCTGTGATGTTTGTTATTGGAGAAACAACACAATCTGTATAAATATATCTAGGTTGCATTATTCCACACTGGGGTCTGTTACTCTGCTGACTGCTTCATCACAAATGATTTTGACAATGTATTTTCAAAAGGCGCATAAATGCTGTTTTACAAGTTCCTAGCATTTTCCTACAGAGTACTACACAGCTGATCTCATGTAAAGCCTCTCAACGCCTCTGCTGTTATTATCCACATTTATACAGAGAACACATTTCTGAGCATGCATGCTTATTCAGACTTAATATGCTGAGACTTCAGTATTGATTCTTATATAAAGCACAACATTTCCACAAACAACAAACCTTAAGTATCTTTAACCAGGATCGTAAAGTAAAAGCATGCTGGAAAACACAAAAACGTATCTGTACACTCATGCTATATAGCCCCCTGGTGGTACAGTATAGAGGTTGCATTAACTGAGGAATGGCCATGTAGCTCTCTTCAGACAAGTTGTTTCCAATGGAATTATAGGGAAGGTCATTCACCAGTTGCCACATGTTATAGGCCACCTGGTCTACCACATGTTACTTTATTTTTATTTACATTTAACCCAATTTTTTATATATTTATAACAAAGTGTTAATTATAACTCTGCAGTATCCCTCCACTGGCTACTTCCAAATTCTAATGAGAAATGGGATTTTTTTTTAAAACACAACAGCGATAGTCAGTTACAAATGATATAACGGCAAACAATGTTTTTTCAGCTATTGTTTTAACCACTACACCATGATTGTGATAATGTGACTGATTGTCAAAGCTTGTCACCCAAAAAATGTAAATTACTATGAAATGGAAACAATGCAGGCCTGTGCTTAAGAGGCTTAAAGAACACATACTGTTGTATATTTACACAATTTACCACCTTTTTTTTGTTTTGCATATAATTTGCAAAAGTGGTTAGTCTTTGGCCACTGGTGAAATTTTCCAAAAATAAAAAATGAATAAAATATTCATATAAAATATTACCAATTTGATTTTACTAGATATGCAATGTCTGGACACATTATTAGAACCTACCCTACCCAGTTTGCCTTGCTTGGACCACCTCTCTCACACTGTCTCTGTTGCTTGGAGTACTGCTACACACTGTAAGACTGGTCACCTAGCTTACACTTGCTCATAACACTGTTGTCTAGACAAACGTAACATGCTGAAAAGGTCTTAGTTAAATCTGAACATTTAAGAATTCTGAATCCAGTAGCTCTTCTAGACAGGATCAGCATGTCATTGGATACACATGTGCCCCTAGATTCCATGTGGCTGTCGGTCAAGACCTTCCACAATGGGGGGGGCTGTGAAGGAAAAAGCCTTGTGTCAATAGAGGCTGTTAATGATGCGGAAAGCACATCATCTGCAGTTTGGTATCATCCGAACACACAGACTCCCCTACTGGCAATCCATCAGAACAAGCTAGTACCCATTATTATGATATTGTATGTTCTTCCTTACAAATGAGTTACAGATACATTTAATATATTAGCAAGACAGTCCATATGTAAAGCAATATGTATGTTCATGTAAGCATTATGACAGAAACCTGCCTCAAACTGCACTGTTTACATAATAAATAAATAAATAAATAAATAAATCATAGACTAAGTATAGTTTTAAGAATAAGGTGTTGAGACTAATTTACTGTTGAAGTGTGTCTGCATTTAGCATCCAAAAGTAATTAAGCCTTGATACAAAGCTGTTATGAAAAGGGCTCTTTCTTACTGTACCTGGATTTTTTTTACACTGGTTTACATCCAAGCTACAATGATCTGCGTGGAATATGAACTCTTTGAAATATTCACAAATACGTGCTTTGTGAGAGCTATTTCCTATAGCAGCTGGTTTTAATAAACACTGGAAGACTGACACAGAATCCAGCAACTAAGAAAGCAGGGGTGACAGCCTACAATAAATAAAGGAGGTAGATTTAGTGATACTGTACCACCTTGGACCAGTCTCCTGTTCTCCAGACGTAGCACTTGGAATAATCCTCGCAGTCTTCCACCTCCCTGGGGCGTGTGGACAAGTCGCATTTCTTGCGAGGATTGGTGCATTTCACAGTCCTGTGGCGGGCCCCTTTGCCACACTTTACAGAGCACTAAAACACAAACCCCACAGGCGGATATGATTTGCAATGAAGCAAAGCGGCTATATATATTTAAGCAGTTTGTCTGGAGACGTCACCCCGCGTTCCTTTCATGTCTTCTGACATGTCGGAGAAAAACTGAGACTGTGACAACAGTTGGGAGGGCCAATCGCAGGGAAGCAATACTACTTCTCACTGGTGTCAGCAGACCCTCCTCACAGCTGTTTTGATTTTAAACTTTCGAGTCTGCTTACTTTCACAGGTGAATTATTGGACTTTACATACCTAAATCAAGCAGGGATTAAATCATGGGTCATAAAGTTCTCTTTGGAAAGTTTGAACCTAAAGGCTGTCTACATTTAACCAACATTGCAGAAAGAGACTGGGTGAAGCAGTGTTCCTCTCCAGATCTGATTCCTGCTCGCTGAGGTGCGACTCTTCAGCATGTGTGGTCTTAAGAGTTTATCAACGTCAGGCCATCCCCATGCACGTGGTAAAAAAAATAAAAATGATCGCACAAGAACACAATTTCTTTTTTCGTGTACAACATGTGTAAAAGAAATATAAAGCTGTTTTTCCTCTACTGCAGATGGTAATTTACAACCTATGATATATCGCCACATGTTATATAAATGGTTATATCTCAGAAACCACAGGAATTTATCCAGAGCATGTAACCTACAGTATATAATATACAGTGAACAGCAAAAAATACCTCGGACCAGACTCCAGCCTCCCACACTGTCATACAGTCCTGCCCCTCACAGCGCTGGGCCGCAGCAGGCTTGTGTCCCACACAGTCCCGCTCTTTAGCCCTGATGAGAGTCCCATTCCGTAGCTGCTGAGTGCAGGACACCTGACGAGCCTGAGATCCCTTTCCACAAGTCCTTGAGCAAGGAGTCCAATCTGTCATCATCCACCTGAAATAAGCGCATGCGTTACCATGAAGAAAACATCCAGTGCTCGTATATTGATACTTTCTCTACATGACATCACACAGGTGCGGCATAACATACGGCAATAAATTTGTGTTCTGAGCATAATCAAAAAAAATATATATATTATATATATGTTTTTCTATATATTGAGGGTTATGTATTTCTGTGCAGCTGTAGATAGCTTTCAGTGGCAAAGGCATGACAAACATTTCAATACTCTTCATACTCAAATAAATTAAAGTCAGAAACGTTACCTACATATGACAGATGTGAGCAGATTATATTTAGATATATGAAGTGACTTTTTAAACAAGCTTCAAGAAAACGTGTGGTAACAAAAGTAAGGGAAGACAGACAACTTCCAGATGCAAGGAGAGAGGTTAACAGGCAGACAAGCAGATGCAATGGTTAGAGTTCATAATAACTGAGCAATACTTTGAGGAAATTACTGTTTTAAACGTTCATAAAACATGTACAAGTAATGTAATATTTAAGCAATACAGAAGGTATTACCAAGGATTATGAACAGTATGAAGCCAAGGGTGAGTCAAATCCTTCTATAAAACATGAAACCTTTGATTCTATATGTCAATGGAGACATTGTAAAGGGTTTACCACATTATTTTTGGGAAGACACTGAAATAGACATTGTATGTGTGTGTTAAACCCCCAACGAAAAAGACACAAGTGTTTGACTTTCTAGGGCCAGGTCAAGCTGTTTCTCTGGTTCACTTGAATAAACTGAACACTAGGATCTTTGTGTTAGACAAAAACAAACCCTCCATGCATCCACAGGGTAATTCTTTGCATGTTCATTATGAGAAAATCTCATTAAACACTCATTTCAAACCTTGTCTGGCAGGGCTGGTCATTGCATTTGCGCACTTGTGGCTCGGGTTTAGTCAGGTAGCGGCACTTCTTGTTGTCCACCACACTGGTAGTCTTATTCATGATCTTGGTGCAAGTAACTTTTGTTTTCCTTTCTCCTGAAAAGAGAGAAACACAACAGAGAGGTTTCGCTTTGTACTGAATTCCCACCTACAGAAGGCTGATGGTTGTTTTGTATGGCAACTACACCTTGGGGGAGATTTTCAAAGGTGACTAAATTTTAGTCAGAAGTCTAAAGTTACACTTTTTCTTAGACAGCTACATTATCGTCATGATTTTCAACAATGATTTTGGTAAACTGTTGTTTACAGATGGCTAAGTCTGCTATTTATGGTAGCGACGGCTAACTTATCTCATAGTTTCTAATTGGATTTAGAAATCTAAATGTAAAAGTGATTGTCAAAGATTTAGTCTTTAGTTAGCCCTCCATCTATTCAAATTATTTAGTCGTATTCTAATGTTAATGTGCTTTTATGGGACAATTAACCATGGTACTACTGCAACAAGTCCTTCAATTCCCGCTAATGTTAATTCTTCACACAGACTTCAAATCTCTTGTGTAATGAGGTGGAAACGTCCGATAACTGTCCTCTGTAATTCTAAATGAGTAAGTCGGGGGAGGTAGACCCGTTCACTATATGCCCTAATTCATTCGTCTTCTTGCTCCTCTTCAGCTCATACAGAAACCAGTTCTAGTAACAGATCTGCCATTGAGCCTTTAAACTAGCACTCAACTTCCCCCTTTTACAGAAGTGCTTTACACTGCGCTGCAGCAGGTATAACTTTCTACTTCTAAACTACTGTTTCTAGACATCTGCATAGTCTGACAATCACACGTACAAATGTTAAGGAGGTAAAACAAAAGAAAAAAGAATAGACGCCATTCAATGGCAGCAGATGTCAAAGGCATCAGGTGGGAATATTAGATGCTAGACCAAATATCTAAAAAGCCGAGTTACACCGGTCTAAAGTGCTTAGTCACCTTTGAAAATGAACCCCCTTGTGTCTAATTTTTCCAAGATTCCAAGTCGTTTGAACTACAATAACTACCAAGAGTGCTACTCCTCAATGATGCAGCTTCCTAAAAAGAACCCTTTAGTCCATAATGCTATTAATCCTTCTCCCTTGGAGTTTGATAGTCATTACATTATTTTACACCCTTATAAGCTTGATCCAACACTGATATGTTACATTGGCAAATATGGAACGATGAATGTCAACAGCACTGTAGGATTACTATGATGTTATTATTTGTTATCTTACAATTTTACAATAAAAAATTAAAAAATCACACTATTTCTATTTGGCATACGTAACGGCTGAATGGTAATCCAGCCACAACACAGCTATTGTAAAATAATAAACATGTACAGTTCTGTGTTGCACTTACCACATTTCAAAGTGTAAGCATACTGAAGTGCAGAACTGTTCAAGAACTGTGTGAAACTAACTGGAGTTTACGACACCTCTCGGGCAACAGCAGGCTTAGAGGGATTAGGTTGTCACGGAAAGGCAACAATGCCTAAAAAACATTGTTCAGATGCCTGGTGGAAGGGAGGCTGGGTATGTGTTTATAACAATGAATCTGTATCGACAGCCACCTGCCAGAAACCAGATAGGTTTTATATACTGTACCAGCCAGAAACCAGAGAGTTTTTATATTTTCGATGCAAGTGAATGAGAAAATGAAAACTACTGAAGGCAGTTGGCAAGGGAGGGCAAGACAGAATGGCACACAGGAGTTGTTTCAAACCCACCCCAGAAACAGGACTCTCACACACATTTCCAGGTCTTGTTCATTCCAACAACCATGCCTAACTTGAGTATCAATGGTCCATTTTGTATGTTAGGGACATAATATAACGTCTCAAATGTATCCAATCCAACCTGCGTGATATATAGCAGCAAGGCGGTCATAATCGAATGTTGTGTGCATTGCACGTTGTCAGCGGGGGAAAGTTAAGTAAAGCAATTGCATTTCTGCAGTTCTTTTGTTGTGCTTGTGTGCATTTGAGAAATTAAAGGTACCCCCTCCTACCTCCACCACACACAGCATGGCAGTCCTCCCACCCAGAGTGCGTCCACATGAAGAGAGGCTCAACGGTCTTGGCACTCCGGTTCTCTGGGGGAGGGTCTACAGGAATGGTGTACTCATAATGTATTCCATAATTTTGGTCATTAAACAGCAGCACCTGGAAGAGAGGAACAGGGTTAAGATGATAACTGCAGGGTGTGTGCAAGAGGAGGAACAGTAATTGGTTGGTTTGGCTGGTTTCCAAAAATAATTGCCAGGTAACATCAGTCTGCTAATTTCCTGCATCATCTTGCCTGAACACAGCTTTAAAGTAGGGTGGGAAGGAGGTGCACAGAGGTGAAGTTATATGCCCCTGAGTCTTGCAGTAAATCTTCAATGCCTAAGCCGACGTGTATAATTGAAACAAGGTTTCTCTATTGTCTTCTGTTCTTTCCACTGACAGGGCCAATCCTCTTTCCATGATTTGTCTAGTGTTCCAGAATTAAACAAAAAGGAATAACTCACTGTTTCACATTAGAGGTTTACAAGTAGGTTTTAAGTACACATGCTCACTTATATTATCTGAGTGACAGGAATATAATGAGCACTTTAGATAAGTACGTAAGGAGACGTTTGTATCTAAAGCACCATTATAAACCATATAAGCATTTTTCTAAATAGACAAGATAACTATCATTGTGGGATGTGCATGACAAATTTCATTATGTAGATTCAGCTTATAAACAGTATGGAATGTGGATCTCTATTTATAGCAACACAATATATAGTTAAAAACATGTCATTTATTAAATGATTAATTGTATTTTTATATTTCTGTATTTTTATGGCTGATGTATGAAGTGGAATTGGTTTTGGATTTCTTCTTCTGTCTCCATACAAATCACCTTCTTTCATGTTGCTGGGTGTCCTAATGTGCTGCAATGATTCAATTAGTTTCCTTAACCCTCTTTGTATGTGGTGTGGATAATGGCACATCCTACTAAAGTAGCTCTTTATTAGGAGTCTTAATTTACAGGTATGTAATCAGAATTCAAGGCTTTCATACCAAAAGATGGAGCGGAGAAGTAGTGGGTCCTTTGGCAGAGATTTTCTCCCATAATCCTCTTCTGACATAGTGGACTGTTGTCCCAGCAATGTTAAATGAACCTGGATGTTCAATCTTCCAGTCACTGTTGATGGAGTGTTTACTGGCATCCCGTAGAGCTGCAAAAAATAAAAAAATAAAATACACACTCCAGGTAACATAATCAGTCTATTCAGTTTTACATGTACGCTCAAAATGTTCGCTCTAGTGAGGATTTTTGCCCACATTGTCAAACTGGTAACACTGCAATAACGATCCATGATGTGGTACGGAACAGAAAAGCCAGAGCACTTATATTTTTTAAAATGTTTTATCACTCTTCCTGCAGTGATTTAGAGGACAGATCTCAAACCCCAGTGCACTATAGCAGACATTTAGAAAAGAGCTTTGAAAAGTTTGTTGTCAGGATGTTAACAATAAAAAGAAAGCTCTATTTTTCAGAACCTGGTACTTCCTCTTTAAAATGGCAACAAAACAAAAAAAATCTGAAGCAGAAAATACCAAATAATTGTCTGTCTTCCATCCATTAAAAAAAGTATTTTATATTTTTTAACTTGCAAAAAACACTTCCATGAAACTGATTTTAGTGGCAAAAAATATTTAAGATATCATCTGAATATCGCTTTCAAACGCCACCATGGTAAGAGAAGTACCTCCCTCTACTGAAGAACAGAGCTGGCTGCCAGTTTGATTGATGTGAGCCATTCTGTATGATTCGTCTAGCTACATGAAAGGGAGCCTCTTGGCAGATGTTATTAGTTTCTCTGATAGCTGTCAGCTGACACAAGGTAGTGCTCCTTTCTTACAATGAAAACCACATGAGATACAGATCTTGGCACGCATGCCATTAGATAAGAGCACTGTTTTTCCTCCTGAAGCAACATCTCAGGAGACAGAGGAGATTAGATGTGCGATTCAAGACATGTATCTCAGAAACTCTTTCACCTAATTACCTCAAAAAAGCCTCACCATGTGAAAAAATATTAGCCGAGACAAAAATATAATTATAGCACGGAATGTGTACACATGAAGATGTAAGAATACATCTCATCCATTCAGTGCCATCTATGAAACATAACCCAGATCAGTATTTAACTGACTCCTATTATCACCTATTACACTAACCCAAGGACATTATAGTCATTTAAATGAAGGTGCTTTTGTGTCAGGGGGTTGTGGGTTCAGACCTTGGAGAAACCTCTTTTAGCTTAAAATAAATCTGGAGTAGAGGAATTGGTGACCAGACCATTTCTGAAGATTTTCTTGGTTGGTTTAAGAGACTCTTCTGCCTTCATACAGACTACATGGTAACTTTAGTTTAATGGCCCCATCATGTTGGTCTATGTCAGTGATAACTCTGTGATCCATTTAACAGTGGCTTCCAATATGGAATGTTTATCTCGTTATTGCACAGATATAGGTTTTTTTTTTTTTTTTTTTTTTTTTTTTTACCAAATAAGTTGCCTTTATTTAAAATAAATAAAGTATAGTGAACGTTGTGCTTTTCAGAAAACAGACTGAAAACCACAAATATTTTTATTTGTATTTTAATAAAGTAGATTCATTAATAAAAAGCATATGCATTGCAAAATGTGTAGGTGCAAAGTACAAAATGAAATCAGTATGGGAAAAACATTACTCGCACACTTACGAAACGTTGACCAATTTTGTTTGGGATCAATAAAAATATTTGTGGCGCACAAGTAAGTGTGCAAGTGCTTCATCCTTTTGAATAAAATATGTCCTTGGCAGAGTTTACAAATTCCATTTTCTCCTGCTTGGTAAATAAATTCCATACAATGCTTTGCTTGGATGCAAATGTTATGATCACAAGACAGAATATAACGGAAGTGCATTGCAGCCATACATACAAAAAAATATATATATACAGTACCAGTCAAAAGTTTGAGTACACCTGCTAGAAACCTGTTTTTTCATGATTATCTATGCTTTTAAATTTATAAACTTGTCTATAAACATTTAATATTTCATTATACGATATGTGTACTTATACAAGCTGATAATCATAAGTGAATTGCATTCAAAAATTACATTTTTAAATGAAAATGTTAATCTGGTCAATGTCAATGAAATGGCCTCCCAAAGCAAAGCAAGGGAATTTCAGTCTGAAACCCAAAGCAAGGGGATTTCAGTCTGAAGCCCAAGTCAGTTAAAAGTCTGAAATGTGTGTAACACGGTGTTAGAACACTGGCCTAAGTATAAAAGTCTCTTTTTTAGATGTTCTCTGAGTTAACTAGTATGTTACCTAATTAACCTTTTGTCACCAATTATTGTTAACAGGTGAGGGTCCATAATTACTATAAATATAGTGGGCATAGGCACAAGTTTGTCATTCCTGAATGTAAGGGAGCAGAAAATGGCAAAATACGCTCAGTTAAGCAAAGAAAAAAGTCTGTAATTACTTTAAGAAATGAAGGTCAATCTGTAAGACAAATGGCAAGAACTTTGCAAGTGTCTGTAACTGCTGTGGCCAAGACCATCAAATGATTTGAAGAAACTGGCACTCATGAGGACCGAACAAGGTCAGGCAGGCCAAGGGTGATCTCAGAATCAGAGAACAAGTTCATTTGAGTCACAAGTCTGCGAAACCAGCAATTAACTGTCCCTGTAATAGAAGCTCAGCTAAATGCTTCTAGAAATACAGATGTTTTAACATCAACTGTTCAGAGGAGATTGCGTGAAGTTGGCCTAACTGGAAGAATTGCTACAAAGAAACCATTGTTAAGAGTGCAGAATAAGAGGAAGAGACTTGCTTGGGCCAAAAAACACAGAAACTGGACGCTTGAGGAGTGGAAGTCTGTCTTATGGACCGATGAGTCAAAATTTGAAATATTTGTGTCCAACCACCAAGTATTTGTAAGATGCAGAGAGGGTGAGCGCATGAGTTCTGCATGTGTGGTTCCCACTGTCAAGCATGGAGGAGGCAGTGTCATGGTCTGGGGTTGCTTTGCTGGTGACAGAGTTGGTGATCTTTACCAAGTCCATGGCAAGCTCAACCAGCATGGCTACGAAACACACCTCAAAGTTGTGCAAGAACTATCTGGCGAAGAAGGAAAGTGAAGGACAACTCAATCTAATGACTTGGACTGCCCAGTCTCCAGTCCTCAATCCCACAGAACTTGTATGCGACAAACTGGACAGAAGAGTTAAAGCAAGGAACCCTACATCTCTGGGAATTGCTGCAGTAGAGCTGAGAAGACTTGTCAGGTGATTTCCTGCTGAAACTTGTTAACTGAATGCCTCGTGTTTGTGAGGCTGTTATTAAGGCAAAGGGTGGCTATTTTGAGGAATCCAAGATTTGGAGACAATTTTCAATTTTCTTGAACATTGCTTTGATACTCCTTATGTTTTGTTTTGTACATTGTAACATGTGTTTTCATTTTCAAGTATTTACAGAAACGTATACAACGTAAAACATTGTCAATTATGAAAAAAAACTAGTTTCCAGCAATTGTACTAAAACTTTTGACTGGCACTGTGTATATATATATATATATATATATGACCCAGCATTGCAGTACCATGTGTTAAGAATTAATCACGTGATTAAAAATACACGTAATTATGTTATAATTCCCTATCATGAAAATGATATATCATATATATATATATATATATATATATATATATATATATATATATATATATATATATATATATATATATATATATATATTTGTTATTCTTTTTTTTTTTTTTTGTAGCATTCTCGGTTCCCAACAGGCAGGCGCATCACACAGGGCGAGGCAATCCACACACAGGTGGAGGGTGGGAGCGAACCCGGGACCTCTCGCACTGAAGCATAGCGATCACCACTTTATTTATTTTTTTTTTCACAACAATTCACTTAGGTCAGCTATCAAATAACAGAAAAAGCCAACAAGTATTTCAGAATGACTCTTCAGTAATATTTTCTTTACCTAAGTAGCTGTGTGCAGGTTTTTCTTCCACCACTCTGATTCTTCTGGCTCCTGCTGGTATCACCACCGCTTCAACATAACCTGTGGAAAGCAACAACCAAGGTTAAAAATAGCAAGGAGTCCCCTAACTCATAAAGGAACAGCACGACCATGCAGGAATACAGGCTGAGCCACACTTTCATGGGTTCCCTGGTTTGAATGCTGATCCTGGGCTCTGCACTGGCCTATGTGGATGAGTATAGTTCTCATCATGCCTCAATGACCGACACGTCAGCCCCATGAGCTAACCAGTCCAAGATTTAGCACTGTAGCTTGGTAACAACCGTTGCTTGGATGAAAAGAGGTGATTAACTTGACCGCAGGAATGGAGGTTGACAGTTGTCAGCAGCAGGTAACAAAACAGTACCAATGGTTCCGTTACATTCACAAAATGATACTTTGAACTCATTACTTGTTGTGCTGGAGAATTTAGTTGCTCAATATGACACTGGCTGCAAACAAGACTTAAGCCCCTTTCACACTGGCACTCTTACCCATGTCTGGTCCAGGGTTCTGGCTACCTGGGTTACAATGTAGTGTGAAACCACGTACTGGGGTTGTACCTGGGTTAACCCGGGTCCCAGTGACCCACCTCAAGATGTTGCTTGACACGCTTTGACCTGGGTTGAGCGGGACAAAATGTATGATGGTCGTTCATAAGCCTACAAAATAACAAACAGCCATGCCTGTGCTAAGGTTTCACTTTCACAAGGAACATTTCTGTTTCACCATATTTTTGTTAATTGAGACACACCATGAGCCAGATTGCAGCAGGGATGAAGAAACATTTGCTCTAATCAACATTTGGGCCTATGGCTCAATCCAGAGAAGCTTGGATGGAAGCATCTGTAACAAGCTGCTTCCGGGGCATTGTTACGCTCATTGTGTACTGCGTTTGTCATCCATGTCAACCCTGCTTTATCAAAAGCACTGTGAAATCGTGTACCTAGCCTGCATGACACCGGGTCCTGAACCAGGTAGGTTCCGACCGGTGTAGAGCACGACAGTGTGAAAGGGGCTTTAGTTACAGCACAGGGTAGTTAATGCGGCTGGAATGCTACAGCTACAATGCAGGTACTCTGCAGTTTGTGTAAAATCTGCATTTAGTTATCCTATTCCAATACATTTTCAGGACACCCTAGATTTGAGATGCTCATCGTGTGGTGCTCTGGTGTGCTGACAAATTAGAAAGTGCCTTTCAGGGCTAAGAAAGGTTCAAGCTTTCTTGACACTAGGTGATTACTTAGCAACATGATCCCCAGCTCTGACTGACACTGGGCAGGGGATGCAATAATACCACAGACAGGAGACATTGGAAAGAGACCATGAAACACATTAAAGATGACTTTTTTTTTGTTTTTGCTTGGTGCACGATATAGTAGACTTAATTTAATAAGTAATGAGAGACCTTCTGGGATTATGAATTTATACAATGTCCTGGCACGCACACCACATTAGATTCAACAGCGTTCCCACTGAAGATGCAGATAACATATTTACCTGCCCCCCTGGTGTGGTTGAAATCTCCTTTAATGACTTTGCATGATTTGCCGTTTCCATTGCACAATCCACAATTATCTTCTCTGGCTGATGATCCCAGTATACCGTCGCAGCTGATTTTCTGTACAACAAAAAGGGAAACGGTGTCATATCAATCTCTGCAGGAGGGTTACTCTGTTAAAAATGGAATGCTAATATGCCTGGAACCTGCCTGCACTGGGGTTACTCATGTAACGGGAATATTTCTGTATGATCGTCTTTTTAATGTGTCAGCAATACAAACTGAGTAAAAAAAAAAAAAAAAAGGATTGGGGTTTGTTTCTATAATTCAAAATACACAGGGCCATATTTATAAAGTGCTACCTCCAGTATTTAATATATAAATACCAGTTAAGAAAACATAGCTGGAAAAACAGTATGCAAAAGCACCTGCTTGTGCTTGAAAGCCAAATAAATCCTTACTGCACAACCTGAGCCAACAATCTGAATGTGCTGAAATTTGCTAAATAAGAAAGTGCCACTTCATGCTTATCAACTAAATAATACTTCTATGGATTTCTCTGATATACTGTAACTTTGGTGTCAAGCATTAACACCTGTGCAATTTATTTTAATTTTTATTATTTAAAATAATTTCCTATGTACAAAACCTTTCTAGACTGTTGTTAAATAAAAAAAAATAATTAAAAAATTAAAAAAAAAAAAAATTAAAAAAAAAATGGTCAAACGCCGAAGCTATTTTAGTACTAAATACTGTAGTACAAAATATCAACTAGTCAGAAGAATGTCTGTCTGACATGTATTTTAGACACAGGATCCGCATACTGGTTCACACAATGTACAGCGGTGCTCAGGGATAAATAAAAATAAAGGAGCTTTTTTTTTTTTTTTTTTTTTTTTATATTCTAGCCCTACAATTAACAAATGGCCTTCAGGACTTGCTTGGGTTTATTTTTATTTTAGTAAGTTACTGAGAAAACAGACATGGAAAAAGTGACCAGTGAACTGTGAAACACAACCATCAAACAATTTGACCCCAGTTCAATGGAATGGCAGCAGGGGAGGCATTCTATTACAATATTTAATTGTGACCTTTAAAGTTTGCCGCTCAGAGTCAGAACAAGTGCAAAAAAAAAAACTAAATTTATATCAATATGTATTATATTAAATGCTATATCTGCTACTTTGCTCAAATTGTGAAATAATGGTGTCTCTCAGCATAGAGAACTGGATTTGCTTCATACAACATCGAATAAAACCTGCTGAATAATTTTACATTAACATATTGAATTACATACCGCTTTGTAGTTTTCCACATACTTAAGGAAAAACTAAAAAAAAATTGAAAAATGTGACATTTTGAAATCTAACATGAAATACAATACTACTAGTATGGCTTCCAGTAGATTTCTGTGATAACATTTTGTAGGTTTTTTTTATTATTATTATTATTATTATTATTATTATTATTATTATTATTATACATAAAATAGTTAGGTGTTTTTTTTTTTTTTTTTTTTTTAAATTCTGTCTGAATTCTAAAATTCTAGCTGATGCTTTATATATTACAGCTGACCTTGCATATTGGAGTCCTTCCGGCAATGATGTGCCTTCCTTGGGATGCTGCATATGTGTAGCACATTGTAGAAATACTGTGTGGGTGATGAAACAAGCCTGTTTGCTGCAAGGAAACGATCTTGGGCAGATATCTAGTTCATGACCTTTTTTTCCCACTTTAATCAGAAACTAAAGGAAATCATCTTTTCATTCTTAACTGAAAGTCATACTTTTCTGGTATACTAGACACTGGGAATTTCTCCAGTGTTGAAACGGGTTAGCAGGGACTTTCAGACTGAAATAAAACACATATTCCAATTTCAGGAATGTCTATACAACATGTGGGATAGCCAGGGGTTAGAAAGATGATTACTAGTTTTACAGACTAGACTATTTGTGTTAGCTCTGCTTAGTTTTTATATATATATATATATATATATATATATATATATATATATATATATATATATATATATATGTGTGTGTGTGTGTGTGTGTGTGTGTGTGTGTGTGTGTGTGTGTGCTCTCTCTGTATTATATAAAATCAGATCAGGGTTTCATTTGTAAACAAAAAGGTATTGGATATCATCATGAGGAAGAGGGGTAGCATTTTTGTTTCCAGACTTAAAGAAATTACCTTGATTTACAGTACCTTCCACCTATGCTTCAAGTTCTCATCTGCTTGTGGGTTTCGGGCCTTACAGTTGGTGTCGGTAGCTACATGCCAACCTTTGCCAAGCTATGCTTTAACATAATCTTCAGGTTTGAGCCATACCAGTTCAAAAATAGTAGCATTTTTACTCAAAGATGTCGCATCCTTAAACATATTGTTACATGACACTATTGCCATTAATAGATGGAACAGGAAAGCGTTTTGTATTGTACATGTTATGCATGTAGAGTTTTTTGGTTTTTATTTATTTTTTTGTCATATCCTTCAAAACTTGCAAACTATATAATTCTTGCCAGTTAGACTGTCAAAGGTACCTGGTCTGCAATCTCGTGCAATCCGGCACAAATGAACCACTATTTATGATGTAAATGTGTATTATATACAATATTTTGTAAACAGCAACACAGTTTGGAAACAGCATTCCAGTGTTCCTTCCTTTTCAAACTGTATTTTACCATATTGCAAGTGTGATTATTGTCCTGCCAGAACAAAACTTTACTGGATTTAAACAAAAAAAATCTAAAAAATAAAAAAGTGCCAGAAAGTTAATTTGTTCTGCAACAGTCCTTAATAATAGTTGGTTGTTGGTCAGGTTTGGATAGGGAGTAGATGTGAGCCAGTTGGAAGACAGCAGATTACAGCTGCCCTGTGATGCCAAACTGAGCTTTCAATGGAAATTATAATGATGGAAACACACTATCCAAACATTGATTTACTATACAAGAGGTTTTCTTAACTTGACCTGCAGGTCCATGCTTACGGATGAATGCAACATACTAAAAAAAAAAAAAAAGAACACAGACGTATTACACAGGAGTGTTTGGTTTCACTTTCAGTTCGTACTGCATCAGTGAACAAATATGCAAATATACAGTGACTCCCAAAAGTAAAGTTCATTAAACTATTACAGTCCATTTGAAAATAGTTATGTATAAACTACAATAAAAATAAGTCTTAAAAATGACTGTGGTCAGATTATTATGGCAGGAATCTGACAAGGCTCATTGAAAATATGGTTACTGGATCTTTGACATTTTATAACAATTGAAGATACTGAAAAAATATTGTAGTTTCAAAGCATTATTAATGTGATGACAGTGATGAAATTCAAATGCAGGTTTTTTTTTTTTATTACTTTCAACTTTCATGACCCACCTATATAAGCCTTTTAAGTGTTATAAGCTGGTTCTTGGAAGACTACAATTTTTAAAGAAAGAATATGCCTGACACATGATAAAATGTGCACTTGTAAATCCCTTCCATGAAAGCGCTTGATGTATTTTACACTAATGCATAACCACTGACAATGTGTGTTACTAAACTTTATTGCGACGGGATGGGGGGTGACAAATACACAAATCTATATCAGTTTACTGTAAGTTTAAATTTTTTAATAACTATTAAACCAGTCCACAGTCATATCAAGGCATATACTGGACCAATGGTACAAAATGTTGATGCCTGCTGATAACTCAAATTTCTGAATGATTTATCATTTTTGCTTCCTTCTATGGGTATCTAACATTTTCACACCTGTTCCCAGGAACGGTTTTTCTACTGCTTAAAAGAATTATTAATTTCCTCAAAAAGATATGCTTAACTGGTAGCTTAAACAAGAAGGGAGTTTAGCTAACACAACAAATTACACTTATGTGTGCTCGCAAATTATCAGGCTCATGAATATACAATATTAATAGTTAGCGGGTTTGTTTTTGGGGAAAAAGTTTGTTATTAAAATCTGTAACTGTGAAATCTGTAAATTCTCCACCATTATGAACTCACACACAGGCATTTTTGTCCAGAAGGTATAGGTGTCACAATCTGTTATAGAAACAAACAAACAAATATCCAAACAAGAACACAGAAGGAAACAGTGTGTGCTCACCCTTATAAAAGTTTACCACAGTATTTTTCAATGGTATTTTGGCAGTTTTCCCATGCTTTTCCTATGATTAAACTTTACATTTACCATAGTTTACTTTGGTTTTGTAAGTTTTTAATTGGGTTTACCATACCTCTCTGGTGTTTACAGTACATTGCTTACCATGTATTCAGTAGGCTTTATTACAGGTTACTATGCTTTAACGATCGTAAACTTTTATAAGGACATAGTAACATTATACACTTCACAGATTGTCTCAGCCAAATCATGAGAATGGGGGAGGAGTAGTATTTTCACTATGGGTAGTTGGGTATCAGTAATAAACTTGTGCATAAAAAGGTGTAGGCAGTTGTTTGGGCAAGTTATGCATTTTTTAAAATTAGTAATAAGGTGATTGTACTATACCTGACACGTGCCATTTGCACAGATATCTGATTCCTGAGGTCCACACAGAGTCCCATCAAGTACTTTGTCAGCCAGCAGTATTGGCTGGTCGTTCCCCAATGTGGAGCAGAATAAAGTGCAGGGTTTCTCTACCAGGAAAAAAAAAAAAACATTACACATTAGCGCTGGAAAGATTTCTCGTGGTTGATCAAGCATTTCAACGGGGCTCCATCCATCCATTATCATTAACTGCTTAATCCTTTACAGGGTCATGGTGAGCCAGATCCTGGCCCGGCAGACACAGGGCACAAGGCAGGACTACACCCTGGATGGGATGCCAGTCCATCACAGAACACCATACACACACAGCAATTTAGAATGACTAATCAACCTGAACATATGTCTTTGGACTGTGGGAGGAAACCAGAGTAACTGGAGAAAACCCACACAGACACAAGGAGAACATGCAAACTCCACACAGTCAGACCCCTAGGCCAAAAACGAACCCAGAGGCAGCAGTGCTAACCACTACGCGACCATGCCGCCAGAGGCTTTTCATTATCAGGTTCTTTAATCAATGTTTTTAAATCAGTGATTACTCCCTATGCTGGCTTGCTTGATTTGAAATGATTTAAGCTGCACTTCACCGAACATCCTATTTTCAGTGGTGACCTGCTGGCAGTAAGATCAAAAAGTAATTCATTTCAGACTAAACAAATCATACAATAAAAAAACATATATTACAGCACTCATTAAGAACAGACGAGCAGGAACCATTCCCAATTTACCACAATAACTTATAAAGTTAGATTGTAACTTACTATTAGAAAGGCTTTTAGTTCAGCCAAGCGCCTGATCTGCCTTAAGAAAACTAAACCACACATCTGAAAAGAAGTTGACCTTTCAAAGGCCCTAAATCGTTGGTCTCATCTCTTTTTTAAGCTTGTGTGCTGTCCTTGTCTGTAAGAGCTCAGCTGATTTTGCATTTGACCAAAAGGTTTTAAATGTGATATCTGGGTGATAGTGTACATAACATTTTAAGAGTCACAACCTTTTGTCTTGACCTGGACCTCCACGACAGGAGCAGTCAATTCTTACAAAAGTTTTGTCAATTAGTCAGTTATCCTTTGTGTTATTATTAAACATTTTGCAAACTGCCCACTTCAAATTAAAATGTAAAAAATCTTAACTTTGTGCTTTTTCTACTCTTTGGCCATTTAATAGATACTTTTTTCCTATGTGTTGTTACTGTTCAGAGTGGTGTGTAAAGCAAATATTAACTTAGAGTGGCTGACTCCTTTGAATAGATACTCAGCAGTTAACTACACAATACACTAATACAAAATTAGCTGAATTCTGAAATATAGGTAAAACATGATCTCAAATCATATATGCCTGTTTTGTTTTACAATGCTTTAATTAATAATTAAAAGCTCATATAGCTTTACATGTCATATCCATACAATTAAGTAAAACATTAAAACTTTTTTTTTTAAATGAAATCTGAAAAACTGTTTGCAACATATTTCAGTATAGCACACAATTTACAAATTGTTTGAGACTGTTAGGGTTTGAAGCATTAATGTGAGCTGGCTTGCCCTCTCTTTCTGAGTCTGCATGCAAGCTTGGCCAGCTGTGGCACATTGTGTAGTGGGTTTAAGTTAAGGTTTTAACTCTCGGCAAAAGCTGGCAATACATTCATATGACCAGGAAGTCAGATTTATCTATGAGACATTATATTTTAAGGAGTAGTGGGATGAGAGTCCATTAACTATGACACACTCTCTCTGTATCGCTGAACTGAGAACTGTGATACAGTAACTGGGGCTTATTATCCCACCTTTTTAAACCACCAAAAGTGTATCACATTTCAATGCTTTAATCCTGGCTGTGTTATTATGGCGAGGGAACATTTTGAAGTTGTTTTTTAAAACATTTTCCAATCATAAATAATAAAAGGATATCCCAAATGTGCTCCTGTTTTTGTTATGATCAGTTTTTGTTTTTAACTCAACAACATACTGGACTGGATAACCTCTCTTTGGAATCTGTAAGGCCCATTACTCATTTATCTTAAAGCACAAATGTTGTGTTCCTTTAAAAAAAAAAGGTCTGCTTTCAACTGCATTAGACCACAAAGGACTAGCCATTTCTAAATGGTCCTTATTGTGAGACTGGATCAATTGAGCCTTCTGATTATAATTTAAAAAATGAGGCTTCTAAATAAAAACAATCTTTGGAAATTGAGATTTATTTCTAGCTTTTCTAATGTGGGTTTCCTTACTGATTGACAGAGGGAAATAACACATGTAACATTTGAAGTTAGGTAACTAGTTTTAAAGCTGGATGAGACTGACACTGTGTTTACATTCTTTTAAAAGAAAGAGCAAAAATGTGAAGTAAATCTACTTCGTTATCAAGATCATTTCAATGGAAAAAGCTGATGTCTGTCAAAGTCTGGAACAGGAACACTACCATGTTAAAAACAGGTGGTGTTTTCTTCCCAGCATCCTGTATTATATAAACAAAATACCGTAACTGTTATTAATATGCTCGTCTTTAAAAAGGCAACAACTCCATCTTATCCTAATTTCAATCGCTCAAGTATGAAATAAAAATAAGCAACTGTCACTCATGTGTAATAAGGTGAGTGAGTCACATAGTAACAGATTCCTGGTTTTCAATAATAGCATAGTTAAATCCTGACAGTATTTCTTTAATTTTTCTATTATTTTACACTCTTTTTTGCTCACCAATTTAGAATCTCCAACTATATTCCTTCACTACAGCAACTCCACCCCCTGGTGCACAAAGGCCAACAACACAGTGTCAACTCAAGCTCAATGGGAATAGCACATTGATGAGAAACAGTCGACAGCGGTACGCAAATGTGATGCTCCCAGTGAGAGCATCAAGTGAGCCACTCAGAGATCCCACTTATCACAGAATGTTTAATGTGGAATATAAGCATTTTTAAAATGACACCCTGCACTAGCTCACACATGGAATCTGTGTTGAAGATACCCACTGGATACTTGTCATGTGACTTAATTTTACTGGGTCACGCTTTCTTACACAATAGTGATGAGAAATGTTTAAAATAAAATCATGTATGAATCTGAAAAGTAATTAGAGAAAGGACGGTTTAAAATCTCTTAATTGTTGCTAGAAGAGCTCTGTGGAGAATAATAACTCCTCAGAATGTCAATGCTCCTATTTGGAAGGTTACCGTACGTCCGGTTTTTCCATGACATATCCTCTTTTTTGGGCTTCCAATCTCTGTCTGGGCGGATTTTCGACAAAGTGAACGAATGTCCGGGATTTTACCTGCTCACCCCTTTACTGCTGCTGATGCTTGCGGAAATGCAATTTCCGGTGTGTCCTAATAGCGCTGCGCCTGCGCAGATGGCGTGCGACTGCATTGTTCACTGGGGCCGGTTGTACTGGATCCCGGATTTGATCTTGCTCCTATGACATACTGAGTTGTACTAAAAGCATCAGGGCTGATCCTGAGCTCAGTTTGAGCCCAAAATCTGATCCACACTCGATCTTGCTCCAGAGCAGGATCATAATCAGATCAGAGTATGATCGAATGTTTTTAAATGGAGGAACTTGAACTACAGCGACTCATTCATAGACTGAAGATGAGACTGCGTATTTTGTGATCGGCGAAAGCCTCTTTGGGTTTATTGCGCTATAACCTGCTCTGCAGTCCTTTAGTTTTGCTTCAAATAAATGCACTGTGCACTATAAAATAGTAAAATTAAACAGGATAGCCATTTTTTGTATGCACTGAATACATTTGCATCACATCCACCAAAACAAAAATAAAACACTTGTTTGGTACAACTATAATACACATTGTTAAACAAGCCAAATATGTATGTATCAAAATCTATGGTAGGATGACAGAGGGCTGAGGCTCAGAGACAGAGTAAAGGCAAAAATAAAGTCCTTTATTAAATGAAAATAATCAAATAAATAGGCACAAGGGCCAACAGAAAGAGATTCAAACAGAAATAATCAAAATGAACTTAAAGTAAACTGTCAGGTTCCAGGTCTTTTAAAAACAAGAGACTCCTTCATTCCAAACACAAAACTCTCCAACACAAAAGCAAACTCCCCAAACAAAAGAACACCTCCCAGCCAGGCCCTCTCCCCTGGCTTTTATCCCCTGTGGCTGGAGCCCAATTAATCAATAATTACTAATTATTCAATTAGAGCTCCAGCCACATTCTCACATCTTTTCCTGACAGGGAGAAATTTAACCCCCTCCCTGCCAGTTCCAAATACACTCATATAGACAGGGAGTTTCCCATCACAGTAACCAATTTAAAAAAAAAAGATCTACCTTCATATTTTTTATCTTTCTGTTTTTTGGCCATCACTAGAAAAAAATGAAGATAAATAAATAAATAAATAAATAAATGATATAGGCCTATATATTATATACATATTATTGTAACCTTGCATTGCCATGTAACACTTGTAAGTCACCTTGGATAAAGGCGTCTGTCAAAGAAATAAATAAACAGGAATTATTTCATTCAGTTGCCCTACACAAATGAATCAAAGAGATTTGCAAAACAAAATGACTACTGGTACGTATAGTGTTGACAAATTGTACTTTTACCAGAGGTTTGAGACCTTCCAATTTTCATGTTAAAATGTGCTCTTTATTATCCTGAACACTAAAGCAAGTGTGGCATAATGCAGATTTTAATGGGAGGTGTGAGAATTCCCCTTAAAATATATTTCTGGAAACGCTGAGGTTTAAATACTGCTGAGATTTACATTTAAATTGAGATATAAGTATGTAAGATAAATCCAGTTTGCTATTAAAACTCTACTAGTACTGTATTGGTATTTAAGAAAACTGTATTTAAAAAAAAAAAAAAAAATGACTTTGAAAGTTTCAGTTTCCATGACTTAAAATATGTAGATGTTGCTTGAACGTCAAACTGCAGCAGGGCACTGACGATAATGTAATCAACACCGAGCTGCAGTGAATTCCAAACTTAAAACATTTTCTTGTTGGTTAGGTAAGTGCTTTGATCAGTTCAGCAATCTCAAGAAATGTGTGGAAGGTTGCAAAAGTGAAGAAGAGTTTAAGAACTTGCTAGCATTCCAAAAACAGGCCAAATATTTCGACAGGTCCAAAAACATTGAAAGTCACTCAGCACTGTGAAAGATTGCGTAGTTATTTTCTGTTCCCTTTCTCAATGCAAATGTAGTGCGAGTTTTTTCACTGATGCAAAGCCAGCGGACAAAGGAAAGGGGCAGCTTGACTGGAGAGTCGCTGAAAGGGATCCTGCTCGTACAACACAACTTCAGGCAAGCATCCTGAGCTACTTCAAATACTGCTGAGAAAGATACGCTCTGCAGAGAAATATGCATGGGCATGAAAAGAAGAAGCACAGTAGGACAGGGATGTTTGGTGCAAAGATTTGACAGTTATCTTGCAAACAGTACTGACTGTAAAAAGTTACATGTTTGATGCAGGTCATTATACTTCTTTTTAAAAAAATAATAATTTTCAGATGTTCAAAGTAGAAATAAACTTTACAGTTTAGTTTAAATTTAATTTTTCCATGTCACACAATGAAAGATTAATCTTAAATAAAAATGGGTCCTGCCAATCAGACCCCCCCCCCCCGGGTAGTGTCCCCTTTTTGAGGATCAGAAATATGGTAACCCTACTATTGTGTCAGATTTATGAATGCTGTAAACAGCTGACCTCCCTTTTTGCTCACTAAAGTAATTCCTGAAGAAACAGAAAGGTTTATTATATTATACTGATCCATGCAATATGCCAAGACTTGGCAAAAAAAGCACTGTCTGAGGTCAGAAGAGAGCAACCCCAGTCAAGGCATCCATTAGACATGGGTTTTTGCCAGAATCAAACACTTGGTATCTCAAGAATCTTAGTTAAAAGCCATGCAAACTGTTTTCATACAAATGCTAAAGAATCTGCACTGTTCCCTGCCCAAGCATCTGTATAACTAAGATAAACTATTAAAAAACAAAAACAAAACATACAGTATTACTGAAGCTCACTAAGAAATCTGTTGACATCTGGTGTGACATTCTGCAATACAGAATGTTTGTGTTTCACCCGGTATTTAGAATGATCTATAAAATCTGCAACTAGTAAAAAACCAAAGCCCACTTAGTGACTTCAGTGTAATATTTTCTTCACAACATTTTAAATATATACATTGCAGAGAAGAAGTAAGTGAACCCCTGTGGCGGAGTGTCCCGCCCCTTTGATTATTTTGTTGTTGTTATTATTATTATATTGTGTTTATGTAAGGGCGGTTGAGCACCGTCCGTCTTATTTATTGTTTGAGAACGGCGAAAAGCCGGTCTTTATATTGTGTAGTCAGTGGGGATTGGGTTAAAATCCCTTCCCTAATACCCTCGTGGGAATGTGGCTGGAGCCTTAAGGTAATTATTATATCAAATTAGGTAATTAAGGCTCCAGCCACAGACTATAAAAAGACGCACTCCAGGCTCATTAGGGAGAGTGTCAGAGGAGAGACGTAAGTCTGTGAAAGAGGTAGTAAAAAAGAAAATAACAATTACTAGCGGGCTGGTTTATGCACCAACACAATACTTGTTTGTTGCTGTTTATTATTTGTTTATTTGTTTGGCCAACGCGCCTTTTGTTTTATACCTTTTATTTGTTCAAATCTTTTATTTGTCTATTAATAAATATACTGAGCGCCATGGCTCACGTTTTCACCCACCAGTCCTTGTTGTGGAGTGTGTTTCTGGTCTGACGTCATTCCTGCAAAGCCATCCTGTTCACAAATGGTGTCAGAAGTGGGACGACAGTGCCTCCAAGTGTCAGACCAGAAATACGGCGGATGAATTGATTTTTTTCGCCACAGAGTTTTTTTTTGGTTTTTAAAGGAAGGAGGGGCTACATGGTGCCTCACCTGCCTGGAGTATGGGCACCTCCCTGAAGACCCCCTCTTTGTGCAGGCCTTCGATTCGGGTGAGATGGAGACCGTGGAGGAGGCGATCTGCCTGAAGGCTGTACCATCGCCGCAGGTGGATCAGGAAACCACTGCCTACAGGGAGTGGGGCCACTTCGTGGTCAACTGCCCCATTATCCAGGAAGAGGAGAAGGAGAAGCACCAGTTTGCAGAAGGAGAGGAGCCATCGCTGCCATCTCCAGTGCAATAGGGAGAAGCACCGCTATCTCCAGTGCAAGAGGGAGAAGCCCCACTATCTCCAGTGCAAGAGGGAGAGGAGCCATTGTTGCCATCTCCAGCACCAAAGGGAGAGGAGCCATCGCTGCCATCTCCAGCATCAGAGGGAGAGGAGCCATCGCTACCATCTCCACCAGCAGAGGGAGAATGCATGCTGGTTTCGCCTCCACAGCCTGAGGGGCAGAAGCATGAATGTCCACAGCCCAAGAGGGAGGATGCTGAGCGTCCACAGCCCAAGAAAGGGAAGCCCCAGGTTCACAGCCCAAGATGAGAACAGCGGAGGAAAAGTGCCTGCTGTTCCCACCACCACCAGCAGAGGGAGAATGTCTGCTGGTTCTACCTCCACCAGCTGAGGGAGAATACCTGCTGGTTTCACCATCACCCTTTTGTGCTAACAAAACAGAAACGTGTAAGTGTCGAAGTTAAAATGCTACAATCACCACCACTGTCGAAGTCAGGGTTGGTCTCTACAGGTTAGGGTTATAGTGGAAAGTTGGTAAGCCACACACCTGCCTGTATAAAGAAAGTGAAAGATTGGATTTACTCCTTGGGATTAAGTTGCCCTGCTTCATCAGATATCACTCTTGCACTCTGCTGTACTGCTAGGAGCTGCTGTTCAGCTGAGACATCCAGTCTACCTGAAGACACACATACTACATGGTCCCTAAATACTATAACTAGCACAATTAACAATGCATGATACTTAATCAAAAATAATGATGGGACATAATCAAGGAAAAAAGATACTGCTCTACTGAAGGCCCATCGATTTTTTAATTTTTTTATTTGAAGATCATTAGGGAGTTTACTCATTTACCCTTGACCCAAAGAATTTTTTTTTTCTTGTTTTTTGTTTTGCTGAATTGGCAGATTCAGAAGGGTTTTAAGTGCATATAAACATATCTATCTATATCTGTGTATAAGATTATAAAGATAGTTTAAGAGGGTTTGTGTTTTGTCTAGAGCCAAAGGGCTGTGAAGAAAATAGGAAATTCTGGTCTTTGTCAAACCAAGTCTGTGGAGTGCTTTCCAGATCTGAGGGAGAAGGGCTGCCAAATAAAAGGCGCTTTGTACTTAGGCAGGCTGACCAGCACAACAGTGATGTAATCTTACACATGGTTACTTTACTGTCTGCCATGTCTAAAATCTTCCACATTCAAACCCTTTCAGATTAAACAAGTTGAGACTGTAAGACAATGGCCACAATTCTAAATACAAAATAACATGAAAAAATGCCAGCCTTTCTCATTCCACCAAAGATACTTTCATGAAAGTGAATGGAAGTTAAGGCTTATTCACTATCTTAAAGGGGTTACAGCTACAAAATGATTCCATGAATCTTAGCTGTCACACACTTCCTTTCTCTGTATAGATCTTGCATGTGTGGGTTTGAAAGAAACACATGTTACTGCACATATATTTCATTTTACAAAATGGTAAGGTATGCAAACAGATAGCTTTCCTAACTTTGCATGGGACTAAGTGCACCTACAACATTTACATGGTAAATGGAAGTGCACAACAGGTAAGATCTCTGGAATTAATTCATCAGCTATTAGCAGATCTGAAATGTTTTGCTATAATGGTATAATAGTATGTGCTCGATTGTAATTTAGTTTTTGTTTCACAAGAGAGGAATGAAGAGACTTTTTAAAATCTCCACTCGCCAGGTTGAATCAGTGCCCATATACAAATTACCACTATACACTAACTACTCGCAGACATACTGTTTCAGACAACCAATATTTTAAAAGCTGATGGTCTAGTGATCACCCAGCTGCAAAAAAAAAAAAAAATACAGTCCCAAAAGGCTTAAATCAATTTAAATAAGCACATGTTGCACAACTCTGCCAAGGTCAGGCTTGCAATATGTTGGGTTGCAAGGCTTTCACCAGGGAGACAACCTTTCTAAAAGCTTGGGTTGTGGGGATATATAGAGTAGGTAATCTGTTGTAAAGAAAACAAATAGCTCTTGTGTAATACATTAGATTTGAGGTTCCTTATTACATGACATCACCCCGATGGGGGTGGTAGTAGAAGCTGAATTTCCTGATTGATTGATTGACTATTGATTGTTTGACTAAGTGTTTTGGCTTTCAATATGACTTATGAAGTTAAATATTCCCAAATATTGTTTATTAAATCAATACTTTATAACATGTACATTTTATTGTGTTTAATTTCTCACCTGTTTAAAAGCATTGTGTGCTTTCTGTATTACAGTTTCTGTTTAGATCAACATCTACAATGCATAATTACTATTCTAAACAAGGTTATTTTTCAACCACTTCTAAGAGCCGGATTTCTGAAGTGAGGCGGTTTTAATATTATCCACTACCAAAATGCAGCTGTAGTTTCTTCCCTCTCTCTACTCCCCTGGTGGTCAGTATTTGCTGGAATAGTAAGTAGGCATGGCAAATAATGATCTAATCAGAAACAACAATTGAGAATGATAGCAGACACACACAACAGGGTATTACAGCGTAAATACATGTTCCAGATTTTCCAGAAGAAAACAATAGTTTCTTTTTTCTTTTGTTTTCACAGTACACTTTAAAATGTGACTGCTAAAAGAAATTCAAGTTAAAAGAGAACAAAATAATTAGTGTTGGTAGTGATGAATCCATTATTATAGTAATGCAGATAAATAATTGAGTAAAGCAGTCTTAACTACCATTATCTGTGACAGAATACCACTGGAACGAGTGCTTCTGATACAAAGGGCTGTTAAAGGACTGGCACTGTAAATCCCTGAAGCTTGGCACCCCTGCTGGACAGAGAGTGTTCCGGCACACTTGATACTGCACTCTGACACCAGGACAGTCTCTACCTTCAGTGCTGGGTCTGTGGAAATACAAACAACAGAAATAAATCGGTGAAATATACAGAAATGGGTTTCATTGTAGCCGAGTACTGTTGAGTACACCCGTGACAGCTGTGCAATGTCACAGCAGCATGCTTCAGATACAGTATAATTCAGGTCTACCTAAATCGCGATTTTGCGGAAATTGGTAAATTGAGGGGTCACCGCAAAATTCACCTTTTAGGGGCCAATGCATACCGGACAAGAACGGAGAGGGAAAAAAAAAGAAACATTGTTTAAATGAACTACCGCACAACGCAAGCAACACAAACTACTTATCTTCCTTCTGTAGATAACACTTTATTATTCCTTCGCCGTCCTGTGTGTGCACTGATGCAAAAACCAAACAAACAAAAAACGTCCACAAATAACATTTACACAAATAATAACTGTTGTTTACTATTCAAATGACAACAAAGTTTTAGTAAGCCTATCAGTGCGTCTGTACTGCTTTTCTGTGACCTGTACTGTTCATTAGAGGGTTGGACAAAGTCAGTGCTGCACTATTTTCATTTAGGTTGTTAGCACTGGTGGTAAAATAGTAGAAATGGAGGACAGAGCAAAAAAAAAAAAAAAAAAAAGCAAAGCATATTTTGGTGATTGATCGTGTTAAGGTATTTCCCAAAGAAACTGTACATACAGGTGGAGGTAATTGTACTGCATATATTAATGTGTCTGAAGAAAATACAATCGATCGCTATTTAGATTCAGAATCACACATTAAACAAAGGGCTACTACAGAGGCTGCTGCATGCTTTCCTTTAACAAATGACAGCACTCTGTTTTAGTAAGGAAGCAAGCACCATTATTTAGGCTTCATAGTGTTCTGAAATACTGTCTACTTAGGTTTATTTAATGTTTAAAACAGGTCCGTGAAATGTCAGCAAAATCCTTTATTCCACAACCTACCCATGAAAAATACATACAGTTACCACGATTTAAGTAGACCCCTAAGTATAATACACAACAGAAAATGTGTACACAAGAGTCTAATTTCCTGAGTTAGAGGTTGAGGCTATTTTTACATAACATACATACATTCATAACGGTATTCTCTGATTTCAATCCTAAATTCACTTGATCGGTCCAGGTCACCGTTAGAAATTGCACCTGAAAATAATTGCCTGTTTGGTGTTAATGAAGCAATATGGCACAGCCCCGGGTGTATTGTGACCATCCAAGAAATGGTGATCTCCCACAACACACAATTGTTAGAAGGCCATTTGAAATTAAAATCAACAATCGGTTTAAACAGAACACCAGTAAAATACAAACTGAGCGCCAGCTTTCAAAGCTTCCTTTCAAAGGTGAACTGATAGAAGGCCTACCTGGGATTATCACACTTGCGTTGACGGACACTGACCCCGGTGTTACAGGTTCTGCTGCAGGCTCCCCATGCACTCCATGAACTCCACTCCCCATCTGTGTGCTCAGGTAAAAGAGCCTTTCTGACACAATCCCCAGCTTTGCACCACTACAAAATGATACATTTAGTAGTTTAGATTGATAAAGTCGTTTAACACACACACACACACACACACACACACACACACACGCTAATCAGACCACTCCGATACTGCTTATCACAGCACTGTCATCTTAGAGCAGCCCATCACTTCTACACTAAGGAGTGGTTGGTCATCCAAGATGTATGTGTGTAGACTGCGACTGTAACAACCTTTCAGTGGAACAAATAGATTATATCCGTCCCATATAACACCACCCCATCATAAACGATAGCTTATCAAAGACGGACTCCCTGAGGTTTTCCTCTTTGAGACAACTTGAACCGTTACTTGTCAAAAAATAACACATACTGTACCACCACCATTGTAGTCACACTCTTTTGTGGTTACTAGCTTATGCGATGATGACATAAAATCTAGTTATAGAAAAAATGTAATCAATAAAACATGCAACCAAATTAAGTTTCAGGTCATACTTTAACAAGGCATAAATGATCCTGGCGTGCTGAACCTGTCATTAGTGTGCTATCGGCCAGGGTCATAGCATCTGTTCATGATTTAGTTGCCACTCGTCATCCCTGCCTGTCAACGACTTTTATTGACTATTCTTGGCAGGCTTCTTAAATGTCTTGGATGCATAACTGTATGGCGTTCCAGAGATCCTTCCACGTGCCCAGAGTAGCAATAGTTATGAAATTACCCATGATTTCTACAGCAATACATCAGACTGATTGCTTGTGGTTTCCTTTTACATTGACAGATCAAATGCCATTCCCTGCATATGGTGTGACAGGAGGGTACTGACACCTAACACTAATAACCAATAATAAAACCCTGGTGGTTACCAAACTGAAGTTGCTTCTGGCTTGTAAGGTCATGGACTTATTGTTGAGGGTGATCATGTCTGGAGGGAAATTTAAAATAATTTCTAAAAAGGTAGGTCAGCTGTCTAAACATGACATGGTTTTAATTCAAATCCCTATTAGTTATTAGCATATGCTGTCTCATAACCCCCGTTTAAGGGCTGATGGTTTCCTTCAGCAGACAATATCCAAACAGACAATTCACTATCCAGCTAAGTGGCCTATGAACACTGTATCAAAATAATTTAAGGGTCGGGAGCAGAGAACCCAAATGGGACATTTCTACAATCTCAGGAAAATATCCAAGTGTGTGAATTACATCGAGTGATTTGAATCTTATATACATTAAACAAAGGGGAATGAGGCAGTTTACATGCTGAAATAAAATATTCCTCCACAGCAGAACTTTTAAAATGTATTTTAACTGCACGGAAGAGATTCCCCTCTCAGCCATTTTAACTTTGTTCCAGTTTTCTAGTGCTACTGGCCACAGTTTACTGCAGCATACTTACTTAGCCAGAGATGGGCCTACAGGGGAGAGAGATGGAAAAGCAAGGTGGCTTTGGGATAAACAGTTCTAAGACATACTGGAAAACATCAGGTTGAATCATACTAGCAGCCGAAACTAAATAAAATAAAATAAAAAAGATGAAACATTGTTCTGCTAATCTGAAATAAAATAAGAATTTTGGCTCAGTCCATTGACCTTAGTTTCAACCAATAGAACAGATCTGGCACAGGCAGCTTTGCGTCTAAGAGTTGTTAACTGGCTGTATGCACGGGCTGCTCTTTCAAATAAGATTGAATTATTTAATAAAATGTCATTAAATTGTTCCTGTAAAGCTGTAAGTAAAATTGATATGACAGCTCACTCTAGTTAAATAGGTGAAATAAAGACAATTCCTGCAGTTTTCACCCATGTTTTGACAGCAACTATTTTTGTCCCACTCTAAATGTTTTTTGGCAATGTGGTCTTCACAGAAAATAAGCATTTTGTGCATTTAAGCAACTTTTCAGGTGAGATTTGAAGATGTCCTCCATGAATAACACAGATGTTGTCTCTTTCCTTATTAGTGTTTCAGCATTGTTATGGTACCTAAACATTGCTAAGGAAATAAAGTTAGCAGAACTTCATTTGCCATACTGTAACTTGGAAGACTGTTTAACTCACATCATTACACAGATCCAGTTTAACAATCCCGAAAATAGTGTACCTTTCCTGTGTCACACTCTGTTCCGTCCATAGGTGGATCCAATTTCGTCTTACACTCTTTCTCACCCTCGACTTTGCACCAGAGCCCAGAGCAAATTACATACTGAAAAGATATTAAAAACAATATTCTTAATGGGTACATTCAGTAAAACATAAGTACATTAGTTTTTTTTAAAGAATGTGAACGTGTGCCACAAAGAGAAACGACCAGTTTCATTTATTGTGCTTCACATGCAAGTTTCCCCGCACTGTTTTACAATGGTATGGTGTTTTCTGAGTGTTAATAGGCTCTGTTGCTCCACTATTGAGCACATACTTCAAAATCCTAATGACCAGAGCCAGTAGCAGTTAGCAAAAAGACTAAAGAAGATAATGTAGTAGCTTGTGTGGAGCTACGTAGCTATGAAAACTTTTAACTTCACCTCAGCTGCACAAAATGTGCCTTTAAGTCTGTAAGGTTGACTGATATGTACAGCAAATAAATGATTTAAAGTCAATTATAAATCCAAAAGAATTGCATGTCATTCCATTAGTCTCTTGTGCGAAAGACAGTAACCCCATCTGAGCAATATTTAATTTTTGCATCCATCAAAAATAATATTACACTATATAAAACAGAAATGAATAAACGTCTATGGAGGGCATTGCTTGCCAAAGTGCATTTAGGAAATAATAATTCTTACTAGTGATTTTAACAATCAGTTACAGGTGACTGGGCCTATAGAATGTGCTAAAAGCTCCAACTGTGAAGGTTAGCCACTAAAATGACTCCTAATAATGTTTTCACACAGATTTTTACAGCTTTTACACACAGAATTGTCATTTGGTATTCACATCTCAACTATTGAATGTTGAACAGCTCCGTGTTTACTGAACAGTTATTTAATTCAGAGCAGAACACTGAAAAGATAATAATCTGCTGTGGCAGGGTGATTGCCCTGCACAGTGGTAAATTAGTGTTGGTGTGATTATGTGGGAATGGGTTTATTGTGTATCATTTTGGAGTTGATTGTATTATTGTTTACAGATGGGCGCTCGACTGAGACTTGCTGCCTGCTATGCTTGGTTGAGGGGAAGGGCAGCAAGTGACTGGCTGTGCTGTCTTCAATCAGCAGGTGGGCGGGTCTCGACCGAGTGTCGGTCAGTTTAAAAACATCCACGGGAGATTGCTCGGGGCTGCTGCAAGGCCTGCCGTTTTCACGGCACCTTTTGAGTTATAGTTTGTTGTACTGTGTTTTATTTTGCACTTTGTGTACAGTTTCCTGTATTAGACCTCTGTGCGTTACCATCGCTCGTAATGTCACATGACCACCTTTATTTTACTTTCGTTTGCTGTTTGTGTGTGAATAAAACCTGCGCACCTGTGCCGGCGTTTCAACACCACGTCTGTCTCTCTGTATGCTTGAACAGAGGCTACCCACACACGTGGCACGAGGAAGACCCTGTCACATCTGCCTAGACACAACTTTTATTTGACAACAAATTGAATGTGTTTGATCTGTGCCTGAGTAAAAATGCCAGAGACAGCATGGACCAGTAACAAATTAGGACGTTACCTAATGCAGAAGTTCAGTGACCGGATTCATGATTTGATCTTTCTTTGTCATTGTTTACCAGTACGGTTGTTTAGTACACAGGTAGTGTGTAGTTGATTTTTATATTGGTAGTAATGAGGATGCAACATGCAGTCTAGTCACTAATGTCCTCAGTAGTTATATTGTGCTGCACTTGTCTTCAAACACTACTCTAGTATTTTACTCCGTGGTACATCATGTGAGAGGTGTACACCTTCAATTCATCGTGTGCTAGACCTTCACATGCAAGTGCTTTGTTCTGTGTTTTAAAAGAGAAAGCATATGGCTTATTAGGTGGTATTTGTTCAATGCTTCTTGTCTTGGCCATTACTGAGAACAATGTAAGCAATAAAATCAATGCATTTTTTTTATTTAAATCAGCAGGGCATTCACAAGGATTTGGCCGGGCAACAAATAAGGGAAAGAAACTAACATAGATGTATTTGTTCCAAGTGAAAGAAAAACAATACTGGAAAGTATGATATCATATTTAGCTGTCCCTTTGTACATGAATGATTGCTTCAGTGAACTCACAGCAAACATAAATATCCCACTAAACAAAACTGAAGTCAGTTGTTGTTTATCCATCATGAAAATAAAGATAAGCCATTTCTCCCCAAACGGGGAGTTTTGGAGTCTGAGGTTTTGCATTCTGTTAATGGTGAAAATGAAGGCAGTGTTTCTCATTACTGATAAATAATAGGGCTCCTGATTTATTTATTTATTTCACGGGGCGTGAGCTGGGGGGTAGGGATAGGGCAGAAGAAGCAGAATGGAGCAGTAAGTAGGACAGAGTGCCGGCTAGAAAGGGCTGTACCTAGGATAGAAGAGCAGGCGAGGCCCACTCTAGTAGCAGACCAGCGAAGCTGGACATGGAAGCTAGGATAGAAGGTGGTCACTGACTGAGGGCGGAGATGTCGACACAACCCAGGGGCGAAGGACCCAGCAACCGAAGACAGGATACAGGATACAGGATACAGAAAGTGGTCACTGACTGAGGGTGGCGATGCCGACACGACCCAGGGGCGAAGGACCCAGCAACCGAAAACACATATGAGGGTTATGACTCGCGGAGCCGCCCCTCAGAGGAAGACGGTCCCAAAGACCAAGACATGAAAGGAGATAGAGAGGGAGAGGTACCTAGCGTCTGAGACTTCTGTAAAGGGGCGCTCGTTAGACCCCCAATTGGCCAAGACTTCACGCTGCCTGGGACCTGAGATAAAAAAAAGGCATAGAGATTAGTATGGGACTCGAGCATGAGTAGCCACGTCCCGAACTGAGACAGAGTATAGAACAGAGCCTTGAGTGAGGCAAGATAAGCGCAGGAGCTGCGAAAGAACAGAATGTGGCCGGGGGTCTGTACTGACTCATATGATGAGAACCCCCCTGAAGGTCAAGGGAGGCTGAAGCCTGCCCTGAGGTTGGGGAAGCAAGATCACTTGCCCCCCAAAAGGATGGACCCCCAGCTCCTCACCAAATCTCCCATACCGTGAGACAAACAAAAGACAGCACATGCCAGCGCATAACAAACAAAAGACTAGAAGGACAAATGGGACAAACAGGAGGATGGTTAGTAATTTAGTGGGATATGACTATGTGTATTCAGTGGGGAGGAAAAAACCCCTTGAGGCTGATTAGGGGAAAACCTCTAGTGGCCCCGGCAGACAGGCAGCCCCCACTCCGGGCATGCTAGCATTTTTAGAAGGAGCAGCAACTATATCAGGGAAGGATGAATGAATGTAGGAATCCACTGCGGAGGAGGACCAAGCTCTTAAGAATCCCACAGAAGGTCAGGTGGAATGCTGATATGGAGAGACTGGAGGGAATTGGAGAGAATCCCTAACACGGACCATGAGAGCCAGGTTCTGATTGAAGGGCTATGGTTATTCGAATCTGGGTGCAGAGGATTGAAGACACTGAGCAGGCTGTAGAATAGGAGCTCTTGAAGAAGGCAGAGGGCTGCAGACATGTAATGCTGAGCAGATTGAGGAGGTTACTGAGAGAAGGATTCAGTCAAATAGCATCTGGAGAAGCTGAGGATTCTGGATCGGGGTTGTGGAAGCAAATGGGACCAACTGACTGAACTTGGATCCCGAAAGTAGAGGCAGAAGGAGAGCTGGAACTGAGGGCTGAGGTGGCAGCTGGGCTAAACGAACATGAATCGGCTACTGGGGAAGCACAGCGCCTTTGCGCCCCATATTCTAGAAATGAGGGCAGAGATGAGATGCCGCCTTTCTATGTGTTAGTTAATACAGGATCGATCAGCGGTTTGCTACTATCATGTCTGCTTGAAATGGAAAAGGTAAACTCACATTCAGAGATTTGGGTTTCACAACTCCAGTTATTCTCTTAATAGTGGAAATCCTTAACTCATAATCAAGACAGATTTCCAGTCTCGTACCATGTCTCAAACCAACTCTTAATGCTGTAACATTTGGAAGGATGAGCGGAGATATGAATAGGATTGCTGAGGAAGTGCCCCGTATTTTGATTAGATGGGGATTAGCTTTAGCCTTGATTGTGGGAATGCTGCCACGATCTGCGTATTGGAGGAAGGCTGGAGCATTGTAGGCTCTGGAGAAGTGCAGTTGCAGATTTAAACAGTAAACTAGAGCGACTTTTGTAGCTGCAGTAGTGAGTGGATCTGAAGAGGGAGTGGAGATCTGCTGTAGTGGCTCGCGTTGATGAAATGATGACTTTGATGAAGCTGGTCGGATTGGAGGAGCAGCGCCAGATGAGGAAACACGAATCTGGGAACAGGAATAAGTCACAGGAATGGATGTGTGATGCAGGGAAGCAGGACGTTACTATGATGGTAGATACTGAACATCTCAAAAACAGCTGAGTAAAGTTGCTTCATGACCAGGTCCTTGAAGAGGGGAAGAGTTGAAATTGGAGAACGTTAGTTGCTACAAAAGGTTGAGGAGGAGGGGGACTCCTGTGAATCCCTCGGAATGACAACAAACTGCAGGAATGTATAGAAAAGCTGGAGTGTGTGAGCTTCACAGTGAAAGCAAACCAGCTTAGAGACTGTATAAAATTTGTGGTGTTATACTGCCATCTAGTGGTTATGATTAGAATTAACCATTGGCTTGTGAAGCTAGGTAGAATATATTTGGTTATTGTGATTAAAATCCTTGTCGGTGTAGAACAACAATTGTGTATTCTTTTAGATCTTAATATCTTCGTTACATGTTTTAGGACAGTTAGTCATGTATATAAATATGTTAACACAATTCGACGAGTTGAACGAGCCCTCACAGATTGTGAAAGCACAGCAGCAGCAAGCCAGGAGATTGCAGTACTGAGGCACGGAGCTCACAGTACAGATGAAGCTGCCTGGTCACCATGGCGACTTACCACTCCCCGCAGTCATGCAATGAGGACGTTGCCGTGGTAGCCACGGACTGAGAGGCGCCGGTGGAAAAGTTGCAGAACAGCAGTGTTGTTGGAGCATGTTGTGACCAGTCGAAGCCGCCACACGTTCAAATGGAGTATGAAATTGACTGGATAGGTCTTTAAAACCTTGAACATAGCTAATAGAAATCCAGGGCAGGATCTTATGAAGGAATGGTAATTTGTGCTGGCTCTGGGAGCGGAGGAGGGGCGCTTGATTGCAAGCGAAGAGTAAAGGAATGTTCAGCTGACAGATCTTTGTGGAGGATTAAAAATAGGAATTATGGCAAGGCAAACGCTGACGACGGGAATGTCGATGTCTTGTTGAGGGAGCTTTAGAGGTTTTAGTGGAGGGCCAGTTTGTCTAATAAAGACGCAGACGAGTTGAGAAATGAAGCTGCAGTTTGGACGGTGCTGTGGCTGTGCTGGAGGCTGGAAAGACTAACGCTGGAGCTCCTGCAGCCGAATGGAGAAGCTGAATGATGAGAAGCAGCACCGGAGCAGGTAGGAAAATATTTGCTAATATCTTGGGAGCGCTGCGCAGAGAATTGACCTCCAATGAAAGGCAACGAAGTGTAGATTAGCGGTGAAGCACGAAAAGAAGACATCTGAGTGTTTGCTACAAAAATAAAATGCTAGACAGCGAAGGTGCAAGTGATCAGGGCTTAAATAGAAAATAGGTACTAATTGACAGGAAATTGGAAGCCCCCTGCTGCACGCCCTTGAATTACGCGAGCTAACATTTATTTTTGTCACTGTATTCACATTAAACATTTGGGTTAAATCCTGAACAGTTAAAAAAAAAGAGTTTAATCTGGTTTTAATTCCCTGCATACACGCAAAGTAGATCTTGCTCTTTACAAATAACATAGCAGAAACTTTACGTTGTATTATACTTTCATTTAATACAGTTTACAAAAGGGATCCTTAATTGTACCCTTAATTTACAAGTGTTACTGTACAACACATTAATGAAGGAATCTGTCAGAATCTAACAATATCACCAATGCCATTGCTTTGCTATATCCTCCAAATATGACACTAGCTATCCATCTAAAAATATATAGGTTTTCGCCCTATTATATAGATATATATATATATATATATAATTATAATATATATATATATATATATATATATAATCATGAATCATGAATTAATTAGTGTACATGAAAGCTTTTTTATAAAAGAGGTGTTGACCAATATAAAGCACTCTATACAATAAAGAATGCCTCCACAAAGTCCAAAAACCATTCTTAGTAATGGTGAATTAACCATCCATGCATACCTCATTTCATTGGTATTTTAAGTCAGGACTGGTCGCACACTCAAAAAAAGAAAAGAAAAAAACTCTTCTAAATTCTCAAAGACATGACCACTGCTATCATGACAGATGAATGCACTCATACGTTGTACAATAATGCTGTACACTGTTTAATAGGTCAGGGTTACAAAGCACAGAAAAAACAGTTGTGCACTCTGGACTGTTACTGCCTTCAGATGGTTTCCTCTTCTTCATCTGTTTAGTGTGAAATGAGTAACACCCATCAAACATAATGCCAGAACATGACTGCTGATAACACAGAGGGTTTGTGTCATCCAGCTGCTGTTCCACCGAGTGTAAACCAAGATATGAACCCTTACTAAGGACAAGGCATGATGTCACTCCCAGATGAAAAAAGACATCTTAAACTATCGCTTGGGGAAGTAAGGAATTGTGGAACAGATTTGGACTGAACAGGCTCATCAAATAATCATACATTTAGATTTTCAGCTTTATGTATTGAATGTCTAAATTCACAGTGGATTCTGTTTTATAAGGCTATACCAGGGTTTTAGTGGGAATAATGACTGTGAAGCTATTCATCCTTGTTTTACATACTGATGTTGGAAATTATGCTTGCTGTTTTATCTTCCAGTGCTTAGCTTCCGAGAATATCACGCTCAGCCGAATTCAGTGAAGTTAAGCAGCGAGGAATTAACCTTGTTGTAAAGCTCCCACCCTGGTGTAAACATAACGTTCACAACATAAATGTACATGTCTTAGCTGGCATGGAACTAATCCCCAGTGTGAGGTCATAGATGTCAAAAGCCATCATTGTCTCTGGAACACACAGCAACTGTAAGGTATGCTTTTCTAATGAATGCAGTGTCTACGTCCATAGTTCCATGACTATCTTCACTTCTTTCAGATGCCTACAAAATCTGTAAAGAAGCAAAAACAGAAAGAAAACACTGCTGCCTTAGAAAGACTTAAAAGCTACACACACACACACACACACACACACACACACACACACACACACACACACACACACACACACACACACACACACACTGCTGTGCAAAAGTCTTAGACATGTTGCATTATTCTACTCTGATGCATTATGAGCATCAACTATTTACTCAAAGACTGCACTAGTGTTTTCTACTATTATAACAACCTTGACTTGCATAAAGAAGGAAAAACATTGAGTGAAATAGCTCGCATCACTCGATTTTCAAGATGTGGTATCCGAAGCATAATCAACAAGTAAGGAGAAACATCATCTGTAATTGACAAACCCAGGGCTGGAATTCTCTAAAAGCTGTCTAACAACAATGAGCAAAACTTGAAAATAATATCCTTAAGGAATAGAACGAAGACAAGCATTGAAATGACAACAGAACTGGCAGAAGGCATAGGTGTCGTTGCCAATTAAAGAATGTGTTACAGTAAGAGTACCTCTGTTAAGAAAGGGAAACAAGAATAAAAGGCTAAAATATGCACAAGAGCACAGAAATTGGACTACGGAACAATGGTCAAAGGTTCTTTGGACTGTTGATGGAGGGGAGGATGGAGGGCACAGGTAGAAGTGCTTGAAAAAGGGTTTAAATTGCAAACCGATTGAAGGTAGGTGAGGAATCCTTGCACAAGAACACAGAAAGTGAACTTTAATTCAACCCGCTGAAGACGGCATTTGAAAAGAAAAATAAAGGTGCTCTGTTCCAGTTTTCAATGGTATGCTTACATATATCTAGGGCAGGGTTGACAAACTCAATTGCTGGAGGGCCGCAATGTCTTCTGGTTTCGTTCCCCCCGAACTCTGAATTACTTAATTGATCTAATGATTTGATTAACTTGACACATTCAACACTTCTCTTCAGGTCTCAAAATGTTTCATAGGTCATGCACCTTGAATCAAGTGCATTTTTTCAACTGTAAAAGACCTTGAAAAATATGAAATGTGTCCAATTATACAAATAATTAGATCAATTATGTTAATTGAGAGCTTAAGTTGGAATGAAAACCAGAAGACCCTGCAGCCCTCGAGTACTGGAGTTTGACACCCCTTGAGCTGTCTCTGCATCCTAATAAAGTGAAAACTACTAATTAAATACTGGGTTTAAGATTATTATTTTTTTGCTAAAAATCAAAGGGATTTTAAATGATAGGCTTGCTATCAGTGTACACTCTGTACTGGGTATTTTAAGCTGAAAAGAAAATATGTGAGGAGAACTCTGCTAAACGAGTGAAAATAACAAAAGCACAACGATAAAGTAGACGACTGCAAGAATGAAATGCAATTAGGATCAGCGTCTGTTTAAAAAAAAAAATTGCAAAACATTATTAGAATCAGTCAAGATATGAAGGTAAAAACAAGTTACATTGTTTTGTAATTAACAGCTTTTTCTGGGTTTAATTAGGAAACAGAATTTGCTCAAAATAATTTTAAAGGGACGTCATGTGATAAAAAAAAAAAAAAAAAAAAAAAAAAAAACTGAAAAACTTCAAGACCTACGTATATCTTTGTTAATTTCTTTCTGAAGCTATTAGATATTTTTCAAAAAGTATTTCTATGGTTTAGTTTTAAATCTTGAGAACACAGAAGCTATTCCACATATTGGAATATATTTTGCCATAGTACAACAGTTGATTTGCTTACTTAATGGTATCTAGGTGTTAAATAGCACATCCAACTGTTATTAAACTATACACTTCCATTCCTTGTTCAATACTGTGCATGCTGTTTATACAGCGCTCTAATTCTGAATTTACAGTTATGACAGGGGGTGTGCGTTACTGATATCCTTGTTCTATTTGTTCTTTTGAAAAAAAGTTATTTCTGTCAAAGAATTAATCTTTTAAGGATTCAATATCCTGCTTGTTGTACCTGTTCTAATTAATCCCCTTTTTGCTGGTTTGTTAAACACTTGAAAACAGTGACAGACGTGGCCCACATATCTGGTTAAACGAAAGCAGTAACACAGCAGGAACGTGCACATTGCACTGCTAATGCAAATCACTCGTGATCTGGAAGGAACCCTCACTCCAGGTTAACTTGTTTTCTGTCTACTTGCCTATTTAGCCTGTTCACTGATAGTGTGGATAATTTGCTACTAATGACCAGCACAAGACTCCTCAAAGATTGATAGGATATTTCATTTAGACCACTAAAGAAGCTTTAGATTTCTCATTCAGTTTCTGGGAAAATCCATAGCATTGCTCACTATGTACTATATACTATGCAATGTATTACCTTCCACTGATATTAATACAAAATCCTATGGATATGGCATCCAGTCCAAATTAATTGAGGCTAGCTGCAGATCCAGAAATATCAAACGTGAAATTGTATTACTGGTAAGCAGGGGTTTTAAAGATTTCACAGATCCTGTCAGTCATTAACATTTATTTGTATGACTATGATTTGTTTATCTTACATGAAAGACCAATGTCTTTGTTCAACTCCAGAGAGACTTCATTACTCACTCCATACCTGCATTTTCTGGCAATAAGAGGCTTTTGGTCCAAACAGAATCTGACATTGCTCATCTGCAGTGTAAGTCATCCCAGGTAGCTTGGAAGGCAGAATCACAGAATTGAGGCTCTGGGGATCTGTCTGCAGCAAACAACTGCTCACCTTTGACCTAGCAGAAAGTACAAGCACAACCTTGTTAAACCTGTTTCTCATAGCATAAAATAAGAAAGAGGAAAGAGAGCAGACACATGTGCGCAGCTATTTCCTTTATGGTATATTTGCATAGTTTCAGTTAAATACATAATGTTTTTTATAACATGCCATGAATTTATTAAGGTACAGATTTATGTGATATGACAAACGGTGTTCTTCAGTAACTTCGAGAGACGCACTCAAGTCCAACTAGTTTGATCAGACTGTGGGATCTATGTTTAAAGTAACTGCAGCTAACAAAATACTGCCATGAACATATCTGTTCTAGTTTAGGTTAAAGGAAACTCAGTTTCCATGTCTTTTTCTTGGCGAAAAGGTTTGCACTCTCTGTAGTGTCTTCTGGTTCAAAACATGTACTAGCTGAATGCATGTCAATCAATAGGAGAAGCAGATGATTGGTTATTGACAGCAAAGCAGTTACTGAATGGAGTGGGGACAATTTCACTCTCCAAGCGAAAGCTCATGAAGTGTACTTTTCTTTACCCTAGTGTAGAACACGTGTTTCTTTCAAAACTGCACATCTAATGATACCTATACAATGAATAGATGTGCATGGTGGAAACATTGTATGGAGCTATTTTATTAGCTTAAATTAGCGTAATAGTGGATTTAAATCTGCACAGAGGAGGATCTAAATATTGCCGTTCTTTAATGCTGTGATAGCCCTTGGAATGATTTATAGCATAGCCTTTTCTACTTTCCACAGATCCTGTTTGAGTTGATGTTATGGTTCGAATTGCCCACTGAAACAGGAACAATCGCTCAGGTAGATAGGTAGCTCAACTCAGCTTCAGAATCATTTTCCAATATTATAAGAAATGCTTTTACAAATAAAATAAGTAAGTGCAGCGTGGTAGCATCACAGCCCAGATGGTATTTTCAGGGAGAAAGACTCAGACACAGAAAGCTCAGAGTTAAATGCACTAATGCACTCTGTAATTAAAAAAAGAAACAAAAATAACACAAAACAAAAAAACTTCACAAAACACACTTAACAAAATAAATGACACAAGAGCCATAACAAAAAGGTTTACAAAAGCTCACAAAAGTAAACAAGACGGGACAGGATGGGACAGCACAGCACGGAACAGGTAACACGAAACAAGCAACACGCAACATGCAACAGGACCTTCACCTCTACCACCAACATTAACTATCTAATTCTCAATTACCACCTGTGAACACGTATTTTATACACCTGTTCAATTGTCAGCTCCAGCTGCATTCCAACATGTTTTGACAGGGAGAAATTTAACCCCCTCCCTGCCAAGTTGCCAACCCAACATTATCCACACCAACACATACATTAAAATTGCAGGGCTATCGTCCTGCCACAGAAAGTAAAAGTTATTTTACTTCGTCTTTAGAATTTTTTTTACTAGGTGTTAAAGTTATGGATAAAATATACAATTTTGTACTTGTTTAAAAAAATGCTGAATGCATACAATTGAACAGAAAGCAGAATCAAAATGTAATGGAAACATTATTGTGGAATGAAAGTAAAACTCTTGTTTTCCTTTTTGTTTTAAAAATGAATCTGGTTCTCAGAGTATTCTATAAGGGAATATAGCAGCAGACTTTAAATCTGAGAAACTGGATAATGCTTTCTTCCTTAGAATCCTGACAAAAAGAGAAAGATACCTGTTCTAAAGGGGTATGCCAGCAAAGACCCCTGAAAGGCTGGGAGTTTGTAGATCCTTATTGCTCTCTCAACTGCAAGTTGACTTACAGGTTAACTTTACCTAAACTTTTCACAGGGTTTCTGAATGGCAGGGTTTTTAATGCCACTTTGTACAAGCTAATTTTCCAATGAGCAATACCTTTCAAATTAAATCTCATTATAATTCTACGGTAATAACCACAAATATGAACCATTTGCTCCCAAAAATAATGATAGATTATATTCTGTGAATAATGTTTATTTTTGTATTATCAGCCAGATATAACTTGCCTTCAATCAGATGTAGGGCTGAACCTGCTGATACACTTGGAATGTTTTCTAGGCAAAATAACGTATTGTTATACCTGATTAATATAAGTCCCTGAATAGCCAACATTAACATTTTAATTAGGTTTAATCCTCTCTGTACTGTTTCCCGTAGGATGATTATAATTTAATAATAATCATTTTTAACAATGTGTAGACTTCCAGATGGAACAGGATTTAATTGAAGGTCTTTGGTGTGCATTAATATGGGAATAAAGCAACAGAGGAGGTTTCAAGCATGCATAGCGAGCATGGTAATTCTTAAGTCTGCTTTACTTAAATGTGACACCTCACAACCCTAAGCTCTTCTGCAGGGCAGTTTTTGTTTCCAACTGGGTTTAATGGCATAATTATGTTTTCACCACGAGAAAACACTACTTCCACTCGTTGGTTGGTGATTGGGTGGGTGGGTGGTTGACGGTTTGATGGTGGAGGGCGGGGTTGGGAGGGTGGGGTTGGTGGTTTGGTGGGTGGGTGGATTCATAGGTTGGTGGATTCGTAGGATGGCAGGTTGGCAGGCGGGTGGTTGTGCTGTGCTGCGCTCTCTTCTCTGTGCACCAGCATGAGGATTTATTACTGTGTGGGTAGCGAGGGAGTGGGAACCAAGTGTGTTAATGACAGGGATTCATTTAGAGAATTTTAATCCCATCAAACTTTACTTAAGTTTGTGTCTTTTGCTTTATAGCTGTTTTCTCACTGTGTTTGGTTTTTCCTTTTTGCAATTAGTGGTGGCCACATCAGCTGCACCCCCTGTGCAAATAACTAAAACCTGCACACCTGAGCGGCATTTTCAACATCAAACCCTCTGTGTCTCTCAGTGGATACCCACACAGTAACTGCACACCCCTGTTACAGCTCAATGGATTTTAACAAACTGGTTTAACTACAAACAACTGGTTTGTTAGCAAAACTGCAAGAACCATCTATCCTTTATTTATTTCTCTGGAAAGTCTTACCATTGTACAGAAATTGTTCAAATTAAATGTCTCAAACTGAAATGTCTATAAAAGGGATCCCTTTCCCCGGGTCTAGTTTCAATATCCCCATTCTATCTGGAAACTGAGTCCAACTGAGTCCCACTGTTGCATTACCTGAGAAACCTTTCCATGTCCTCTCTGCTGCATTGAGACCAGGAGACGTCTCCAAGGTTTTGTCCTTTAATCCACTCCCCAGACATGATATGGAGGCCATCTGCACAGGACGGGTGGTCATTGTCATGATTTATCCCCATGCTAAAATTGGAGAAGAATGAAACAACACACAAAATGATGTCCAGAAAAAAAAAACTAGGGCATAAATAACTGAAATAAAAAAGCATAAATGTTTTAGTGGATTAAAGAATGACCTCTAATAGACTGGTAATTACAGTTACCTGTCCATTAGAGGTCACTATTTGGTTACTTTCTTTAATTAGTGGTTACACTTGTATGATTGCTCTGTTGGAATGACCTCATTAACAGATTACCCAGCTGTAAAAAGAGGCACGTTTGTTTCAACTCGAGTTGGAATGTAAGGAGAGGTGAACAAACAGTATTTGACTGTGGGAAAACTGTGCGATACAACTAATCACAGAACTGATGTTTTGTTTTGTTGGGGAAACAGCTTACTTGTCCTGACCTTAGTTAGGGAACCCACAAAAGTATGTATAAATTAGGATCTCCATGAGGAGTGAGGTTTTTGGTTGTCTTTTTGTTTCTGTTTAAAAAAAAAAAAGTTACAAATAAGCACAACTGTGTTGTTGGGAGGAAGAACAAGTTCCTGCACTGGTTGCTGTGCATACCCCCTCAGCCCATCCACCACACTAGCTTAATATCTTAACCGCATTTTAGGTTGCAATGAATTTATATAAAGCTTACCTAATAGCCTCAATTTTAGATGCCCATTTTAAAAGGCCACAGCCAAGATTCCACTTTACAGTAATTCCACTCCCCTGTGTAGACATTTATTTGTGTTTTGTATAAAATAAATTTTTAGTCAAAACTGACATATTGTTTTCATTTGTACAGTTGGTGTGTAATTACTGGATTTTCCATTTTTATTTTTGGACTTTTGCCTAACAGCTATGGTAAATTGTGAATTAATAATATCGGTCTTCGAAGAACAAAATATTCATTTATCAAAGCCATTTTAGCTATTTAATAAGTAAAGCAATGCCGTCAAGCAATAACATTATTCACAGAGGACCGAATACAACTGGACCCAGGGGAAGAAACAGAGCTGCAAGAAAAGCAGGCATATGGATTCATATATTCATTTTCATTAAATCTTTAAGATCTCACAAACTTAGCCCACGGTTCCATACTTCAATCCCAATGTAATAAGAAACAATGTCACCTCATTAGAATTGAAATAGTTTTTGGTAATATGAATTACATTAACATGTTTTACAATGTATTGATGATCATTTAAAATTGTTAAAAAAAAAACATTTTTTATACATTACAAAAAAAATGATACTAATAAAAATACAAAAAGAGTTTGTACTAAGAAAGAAAATGTCATAAGTTAAACCTGAATTGACACTTTCCAGGGGAAATTTAATTGTACCAATTTTTGTTAAAAGACTATTAGCGCTGACAGCCCTAAAATGTGCAGGAAATTAAACTATTTAAAACACTTTCTTTTTTTATAAAAAGGTATGTCGACAGTATTAGATATACAAGATAACATGCCAAAGGGTTTTTATTAAAAATAGTCACCTGGTATTAAATGTCACTTTGCTGTAATTGAGCGGATTATATTTTGCACAGTAACACATAGTACTGCATTATTTACATTATGGTGGGAGCCAAATGTGTCAAAATCAATTACAGTCGCCACCGCTTAGAACGGCCGCGTTTGAGTTAACGTAATTAACACGTAACAAGCAATGGATGGTATAAACTCCCACACAATAAACTGATATTCAAAATGTCCCCCAATCACCAGTACAGTAATCAAAACATTAAAAGCTATGAATGTAATAAAAAAAAGTAATGCAAGTGCAGAAGTGTACAGTACAGGCAGGCTACATTACTGCAAACTGTTTCCAGCGAACAACTGTGATATGCATCTGGATAATCTTTTTTTGCAAGCACAGACAGCAAACCTTGTCAGCGTTTTCTAAAAAATTCAAATTCGGCTCTATATTCGGATGCTGCTCCATATTAGCAGTGTTACAAGCGCAGCACCACGTCATCTGTGTCTGTTTCAGGCAGAGCGTCCTGGTTGCTAAGGTGACACAGCTGATAATTCTTCGCTGAGAAATCGCTTGCATTTTCGTCAGCACTCTTCTCCTCAATTACAGAAACCCCAGCATTTTTGAAGCAACGTTGCATTGTTTGCTGACTGACAGGGTTCCGAGCATGCTTTAGCAGGCCACAGTATCTAACAGAGGCATTTTACTTACACAATGAATTTTCGTGAAGATATGAAAATCTCTTTTTAAAGCCATCCTGACAAAGGATGACTAGAGCAACAGCCAATACAACTGAAAAATAAAAAATTGTTGTCAACTAGAAAATATTTGTATTTTGTAAAACTGCTACTTTTTCAAAGGACTCCACCAGGAACTTCTCTATCACGCACAATCATTGCACAAACTACAATAAAGCCTGAAGACACTTTCAAGCTTCTCTGCTAATGCTTAACCTGGGAGATATAACATGGATATTACATTACACAGAGGCTTGCAGGTGTTATCCACAGGATAGTTGTTTTCGAAGACTCTAATACTGTCCTCCTGGGTAATCTGCAAAGCATTTATATCTTAATTCTGTATAAGCTGTTAATAAAACTATAAAAGAGATGTCATCCTATTTTATCAATAGAAAACCCCCACATGTGCACACAGTGTGCATGACATAGAAACCACACAGATTTTCCACCTTAAGTCTCCAACTGATTCTTCAAAATAACCCCCATACATACTGAAATATAAAATGCTTACTACAGTGTAATGGATGTTAGAAACTGATGCAGCTGCATGTTTAACAACCCGTGGTTTTTTTGTTAATGATGATATTTTGGAGTGAGATTATCCAGATCTTTAATGATTACTGCATACTACTGTGTAAACTTTTTTTTTTTTTTTTTTTTTTTTTTTTTCCCCCAACAATTAACCCAAATGTTTCCTGTGATATATTTTCAGCTCACCCTAGATGGCAGCATCAAGCACGAGGGCCCCCTCTACTGGAGTGAGCAAGGTGAGTTTATGAGGGAGTGTATGATTTTCTGGCCCTTATGCCTAACAAATGATCAAACTGCTGTTTTTTTTTTTTGTTTTTTTCATAATTAGCAAACAGCTAAGAGTTCCCAATCTTTTATTTTCTCGCCAATTTAAATGCTATATACCTTCTCGGGTTCAACAGCCATTTATTTTCAGCCAGCAAACCTAAGCAGTGGTTGTTCTTAAGATGCTAAGCTACTGCATCCTGGAGGCAAGTCTGACTAATCTTCATCTGGTCTTAACTGCTGCCTGACCAGTATGGGTTACTGTGGCACAGTGAGTCAACCAACCAAAGACCAAATGCAGTTCTCTCTATGGGTCACAAGCAGAAAACAAGAACTCAGCATGACAGGTATTTGAACCACCGATTGCATTACCCACTATGTGAGAACTCCATAACAAATATCTTTTTGATATACTTTTGCTTTCAGACTCAAGTTTTTAAATATGATTGTGTTAGCAGGCTGAGAACATACCTACAGCAATGTAATTAAGGGTTAACCCAATTCAGTTGATTCTAGTATTTGAGTAAGATTCTAAAGATTTCACTGTGAGTACAGCAGCATTCAACTTTTTTCCTGTAGATTATCCTTCCTAATCCTTTCTTTTTAATCTCATTTTAACCAATAAATAATTAAGCAGTAAGACCCAGCCAACAAGAGCATTACCAGACATTAGGGACCGCTTGGGTGGTAACTGACCAGTAGCATCATACATTACCTAGGAGCACAAGAACATTACTTGTGTATTTATTTTTGTGTTGGCATTGAAAGAACTTAAATAACAGCATTTAAATTGATGACTACACTATTATTATCCATTCTAACAATGTTCCCAGAGATGTAGGGCACTTGTGGGTAGCTTTGCTTTGACTCCTCTGTCCAGTTCGTACCATACAAGTTCTATGGGATTGAGGTCTGGAGACTGGGTAGGCCAGGTCATTAGATTGAGTTGTCCTTCACTTTCCTTCTTTGCCAGATAGTTCTTGCACAACTTTGAGGTGTGTTTTGGGTCATTATCTTGCTGAAGAATGAAGGACTGCCCAACTAATCCTGATGGAATGGCATGCCTCTGAAGTTTGCTATGATAGCCATGCTGGTTGAGCTTACCATGGACTTGGTAAAGATCACCAACTCTGTCACCAGCAAAGCAACCCCAGACCATGACACTGCCTCCTCCATGCTTGGCAGTGGGAACCACACATGCAGAACTCATGCGCTCACCCTCTCTGCATCTTACAAATACTCAGCAGTTGGACCCAAATATTTCAAATTTTGACATCGGTCCATAAGACCAAATTCCACTCCTCAAACGTCCAGTTTCTGTGTTTTCTGGCCCAGGCAAGTCTCTTCCTCTTATTCTGCACTCTTAACAATGGTTTCTTTGCAGCAATTCTTCTAGTTAGGCCAGCTTCATGCAATCTCCTCTGAACAGTTAATGTTGAAACATCTGTACTTCTAGTAGCATTTAACTGAGCTTGTATTTCAGGGACAGTTAATCGTCGATTTCACAGACTTGTGACTCGAATGAACTTGTTCTCTGATTCTGAAGTTACCCTTGGCCTGCCTGACCTTGTTTGGTCCTCATGAGTGCCAGTTTCTTCAAATTGTTTGATGGTCTTGGCCACAGCAGTTACAGACACTTGTAAAGTTCTTGCGATTTGTCTTAAAGATTGACCTTCATTTTCTAAATTAACTACAGGCTGTCTTTTTTGCTTAACTGAGTGTATTTTGCCATTTTCTGCTCCCTTACATTCAGGAATGACAAACTTGTGCCTATGCTAATCATGGACCCTCACCTGTTAACAATAATTGGTGACAAAAGGTTAATTAGGTAACATGCTAGTTAACTCAGAGAAATCTAACAAAGACACTTTTATACTTAGGCTACTGTTCTAACACCATGTTTTACACATTTCAGACTTTTAACTAACTTGGGCTTCAGACTGAAATCTCCTTTCTTTGGGTGACCATTTCATTGAAATTAACAAGATTTACATTTTCATTTAAAAAATCAAATTTTTTAATGCAATTCACTTATGATTATCAGTTTATATAAGTACATGTATCATATAATGAAATACTAAGTGTTTATAGACAAATTTATATAGTTAAAAGCATAGATAATCATGAAAAACCAGGTTTCAAGCAGGTGTACTCAAACTTTTGACTGGTACTATATATATATATATATATATATATATATATATATATATATATATATATATATATATATATATACACACACACACATACACACACATACGCACACACACAAAATTCACTCTGCTCATGAGAATAGGTAGGCTGATCGTAGATCCCAGTTTAAATTTTCCCAGATTGAAATAGGGATACTAGAGTCTGAATTAAAATCCAGTTAATATACCTGTTCAATATGTTACTTGGGGATGTGAATTCCACTAATGTCAGTTTTTTTTTTTTTTTTTTTTATGAACATTTATTGTAACAATTTCTAAAACTGTGCTCACAAAACCACACAAGAGTGACACCTAAAGCTTAATGTTAATCAATTGTATACCATATACAGTTATTGAAGTGTTGGCCAATGCTGCACATTTGCTAACAGTAAACTGCTTACTGTGCAGTGCTTCAAATACATGATGCTAATAAAATAATTTCAGCAATCATTTAATAGGTCTCACATGACTTTAATTGGTAATTTATTTGAAAATGTAAATTTCAAGAGGTTATATCAAGGAACTCATCGACACTGAAAACAAATCAGTCAGATAAGTCTACCCTTGAAGGAGAACCAATGAGTGAAGCTTCTTGGAGTACCTTTAAAAAAACTAAATGGAAAACATTTAAAATGTTTAGTTTCCTTTAGTTTTTTTTTTTTGTATATCAGAAGTCATTGTCTATTATTAACACATGCTCTGAATTGTTTTTCCTACAAGAACCCAAACTCCCAGAAGCAACTTGGTGTCAGTTGTTTCTTCAAGGACAAGTGCAGCATGGGAAAGTGCAAAATTCTCTGAAAAAAAATCAACCCTCAAATACACAGTGTTTAATATAGTTCTATGAAGTGATGGCAATGCATATTAGATTAGATTTACTGGGATTATCTTGTACTTTAATGACGGACCTGGGACTGAGCAAATATAAGTGCTGCATTTTCTGGGAGAAGAAGCTGGTCATGGAACAAGCCTGAGCAGCCTGTCAAGCCCCTTTTCCTGAGGCCCACTCAGAGTTGCATGTGGAAGAAAGAACGTAAAAGGAAACCCAATTAGCAAACCATGTGCACAAAGGTATGCACCTTAAATAGTACAGACATGAAGGTAACACGTAGTTACACAACAGGATAAGCAGACTATAAGTTTCTAAATTAAAATAATAAGCAGAATTACTTTGCCATCCAATGTTATTTTAGTTTTTTTTTTTTTCCAAGAAAAAAATAAAATTATATATATATTCAATTAAGAAAGTAATAGTTTTCCAAATAAATAAATAAATAAAAATAACAGCTACCTTATTCCTAAACTTAATTATTATGGCTGTATAAAAATTACACCTTTGTGACTCCAAACACAGGGACTTAGTTAACTACAGCAATGTGTTGTAGTGATTTACTGGATGCCACAAAGGGGGGCATTTTGTATTGGAGCTGGAGTCTATCAAATATCTAACTGAACACATTGGGCTAGTATCTTATTTTACAATTCTTAAACAAATATTACTTATAAACCGCTAAATAATGTCTTAGTTAATAACTCCTTGTTTGGTAATTTAGAAGAGTGTGGTTGTGTGATTTTATATTAATCATAATATTTGAGTTTATATCCCATAAAGCAGTTTGCCAAAAAAGATTATGGAAGTGATTTGGAATGGTATGAGTTGTTTTTCTTTAAAACTGCATTTAAGGCCAGTAGATAAATACATGAACACTTTCTTTAGATTATTTTTACATTAAATGTTTCAGATTTCAAGTTCACTACAGTAACATAAATCTTATGACGCCATGACACATTTTTCATGAGACTATATTCTGTGCAAAAGCCACCATTTGCAAGACAAAAGGTTAGGACTGGGTTAGAACATTAGGTTGTTTGTTTTAAACAGTAATGATCAAAGTTTCTTCGTTTTTATAAATCTCATTACTAAGGATTGACATAACCCAAAAATGTTATTGTATGTTGTGTTGCCATGGTTTTGAATTTGGACAAATGCTAAGAGTCAACATTCTTCAAGTAACACATAAGTAAAGCTTCATTAGGGGTATTTAACAAAATCAGATTTGAGAATTACCATGTGCACACAATTGACATTTTTTAATAAACATTTTATTATTTAATATGATGAACTATAAATCTAGTGCTTGATTTTGAATGTATTAACAAAATAACTGGCTGAGCGTAGATTTCTCCCGAATGCACCGTATGTCTGGCTGTGCAGCACATTACACCTGCAATTAATCATATGCATGTCCTTCATCCTCACGTTCTTTTGAAAACCTTAGCTGTTGTAACACCCCAGGGAAATCACTGGAATTACTACTGGAATGAGCCAGTGGACTGGTCAAGCTCTGGCTGCAAAGTTAAACTTTCTACAGCATAATGGCTTACATTACCACTGCTAGACGTCTTCAATAATGTACTGTTACAAAAAGAATATACTAACTACCAATACTACTATATGTGCAAGTGCACATAATATTATGTTACAGGATGTGGAACTTATGCTAGTATTGTCCAATATATTATTTTTGTAATGGTTAGAGCAAAGGAATAGAGGCAATGAATATTACCTTTATTCTGGATTTAATGTTATTAATAAACTGCAGGTGGCCTCATTATCACTTTCACCTAAGAGATTTTGAAGATAGGCAAAAGTTTACCTTTGTAATCCAAACAAGCACCCTCAAAGCAGGTGTTTGCAAAGAGCAAACGCTTTCTCAGGAAACATACTGAACACACAATATATAAGCAGCTTGTGAGAGCCACAACTAAGGAGTCAATGTAGAGAAAACTTAAAATGAACATATGTTAGAACAATGTATTAATTATTTTAATTTTAAAATACTTGTAGTCAACTGTATGAGGAAAATGGTTATCATTTTTGTTCAACTGTTAAATGAAGCATGTTTGTGCAAAATAATAACATTTCACTGCAATATATTTAAGATACAATACACACATAGTGCTTCACAGATTTACAGTACAGCAACTGTTTTGTACCCTTAAGAATTACAGGTTTCAATTTGTATCTACATTGAAATATTGTATATAAACATAACTACATCAAATATATTTAACACAAATACATGCAGATATGTTATGTATTGATGCTGGGAAGTTTGACATACCTGAAAATATTCAAAATCATAATGGAAAATGAATGAAAGTGAGACATGTAAATGAATTCGTCTTTACCAGCCTACATGTAGCACTTAAATTATGACACACAAGTGCCCCTGGTGGTTTCTGAAAATCTTGCCACTAGGTTAACTAATTGATTGCTTCAGTACTTTTATTAAATGCAAGCTTTTGTCAGACAGTAGATGACTTGTCGTAATGAAAGTGCAGTTGGACAGCAAATACTAAATGAAGACACAATTGGTCCAAACGTATTTTATTATCCACCAAAACCAGCCAATCTATACTTTGACTCAACAAAAGCAATCAGTCCTGTACCCATAGCTGCCGAAATCAGCCAATCACAGCTTGTCAGCTCGTCTGGAGCTCATCATCTTTCAACAACAACAAACCAAGACACAGACAATTCAGTAATTTTGCTCCATTCAAACTGGCAATGTCCAGATAAACTATAAGCAGCTCTGACAAGAATAAAAGTTATTTGTTTAATAAAGTTATTATTATAAAAAATAATAATAATAATTATGTATGTGATCCTTTGAGACTATTTCCTAAAACTTTTCTCAAGGGGGAGAGTCCCGACGAATCATCACAAGTTCAAGGTATATGTAGGTATTAAAGTGTTTTTTTTTTTTTTAAAGAAAATAATGAGAAATATAGTTTTCTAACAGGGATAGTGCCCTCTCAATGAAGGCTCTACAATGTGGTCGCTGACTGTGGAGTCCACTTCGACGGCACTATCGCTTAAAAAAGATGCCCTCTCTGTTTTTTTTTCTGTTTAGATTATTTTTGTAGTCTTTACATACCTTTACCGAACATTGGCAATCTTGTAACTGGCATCTGATTGAAATAGGCTAGGACTTTATTTATCATCTTGTTTGATGTGCTGTCATCCAGTACCGGAACAAATTCTCCAGACTAAGGGCCTCATGCACTAAACGGTGGTAAATTACTTGAAATACTGCATGGTAAGATAAACCCATACTGCACGCAAAAAGGAAGGTGTGACAGTTCTATTCACTAATATAACAATATGCACAAATAAGGGGAGCTAAATGATTCATTTGCCAGTCATCATAGCACGCGAAATGCTGCACGCGTTACACATCCTTTATTTTTGTATATGGGCACTCTAAAAGACAGGTAGTCCGGCTCTTACTTTGTCAGAATGACAATTAAATACAGTACCTGAAAGCAGATATACACGTTTATCATGTTTCCCACACAGCACTACTTATGGTCTGTTATATTTATATTGTGATTTCAACAAGCGGTAAACTTAACACAAGCTGAGGGGCTTAGGAAAGTTAGCACCTTTAAGTAAATACGGTTTTTATATCAAGTCCTTTCCTCTCAGTATTAGGGGAGAGAATTTGAATACATTTCCATGGTTACCATTATTAATTGTATGTAAATGACTTGCACGTGGTATTTTTTTCCACGCGATTCATTTCGAGTGCAAAGTCATTTGCCGCTGGTTAGTGAATATAGCAGGTGGACAAAGCACGCAGTAACAAGCTTACTGTGTGGTAAACTGGTTTCCGCTGTTTAGTGCATGAGGCCCCATATATTTTTTATCTTATTCTTCCCAAAAAAACGTGTTTGTCTTAAATTAAAAGAGTTGGATGTTTTTACGATAAATACATAAAAACTATTAACATTAATAAAAACTTAAGAAACTAGTTTAACAATGCAGCTTAGCAACTGCAATTTGAAAGCGGCTCAGTCCTACACTACTATTTGAGAAACTGGCTCATATACAGTTTATGCCGGGTTAAATAAATTTGACACATCCCTGACACGCATCTACGGGCTAGTAGCCTTTACAGTACAGTATGTATAGGCAAGGCTCTCTGTGTGTGACAGTCCGGCTTGATAAACTGAAAATGACAGTTTTCATTGAAAAAAAAAACTGTTTAATAAAGTATAAAGCTTATACTTTATACCTTTGTGAAATAATTAATTCCAAAAGGATTCATTTTATTATAAGCACATATCCAATTCCTGTTGGGTTGAATATGTGCGGACGTTTTGAAAAATAGACATTAAAATAATAACTGCATTAACACAATTAAGATGCTTAACAATCAATTACTTCTAGTAATTATGAAGTAAGTAGTATATTTACAAATCTATATTTTTCACAGCAACAACAATGTTCCATATTGTTACAGATACAGCTTCAGAACTGTACCCAATACAGGCACCATAGTGGGATGTTTACTATAATGTAAATAATGAATGTTTATTGTATTATTGTCAAACAAAGAGACAGAAAATGCATACACAGCTAGAAGTATTCCCCATTAAAAGTAAAGTCAGTTTCTATTGATTTGCTAAGCCTGTCTGCTTCTACTTTCCGTGGATCGGCCAGCGCTAGCTAAACTGCGCCAGTGTCCAGCCTTTGCTCTGTTCAAAATCACAACATGATGGAACAGAAGGTAATGCAGATGCTCTTGAGTTTGCTCATCGTCTTCCATTTGTTTAGCATTCATCAGAATTGAGACTGGAGTGTTTCAAGGGAACAGGGAATGGTTATATTATGGAATATGTGGCAGTGTGGAAGCCCTGCCAATGCACGTGTGTGTGTTTGTGTTTTGGTGTGGGAATAATGGGTTGAATAATGGGTTGGCAGGGCTTCAATATCTCTCGGTCACAACACGTGGGAATGTCACAGGTGCATAAACAGGGTGATCACGGGTGTTAGTTAGAAAGGATAGGACTGATGTTGGTGTTAGAGGTGAAGGTATGTGTTTGGTGTTCCGTGTTGTCTTGTGTTTGTAGGGTTCAATGAACTGTTTATTTTGACCACCATGCCTTTTGTTTTGTTCCAGTGTGGGTTTATTGTTATTTGTTTGTTTATTAAATGTGCGCATTAGCATTTAAACCTGCAGCTTTCTTGTCTCTGAGTCTCCTTCCTGGTTGCCAGTGATGCTACCCTGTCACAAATACCAATGGGTTATTTTTTAAAATGTACAGATTCACCTTACCACATAAGTTAACATAACTTATATATACACACACACACACACACACACACACACACACACAAAATAATCATAATCAATTCCAATAATAACAGCATCAGCTTTCTTATCGTGATGCAATGCTTTGTAGAAATAAATGTGAGCTACTGTTGTGCCTGTTAAGTGGTTCCTTCCCTCACAGAGGCTTGTTTTTGTGCTACTGTTTTGCCACATTACTATAGGCATTGCTTTTTAAATGACTTGGCAAGACTGCAGTAACCTAAGAAACTCAGACCCAGCTGCAGTCAATAACCAAGTTATTCAGTGCAATCTCTAACTTGACGAGTAAGTATGCTTGTACTACATAGTGACTTATTCAAAACTTGATTGACGGTAAAAAGACATTCTGAAATGTCTGCTTAACAGATGTTATGTGTGTTGCTTATCCATCTCTTATGATGTTAATAGCAGAGGTGTACTTATTCCTTAATGTGAAGTATTTATGTGTTAGACAAAAACTGCAAGTACATGGTGGTGTCCCGGTTCAACCTACTTTTCGAATATGCTCTGTGTAAATAGCTAGTTAATAATCTTTTTTGCCAAACTTCCATATTATCTTCAAATAATGTAGCAGATTGAATGACTACAACCAGTCGCAATGTTAACCATTCCCCTAAAATATATGTATTACCTCTAATTAGCTTTATAAACCCTTTTTTTTATTGTGCAGAGAATGTTTTTGTTCTTCAGTTTCATTTTTTTTGTGTACATTAATTCCGTATTTCAAGTACAATGTTTTATATAAACTGCTGCATCCTGATACTTTTGCTATAATTCAGATGTCTGAATAAACTGCAACAGCAAGGAAGGGTCCCCAGATGGCTCACCTGGTAAAAGCAGTGCCGCACGGCATGCAGGGTGAGTCATACAACCAGAGATCGCAAGTTTGAATCCTGGTTGTGAGAGGCAGACAGTCCTCGCTGGGGACTCCGGGGGGCGCCGCATTGGCTTTGGCGCTCCCGGAGTTAGGAAGGTGGGATCAGGCTTAGACTGTTTCTCCTCAATGCTCTGCAGTGACCCCTACAGGCCAGAAGCAGAGTGAGCTTGGAGGCAGAGATTTGCTGGACTGCCGGTAGCCTGCAGACATCCACTCTCCTGGGTGTAAAAAGACTAGCCGCGGCGAAGGAAAAAAATAATAATAATAAAATCAGGGGTAAAAAGGAATTAGAGATTCTAAATTAAAAAGAAGTAGTATAATGGGGCAGGAGAAACAAAAAACATGCAGATGTCTTAACAAGACCACCATGTCAACTTCACCGGAACAAAAACATGCCAGATGTTACATTTCTGTTCAATATATAATGCTTGCATTTGGCTTTCATGCATACAGGGCCGAATTTGTATCCACTGTGGTAGAAAAATGTGATGTTGAGTTCATATTTCATGCTATTTTCACCACATTGTCTGAATTGATGCCTGACTGCACTTCTACAGTGAATGATAAACAAAACTGTACGTTCCACAGATGTGTCCACATTTTAAGCAAGCCTCCAGCGACACACAGTACAGGAAGATATGGGCATAGAATACTAAGGAACATGGATAAAATTTATATGGGCCATTAGAACGAGTATCTGACTTGTTATACTGAAGACATATTTACAAACATATTTACAAACACTTTCTCCAACACAAAGCCCCCTTTCATGCAGTTCTATTACAGCGTGACAGAAGGTCTAATTTGGGGTTATCCCAACTGATGTTGCAGACACAATAGAGAGTAATACCATAATGTAAAACATTCAGCATTGACTAGAGAGGAAAGAGTGATTGGTTCGGGCAGTTAAATTGCTCATTGAATCAATACAGGTAATGCAACTGATACAACTAGAAATGGGAGTTTTGTGAACAATGTAAGGTGAATTACAATATGTTATTACAATTGTTAAAATTATTGCTTAGAATGAATGCATACAATATCATCATATATATATATATATATATATATATATATATATATATAATATAGCTATATATATATATATATATATATATATTATATATATTAGCCATTTTAACAGGGTACAAGAGTCAAATTTCCGACTTAAACACGTAGGTCCTAAAGCAGTGATAGCCTCACACACAGTTGGTGTCAAGGGGGAGGGAGGGGGGGGAAGGGGGGGGGGGGGGGGGGGGGGGGGGGTCACACATTAAAATCTACATAGAAACAAAAATAAACTTTACATTCCATCTTTAACTCCAGAGTTATTTTAAGAAAGTTTTTCTTTTTCCAAGTCTGAATTAAATACAGTTTAAAATGTATGGAACTGTTCTAGAGGCCACCCTGTCCGACTACTGTTATAGAAGCGAATGACAGTCTACAATGAGTATGAACACTATGACACTGTATTTTAATCATACAGCATGTACTATTTAAATAGAACATAAGTTAAAGCTTTGTAAATAGGGCCCAATGTAAAGACTGTGAAACTGTAATACACAGGGTGAAGTAACCCAAAGTAACTCTTCACCAGAGTCAGTGAAGAAGCAAAAAAGTAAACATCATTATTCACCTGCTGGAGAAAAGAGTGGTTTAACAATGGATGGGACCACAGCATTTTAATGAAAGGTTTCTTCACAGTTTCTGTGAGTAAGAAACAAAAATGATTAAAGGTGCTGAACTCTGGTTTGATTTTGGAACTCATTCCCTGGGAAGCAAACCATTGCCATAAAGGGGACAGTAATTATATGACTGGACAGAGCACATTCTGTGAAAACAAATCCAAAAGATATACTGTATTTAATTGTCTAAACAACACAGATGATTAAAGTCAAAATAAATGTTTGCTTAAAATCTACTGTACTGCACTTCTGAAACTGGGGTGCCCTAGTTCTTCTGTGTTAGATAATGGGAGAGAGGTGCTTTTCCATAATGTCTGCCAAACCAAGCCTCATTTGTGAAATCTAAAAGCCCTCTCTCATTAGCACAAACTGGTCTTGACTATTTGACCCAATTTCCCATGATTTTGTAAAAGTTTTTTTTTAAAGCCACTTAGCCTTGAGAATGACCCCAAGTTGGGGTTGTTTGCATCACCATTATGGATGAGTGCTGCTTTTGTACATGCCTTGCCAAGAAATGACAAACCTTGCTGAGTCTCTTTGGCATACATGAAGGCACACAATGATTCATCTAGGGTTTTTGTGTCTTTAAATTAGAGATACAAAGTGTAAATCTATCTATCTAGCTATCTATCTAGCTATCTATTACATAACATATTAATAGATACGATACTCCAGATCTGAGATTAAAAGTGCCAAATTTAGAGGGATCACAGAGTTTTAAACAATTCAATGATATGCACTATTTTAATCTTCGAGTAATACTTCACTGATATTTTTATTTCTCAGATTTATGGTTATGCATTTTGCTTTATCCAAGAGGATGAGTGGGTCATTGTTTAATTATAGTGACATCTACAGCCAAAGGTTTTGCGTCACCATATAGAACGTTAGGTTATTATCATAACCTTGGTTCCCTGAAATAGAAATGTAATCATTACCGAATGGGTATTTACATCCTGAAGACCCAAATCATCAACATTGTATACCAAAGCTGCTCAGTGAACCTGTGAATCAGTCATGGCCCTGCCCCCAAGGGCAGAAAAGGACTGCACTCACAGATCTCAGCTGCATTTTTCCCTTAAGTCTGCTGCAATCATGGACGCAGTGACCTTGAAGGTTAACAGTTACATTTCTATTTCAGGGAAACATGGTTATGATAATAACCTGACGTTCCCTTTCAAGTACAAAATGTAACCATTACCGAATGGGTGAGTACACCAAAGCCATTGCAAGGGCAAGATTGCAGACGACTGGAGTGCTACAAGGCTAAACCAGCGCTTGCCCTGTGCGTTACCATTCGGAACCCTAGTGACAGCGTGTTGAGGATCCATTCAGCACGTAGAACCTAGTGAAGGTATGGAAAGTAGCCGACACCGACGCATTGCATACGTCCTTGACAGATGCACCCTGGAATAAAGCCTACAAAGTTGAAAGGCCCCTGGTGGAATGGGCAGTAAGCTTTTCTGGAGGGGGGGGGGGGGGGGGGGGGGGGGGGGGGGGGACTTGGACACACAGCCACTGCTTAGACAGGGCTTGACCATGGGACCATAGCAAACAAAAAATTGTTTGGTCTGCTTCCAACTTTTCGTCATGTCAACGGGCCCGAACTGGGCAGAGTGTATGGAGCTGTCGCTCTGTCAGACTGGAAAGGAGATGGATGGAAAGCTTTCAATTCCACAGACTGGTTGACTGAGTGAACCCTGCCTGTTAGAAAGGACTAACAGCCTTCACAATGGTGATGCTAAAAACTGTCAACAAACCGGCATCATGATACTGTGGTTGGAATTGTAAGCAGCCACAACCAAAGCGAGTATCTTGGTCCTGTGCAGTGCTGCTGAGCCCAGCAGCTACTTTTGCTGCACATGTGCTAAGTACCATGTTGCAGACAGGCCTGCGCACAGTACCTGTAAAACTACAGAAATTATATAAAACATCTTGTAAGCGAAGTTATGTTGCTGGTTCCCTGGGAAGGAATGACTCGAGCCGCTGGCTTCGTGCGGGGCACAAGGCCACAACGGCATGTAAAAAGCAACAGACTGTAGTGCACAAAATACACATCATTAGCTTTTACAGCGATTAGTTTAAGTTTAAGCTCTCTAGCAGAAGATGCTGGACAGATTTACAAAACTGCATATTGCATTGAATTCAATCATATCATTTTGCTATTTTTCTAGCTGGTTTTAGCTACCACTTTATGCAACATGACATTTTGTGTTGGTACTGTATTCTCCTCATCAGTCATATGTCATAGTTTTGTTTTCAGCTTAACATTCACTCGACTGACAAAGAATAAAATCATTTCTAGGATGAAGTGTCTTCCACTGTGCCAGTTTGTTATGGCAGAGCGCACTGACAGTTCTCTCACTTAGCTTTGATGTGCACCTCTTGAGAAGTAGTAATAGCAATGATTAACCAGAAGCTACTCAAATAAATATGACAAGTATAGACCTATAGCAATTCTTAACTCATATTTACTATGAGGAGGTCATCATAGTTGTGTGTAATGTTTTGATAGTTTGTACTTTTCTGAAATGTTCTTTCACAAGTTTGTGTATTTAGTAAAACCACAAGTTTATTAAAATATAGGTACAGCTTCTGTATACTAAAAATGCAGTGTAAGATTCTAACCCAATTCTTTACATTTATTTAATTTTCAAAAGGAATAAAGGCCACTTTCTTCAGTCTCATTGCCAGCCTACATTCTTTTACTCATTACATCCATCTGTAATTATTATAATACAGGTCTAGAAGTAAAAAAAAAAGTCAATATAAATCAGTGTGGCACAGCCTATTCGGCTGTTATATTATATTTATGAAATAAATATTTTGTCAACTTCAGCATGACTTCAGATATTGTTGACATAATTCTTTATTCGCATGGAGAGGAGTATGCTGTTACAGTAGTTTTGAGCTCTGTTCACCACCATTGAAAAGCTACCCGAATATTATTAACCATGTTTATCACACAATTTCTATTTTTCCTAGAGTACTGTACATTATAAACACCCTCAGTATCAAATTAAGATGAGCAACACATATCATAAAGCCTGAACTTCAAAGGGATTTACAGTTCCCACATGGCATTCAGAAGAATTTAGACTATTTGTCCATAAAAAATACATGGTATGAATTATTTTACACCAAAGAATGGTATTCAACAAATTTAGCAAAGGTTTGCCATTTATATAGTCTCTTGTATGCACACACTATTGCTGGTTAAAGGTGTATTTGATGTTCATTATGCTAGGAACCTGGGGATATAACATATAACTGATGCTAAAAATGATACCTTTCCAATAAAGTGTCTTTCATAACCAAGAACTTGACTTATACAAAGCAAATGTATTTTTACAGACCCTCAATATCTTACATCCATTCAGGAAAAAGAATGACTTACTTGTGCCCCATCTCATGAGCGATTGTAAATGCCAGATTAAGTCCATTATCCTCAGCAAGGATGCACTTTCTCTTCTCACTGCACATCCCACTTAAGTATGCTATACCTGTAAGAAAAATGTTTATTACATTAGAGGTCTGCTTGGGCCTAAATTTCAAACCAGGTCCGAACCCGACCCGACCAAACAAAATCCGAACCCATCTTGATCTCAGAAGATAAGAACTGTTCCACAGAACTGGAATGGAAAACCACCAAGGAACATTACTTTAGACTACTGTCAATGCATGTGATTCAATTCCACTTAAAATGTAACACATTTAATACTCAATATAAGAATACAGCATTATCTTTGTGGGTGTGAAAAACTAATGTGTCAGTGTTGTTAATTCTTATCTAGCCCATCGTACTATTGATTTCATTTCGCGCTACAATAATCAAAAGTTATTAGCTCGATATTTCAGATAACGATTATATTTGCCACTTAGGTCCCGGCTGGCATAGATAACTTATGATCGCCTCACAACACCATTGTAAACAAATAAGAGGAACCACCTACAGTCCTTAGAATAGAGATGCATTTCATACTTTATTATTTTTTTCATACTTTATTCTTTAATCCACAAGCATACAAATGGGGTCAGGGTGTACCTATTGGCTAGGGTTTGGATTACAGTATGCAGTGTTTCTGTGTATCCTGTATACATGCTTGTCACAAAGAGGACCGCAGTGGCTGATGTCAGACCAGAAACAGGAAATAAACAAAAAGAGAGGTTGAGTTTGGTGAAGCTGAGTGCTTGCTTGCGCTCAGCATTTAATGAATGAACTGAACAGAAAATAAAAAGGTTGTAACAAACAAAAATACAGGACACGGCACATTTGCCAAAACAAAAGAGACGAACAAAACAGACTACACAGACAAACACGGTGAGCTTCTATTTTTACTTATTATTACACTTATGATTATTACCTCCGTCTCCAGTCCCATTCTCCACTCACCAAACACACAACACCAAGTGGGTGAAAACATGCAGCTTTTATGCAGCTGTACCAAGACTCGATTGCTAATCAGTCATTCAATTGGAGTCGCGGTACAACTGCACGTGAATTAATAAAGTACATTTCCCCGTGCTCACATATTATTACGTTTTACTTGCATGTGAAGTGCGTGCAATCCTCGTGCCTGTTTATATTCCGTGTACCAATGACTATACACCAACATTAACACACAACATATAACACAAAATACACACAGGGGCGGGCACTTTGCCACAATGCTGTATAACCAATCATTATTTTTGGCTCCTAAAATGTACAAGAATCTCACAGTGGGGAAAGGGACCATTGTATGGCAATTGTTTTTTCTTGTCAATTTTAGAAAACAATAGAACCTTCACATTTCATAAAGAAAATCACAAACAATCCAAAATGAAATTTAGCAAAAAACACATTTGGTCAGAATTGCCTTATAAATCCGACCCAGCATGAGGTAGTAAAGGAATAAACAGTCGCCTGTATTCCAAAAAGAAAAAGGGTCACAGGGTTACATGAAATTCCATACATCATCACTTGTTTAAATACACATCTATCACATGCTTGCATTTACAGGGCCTTCAGTTTCAAACTACAGTCTGCATTCTCCCAGGATCTAAATCTGACTTTAATTTTTAAAATCTGCTCAATACATCAAGTGCAATTAATGTGGTGTGCCTTCACTCCTAAATGCAGCTGAGCTTTTACATAAAAGACACATAAAAAAAACAGGCTACTGGATGTAAATGAGCCAGTTACTACAAACAGGCTAGTCCATGTTTATTTCATGCTTATTAATTTCATGTGTAAAGAACTGTCAGGTTTAAGAAGCCTGCTGTGTCCTTAGCTCCTGTCGTATCATACTAAAGAAAATCATTTCTATTCTTTCTACATATCTGGGCTTTGACTTCATGTAGCTAAACAGTACACCTGGAATCGACCCAAGGGTAAAACATTTGGGACAAATAAAGTCTTTGTTATATATATATATAACCCATCTTACTCAACTCGCTGCCCTGCAGTGTTTCACGGTGGCGTGGTACCTGTAATGTTAGGATATCTGCAAGACCCTTCTGAAATATTAACTTAGTAATGTGGCTTTATTTCAGAAAAGAACATTTTTTACATGTATCAGCTCACTGTCACTTCCAGGTGTAATCAGCACTTTCCTTTCCTGTTCCCATGCTCCTGGCCAGGCATGCTGTTGATTCGTCCAGGAACATCCAAGCCTCTGGGAGCATACTGTATCTAAGCCTAATCCTAAACCTAAATCACAACTTTACCCCAAACCTTTAACTCAATTAAACCTTAAAGTCACCTTAGGGACATTCAGTCAGTCAGTCCCCCAGGGGGTCAATTGAAGTGTTATTTCTCTATAAATTGAATGCTATGTTGGTCCTGTAGCATTTAGAACCAGACAATGCTACTGTACAACCTTATATTGGCAGCACTGCATGATGCTGTTCAGTGGGTTAAAAGTATTCCTGGTGGCAGTTTCTGTTCCTTCAAGCTGGAGCTGCAGGACAAACTAGCTAACGTCCTCATTGAGACGCTGTATGTATTTATAAAAGAAATCCCTACAAAAATATACTTTGGTATTTTGTTTCTTGAATTAATTGTACTTTATTACTGTTTCTGCTATTTTGTGGCCAAAAATCTGTGTCTGCCTTTTTTATTCAATCCAGAAAGTGAATTAGTCTGTTCTTTATTGCAATGCCCACATGTATTTCTCTTGAATTTTGATGTGGTGAAGCATTCGGACCTGTGTCAGGAATCGTGTGCAAAACCACCTCAGGGAACGCAAAATAAGTCATGGCCTACAGCTCTGGCCAGCAGTTTTGCATCATCTAGAATTTTAGGATTGAGACATAATAATAAATACAAAAAAACTATATAAACATAATTTAGATATTTTATTTAACATCATGTAATCAAAGAAACTGCAAAAATATATAAGGTCCTACAGAAAGCCACAATACTAGGGCAGTGTTTCACGTTAGATTTCAAAATGTTAGGTTTTTCAATTCTTGTCAGTTTTTCGTTAAGTACAGTTCGTAAGAATCACTGACATAGGAATCAAACGCATACAGTGATCAAAACCACTGGGACAAAATCATTCCTATACTAACCAATGTAAAATACTCTGCTTATAAGAATGAAGCAATCCGCTGATAAGAATCGCTTCAGGGCAAACCGACTAATAAGCCAATAAAGCTGTTTTTGAATTTGATCACATCTTGCATGATTAGGCACATATGCAGTGTGGATCGTGCAGTGATGCAGGAAACACTGCATTGTTTGTAATCAGACAGTGAGTGCACCACTGCATTGTGCAGGTATGTTTTTTGTGTGTTCTCTGTAAGTGAAATGTAACTGTAATGTTATTTTAATTCAAAGGCCATTACACGTAACACCACGACAGATAAACTAGGCACCCTCAAGAGACGATTGCTTCTCAACAATACTGTAGTAAAATAGAACTGTACAGCCTTGAGTAAACATAATCATGAGGACTTGTTTTGATTGTTTTGATGTATTGTCCTCAGTGATTGAGCACCATTGACATTTGTATACTGTATTTAAACTGCTGACACGCGGAGGCGCTTTTTCAATTTATCATGTGACGTGGCCGAGGGCTGTGTAAATGATCAGGCTGGAGTCTTAATTTACAGTTTAAAACCTGTGTTGGTTTTATTTCTTACAGTGCGGTGGGGAAACAGCTGCTAATAAAACAAAAATGAAATAAGCCAAGCTCTCAGTTGGAGCACTAACTAAACCAGTGTTCTTTATTGCAAGGCCCGTGGGCCACTGGCGGCCCCTGGTGGACTTTAGCGTGGCCCCTGACGTGTGGCCCCCGACTATATATAAATGTGAAAAAGGCAGTGTGGCGGCCCTCACACTGATGTCTTATTGGCGAAAGTGCCCCCCCCCCCCCCGAAAATTAGTGAAGAACACTGAACTAAACAATACTTTGTGTGGTACCTGTCTGACGTCAGGACAGATAAGCCATTTACCCAGCTAAACAAATACAAATCAAAACAGTTCATATGTTCACCCCGGAACTACACATATACTGTGACTACTTTACTTATTTGCACAGTATCGTACTGGAACAAACATATCTCTTACTCTTTGGTTTTGATTTATTTCTTTTACATCTGCAATGCATGCATGCTTCCACATCTAGTGGTCAACCACTACAGCTCCATAAAAGATGCAGTGTTTCACTCACGCGGGGTTGTGTATTCACGAGTGGAGAACATGAGTGGAGAGGAGATTAAAATAAGAATAAAAAATAAACAATAACAATTGCTATTGTGCTGGAGGGCCAGCACGATACTTGTTTGTTTAGTGTTCGTCCACCGTTTGTTTGTCTGCCTATTAGTTTTGGCCACCACACCATTTGTTTTGTTCAGTGTTTTGTTTTCTGTTTAAACCTTTTATTTGCATTAAACCAGCACAAGCAAGTGCATGCATCATTTCACCTTGCAGTACTGTGTGTTTCTTCCGGGTCTGATGTCACCTCTCAAGCCATCCCGTGACAGGGGGAAATGTAAGGGAATCTCTGCTTTGACAGTGCAGTTACCTTGTAAAACTGTTTTTGTACATAATAGAACTTGACAATAGAATTATATAAATACAATTATTAATATCTCAACCCGATTGAGCATCCAGAAATCAAAAACTCCCATGACTACAATGTTGAAGCCATACCAGAACACAAGCAAAAGTGAAGGGTACCGTCAGATTTTACACAAGGAGTTTCCTTAAAGAGTAAGTAGCGTGGCTCTGAAAAATATAGCGTCACACGCCCTCACATGTTGCTACAACTGTCTAAATAACGTACCTGTAACTTTTCTTTTAATTGTTAAAATCCTGACAACTTGCTACACTTAACTTTAAAGTCAGTTTCAAAGCATTTTACAAAATGGTCGCTCTAGTGCACTAGGGTTTGAGATCTGTCCTCTAAATCACTGCAGAAAGAGCTTGGTTTACATGCACGTGAAAATCGACTCTACAGTCACGCGAATACATCGTGAAAAAACAAAAGGACGTCCTTTTGGCAGCGTGACTTTAAGGGCAGGGTCAATTGCTTTCTCACAATAAAAATAGCCGTAAAAACCCATGTGAACCTGAGCAGAAATCGTGCTTGTGGCTCACGAGGTTTCAGCAGTCAAGATCCCGTTTTAATATCACGTAATCTCCAGCAGAAAGGCAGTACAAAACATAGACATCCCCCAACACTCACACACAAACACTGTACATTTATGGACTACTTCAACACTAGAACCGCCGCAGTTATACTTGTACCTACAACTGCCAGTACATTTTAAACACCATCAATATTAAAATGAAAGACAAACTATCGGAAGAACTCAAAATTTTTATTCAAGAACATCATGTCAAACATCTGCACAGCCAAAACACTGTATTTAAATCAACAATTAAACATAAAAGGGTTTACTTTCTAACTTACCACATATAAAGCATTTGTTCAAAAATGAAAAACTATAATAAAATAAACATTTCAAAAGAAACTAGTGTGTAAACAGGTGTATGCACATACAAAACCGTAAAAAACAAAAGTAGTTTAATCTAAAACGGAAGTAACATGATTTGTCTTGTGTTTGTGTCATTTGCAGCACAGAATCCAGGTTGAGCTGCTGCAGCCTGCAGTTTTCTGGTTGAAATAAATCTCTCCTACCTTGTACAAAACAAAGAAATTGATGGCTGCCAGTACCAGTAGAGATAACAACAGGCTTGTATAAACAAACAAAAAAAATTGAATGTTGTAGGTTATATTCAAAATAAAAACATGAATTGTAAAAGGCAGTTCTAGTGTTAATGAAATGTAACTTTTAGATGTTCCACAAACACACAAATATAAATTCAAAGTAATAAAACTAGAAAATATATTTTATATAATTGTTAGTTGGAAAGGTAACCAGACAAACAAGTAACTAATGTGCAGCGTTATTCAGAATGTACGCGAAAACACGTGAATTAATTTCTCTTGTTAAAGGTTTTCACCTTCATGGCAATGCATGAAGCTCTCCTCACGATATTCAGAGTTGTTCTTTTTCTATTTAGTAAGCAGACATAGACACTTAAATATCCCCTCCCCTAAATGACTATGAATTGAGTAATCTGCATTACTCGGTATGGCTGATTTTTTTTTCCTAAATCAGAACTGCATAGCAATGCATTTCCTGTAAAGTATGGCAAACAAGTCTTGTGGAAAACTATCATGATTTGTACATGTAAACGCCACCATTGTTCAGCTTGTACATTGAAACGTGTACATGTTGCTACTCAACCTGTCTGTTATTATATGAGCTTGAATTTATAAAACATTTGTTTGTTCAACACTTATTCGCATTCATTCTCAACTCTAATTTCAATTCATCATCAACAGGCACTTAAGATGTCAACCAACCATCCAGTTAAAATGATGTGCAGTATATGTTAAAGCTTATCTGACACATGTTGAAATATATAAAGCAAGTTTTGTATAAACATTCGTTTAAACTATGTGATGGATTACAACCTTGCCTGACCCAAGTTCTTGAGAACAAACAAAAAAAGTTGAAACCATATGGAGAAAAATGTCTTCTCATGAAAAAATGGCTGTGGTAACCCTAAGGCACTTTTCAGACACATCAGATACAATATGCTTATGTCATGGATATTTATTCTTGATTTTGACCTCTGTAGTTTCAACCTTGGGTGGTCTTCCTTTAAGTGGAGGCCACTGTGAAAAAAGGAGGAAACAGTGGGCACAGCCAGATAGCAATATACTGTATGTGATAACAAATGTCCCAATATGAATAGCAAGGCTTCTCCAGACTGTTGATTTCTTTAATTAACTGTATATATATATATATATATATATATATATATATATATATATATATATATAATATATATATATATATATATATATATATATATATTAGTTTTAACAATACCACACAGAACAAAATTAATTGATGGTAGTTTAAACAACAGAATGACATTCATCATTCTCATATATTATGGCTTTGCAATAATATAAAACATATAACGTACATGACCAAATATATATAAACTTTCTTGTTTGCTTTGAAATGTGTGTAATAATAACAGTCAGGGTTTAATGTTGGTATTGGTTTGGGGTTTATCAAGAAGGAAAAGCTTGATTAAGTGATAGTTCAATCATTTTATTTAATGGCAATCTAGTGTTCGTAACTGATTTGGGAAGATATATTCAAAATGCATTAAACATTTACGAGCTATTGTCCCGACAAAGGTACAAGTGAATGAATGTGATAGGTACACTTGATCAGGCATATTTTTTCTTGAAATAAGTGGTTCAATGTGGGGCTCTCAGCTTAGTTCAGCAAAGGGATGCTGCCTCATACACATAAAGAAGGCAGCAGTACCTCCATGGAACCTGTGTTCTTTACCACAGTCAGCAGGACGTTAAAAGTCTACATGAAGTGTTTTATGAAGTATACACTGAGAGAAACCAAGATTGGAAATAAGGGGAAAAGAGCATGAACTTTCAGCCTTTCACTGCACCAAATTATTTTTTACTTGAGAAATTTATTACTAGTCATCAATCTTTCAATAACTAATAGCTAACACAGGCTTTCAGGCTGATCAAACTCAGGTGTTGACAGTGGTGGCATAGAATTTCTTACTCTTCAAAGGTAGCTCAAAATGCATCACAATTACTTCAGAACAGCTGGAGTTTCCATAGAAACTTGGGATGGCTACACTCAACACTATTAAAACAGGTGGTCTGTCAGCATTTTGCTTGACAAAGATACAGTATAAGCAGTGAAACTATCCTGTGCTACAAGACTCATACTAAAACCAATACATATTCATTAAGGATCATTCAGAAATGTACTTAGATGCTTATTTGGTAATTACATTACAGTTAGAGTCTCACTGCCATTCACATCTATGAAACAGAGCAGTATGGTATTCTGTCTATGAACCCACTGCTTTACTCTGCTCCCAGCAGTCAGGTTAGCTAGCTTTGTACAACGCTGTAGACCGTTTCCGCCGTTCGGAGCACAGATATTCATTTAGTGTATTATGCAGGAGCTGCATAAATCCAGCCCAGCCATTTAAACACCACATTACATACCCTCAACCATGTTGTTATACTGCAAACTGTGTAATTATACCTGCTTCACAATTAATTTAGACATTTTATGTAGATGTGCCGCAGTTTTGTTCAAACGCTATTATTTTCGTTACTGAAGTTCTTGGCTCTACTAATTCTGGCCTCTGCTAATAAGCAGCTCAGTTGCTATACTGTACCTTTGGAAAATGAGTTGTAACTCACAGCTTCCTTGGCTTTTAAACTGGTCATCCAACCACCTCTTATTATACCGAAAAATTACATGTAAAAAATAATAATGGTTTAAAGCAATTTTCTCTAATCTTAATTTGATAATTGATTTGTTAATTCTTCACATTTAGATAATCTTCTGTGAATCTGGGTTAGAGTAACAAGCATATTTTCATTGCTTTATCAATTGAGCCCATATAATTATGTATCTTATTTCTCACTACAAAAAACAATGGACCTGACAGTCAAAGATTTTGCTAATGTATACAAAATTTATGCAACTCTACTTGCACTGCAAATATCTTGAACATATTTGCAAGTCTATGAAATTCAAAAGTTGCTGCGGTAATGTTAACACTTTGAGCCATTGTCTCACCTTTTATGCAAACACATTGCATAGAAAGGGCAACATTACTGAAACATGTATTACAATAATAGCTCACAATGTTTTAGAAAATGAAGACAAGTTGTTTGGAAAGGAAAAAACAAAAAAATCCAAGGTGTGAAAAATACGACTTGGCACTAAACAATACGGAGCGTATTAAAAACTATACCACGCGATTAATACGTCACTATAGTATACTGTATATATATATTATCATTTTCATATTTTGTAATCAGTCAAAATACTCCAGGACCAAGACATACTATTCTGGATGGGGTGCTAAATCAATGTGAACTGTCTAATTATACTACACGATTAAAGAAGTATGAACTCATATAATGATAATATAGAGAGTAATCCTGTGGTATATTTTTCAAGACATTTTACACTGTTTTAGTGCCCAGTCTGGACAGTTTAGTCTTCGTCTGGTTTTCACCCACTCTCCAGATAATGTAATGATCTTTCAACTGTTCCACAAGTTAAAGATAATATTAACAAAATACATAATGGTTAGTTAGTATGTCCATGAAAATTAACCATTAAAATAATACATTGTTGTATATTTAGTGACAGTATCTATACTTTTTTAGCAGAAAATCTAGCCCAATGTGTCTTAAAGAATTTGTTGTTGATAATAAATATTACTAGTTTCTTTTCTGTACTAAAACGGTATTCTGATGAAGCAAGGACGTGATTACTATTTGTACACAGAAAGCAAACCATTATTGAAATATATTAAGAATTATTTAGACGATATTAAAATCAAGCAGAAAATGCTGTTTTAATGGTTACTAAACCACAGTCTAAAAGCACATAAATCTGGGTTATACCATTTTATAACAATTGCATATTACTCCTGCCAATAATGATTTGAAGAGGATCTGTCCTCACTTTTATATAATTAATTTTTTTTTTTAATAACTGAAAATATTTCATTATATAACAGAATTCTAGGTTTTGGTTACGATAGAAACCTTTAGCTTTTAAAGTGCATAAGGAACACTTCGACCCAGAACCCTTTATGGTGCATGCCTAGATAAGATCTACTATGCAAGAACTAAATTGTTTAACTTGACAAGCTCTTACAGGTTTGATGATAATTTGAGGCTTTACTGGATTCTATTTAGGCTGCCATGCATTTCAACACAGAGAACATCTACATAAAATTCCCTTTACTGTGTGGTTCTTTATTTCCTGAATGTCATTCGTGACCATTATCCTATAGAGCCCTGCATATTGAACAACAGCAAGCTACTGTAGATTTACAGCCTTCAAGCAATTCTAAAAATGTACTGTGCTTCAGGATTGCTGAGTTTTCCTACAGCGTGAATTGTTACTGTGTGACCTTCAGAAATGAGCTTTCAACTTAAATAAATAGTGTGGTCAAATTATTTTCTACCTGCAACAGTGAATGAATGATTCTCTATCTTTTTTTTTTTTTTAATAAGCACCCCTTTTGCTTATGGCTACTTATAACAATACATTTGGACAGGCTAATTGCCATAGTAATTTTAACCTCCTACTGATTAAGGGAAAATTCACCGCAGCATTAGATGATATTATTTCCTCCACTGACTACCTGTGAGGTAAAGCATTCATTGAAGCCAGCCAGAGAAGGAAATACCAGCAGTGTTAATCTCCAACAGCACTGTAATAAAATTCTTTATAAAACAAAGCAAAATAACAAAGTGGTCATTACTCCAACGAAGCTTACCCTGCTGGACAATTTAATAAAACTGTGACCTTTAAGTTGCTCATGGAAAGGAAGTTTACAAGAACTGTGCCAAGCCTGTTAATGTCGTTTCAGAGCAAAAGCAGGGAAATTATTTGTTCACTTTTTGGCTATACTTCATTCATTCAGTTATGCATGTTTCCAAAGAGGCCTTGTGCCAATATTGCCAAGGGATGTTTCATGAAAACAGTTACAGGCCGCAAGTTCTTCTATCTCAAACTCTGGGGGATCTTACACAATCACAAAGCAGATAGGATCCTGGTTCTTTTCAAAAAAAGTTCAAATCTAAAAATAAATAAATAAATAAAAATCGGCACTACAAGTGACGTTGGGGTCTTGGAACATAGATATTATAGGCAGAAGTCACACTTCTGTCCCCTGTTCCAGTGAAGCTTCAAACAGTTTAAGAGTGACTGGAAATCCTGAATAAATGTACTGTAATAATCAGTTAAATAAATAAAAACTTCAATGGGGTTTGAGGGCTAATTCAGTAGCCTGTCATGCTTTTCACTTTTGGATGATTGGATTCAAATCCAACATATTGATGAGTTGGCTCCATCCAGCTCCTAGTGAATAGTAGTACAATTCCCAAAACCACATCATATTTTCGTATGGGTGGCCAATTATTTTAGCAAAATGTCAACAAAACATATACATGTTCAGGTCTTTGAACTGAGAAAACAAAAAAAAAAGCCGGTGTTTACTTACCTACAGTGTCACATGGTTCATCTTTATGTACGCAGAAATCCTTTCTGGAACGTAAAAGAAAAACCTCAGTAGAGTCCCGAAGCAGATTTATCTGACCAATTTACACATAATTTCTATGGCTCAGTGAGTAACTACAAGGCTTCTTTATTTTATTCAATGACACTACACAGAAAATGGATGAATTAACATGGATATTTTATCACTCACCTTTGCAAAAAGCTGGTCTTTTTACACCATTGTCAAGTAGAATCACAAACCAAAGCAAAATGCAGGATTTTTACAGACCTGGTGATTAATACAGCTGTGTCAACGGACGGTAAATCCTCCCTCCAGCTCATTGAGAAGTCAGTGTGAATGTTCTTCTTTCCAAACTCTTCCTGCTGCCACTTACAGAAACTCTCCAGCATCTTTTCTCCATGGTGCCCGATGTACATGTTGGCCTATGAAATGAAACATACATTACGTGAAATAGATTGAGGTTACACATGAAATTGCTTTTCTAGTGTGTTTAGTTTTTACTTAAGGATCTTGTAGATTACCATCTTTTTGCTGTTAAGCTGTATTCTATACACATTTGACATAATGGATGTCTCTTGAAAATATGTATTATTTTTTTTTTTTTTATGTCAGTTGATGGCAATGAATCAAAATGAGGACTAGAATTACCTGTAGCCACCACTCCCCATCCTGCTCGGAGTCTTTGCTTTGGTCACATGGTTACAGTTACTTTTAGTAAAGAATACATTTCATTGTCATTTAATACAAGCATGGTAGCTTACAGAAACACTTGGTTGAAGCATTGGCAAATACTGCGTAAATTAATTTCATACAGTAAGAGTGGGGTTCAGTTAAGGTCCTGGTTAGAACAAGCCTAGTGGAGTGGAATGAACTCGAATGAACTTGCCCCATTTCATGGTCCTGCATTAGAATCATGCAAAGACACACTTGTTCAAGATCCACCATTTACTGCATGTGCCACAGCAGCAAAACTGGTTAAGGTTATAAAGCAGGGGTAATCAACTTTAAACAAAACAAACCACATTTACTATTATGAATTGTTTCTGTTTGCACATTTTCACTGGTTTTCACGCACATGCCAAAACACAGTGCTTTGTGATTATGTACAATATTTCACTTCATTAGTAATTACATAAATGTGTGTCTTATTATAATGCAACCTAAAACTTACAAGATAAGAGTAAAAGGACAAATGTTCTTCACCAGGCCAGGGAGATGCAGTATGTCATAAGGGACCTCCCTCACAGTTAATATTTTAAGCAGCCAGCCTGTCTAAATACTGCCACCGCTCAGCTATGAGCAGTTGGATTACAATCATTTAATCATGTTAAAGCATGCTTTTGAAAAAATCATACTAAAAACACTGAGATCATTAAAATACATGTATTTCTGTACCATACTGGTTCCTTGGTGACACACGTTATCAAATAAAGACAGAATTCTTACTGGAGTCTCATGAAGCAGCACAAGCTTTGTCAGTCGAATGTTCATTTGCACTCCAAGGCTCTTGTGTTGAAAGAGATTAAAAACCTATAAAAAGCAAAGAGGTTATTATTTAACACAATACAAAATATAGAGAGGGACAGCCCTAATTTTACACAAACATATTTCAGTTCAATCAAACCATTATCAGCGTGTCTTATGATGTTTTAACTTTCAATTTGTTTTAACATGCTGCTGATAAACTGAAAGGACAGATACACATTTTCAGAATCCTGGTCGCAGGTAGCAGGAATTGGACAGGAACACAGAAAAGGGGTCACACCAGGATAAGAGGATATAAAAGGTAATAATTAACATCAGAGAACGAGCTGGTATCCAAGGAACAAATAAGGATGATTTTTTCACACCATCACAATGGGGTATCACTTATCACAGCTGCTGGTAACTGCATTGTGTGTTTACCTAGCAGCCATTCCATATACTGCATTAGATTTCACTGATGAGGGGATGTTTTTTGCCTTGAAACATTTGGGTTTCATTAATGTACATTCTAAAAGTTTTTGATTATTTTTGGACCATATGCATCTGTAGCTGCCACTCAGTGGCACAGCTGAAACACAGATGTTGGTACTTTTCGTGGTGCCTTATATAATGTTCACATGATTTTTAGGTAGTCTTAGGTCCTGTGGTCTTTGTTTCAAAGATCTCAAAGAGGCATATTAGGAAACACTGGAGATTCACTGGCCACAACAATGGAATTAACCATGAAGTACTGAAGAAGGAAAGAAGAACTACAGTGCTCCCTTGATATTTCAGTTTGATAATTAATCAATTTGGTTAAATCATGGTTAGATCGTGTTAAGAGTAAATTGTACAAGTTCTATATTTTACTGTATGAGGACTCTTCACTAATTCACTAGACAGCGGAATACATCTATTTTGATTTAATCAACCAAATAGGAAACACTTCAGTACAATAATGCCTCATTATATTAATACAATAATCCTATTTGGATAATGATAATATGTTGTGGCTAGTATAATTGCTTTTTGGCTAACAAAATGAAAAACAAAAAAGAGGATTAAAAAACAAAAGAGGTCTCTGGGAAAGTAATGCAGCCCAGGGTTATACATTTATACACATTTATACACGTTATACACATTGTTTCCACCAAAACTATCTGTGCTCCACACTGAAATACTGCAGTACAATAAGGTTCTCCATCGCTTAGCGCAAGACTCCTGTTCTATCCCTTTAACTCATTTCAAGTATCAACGCACTCTCCAAGCTGTCATGAAGCACTACACTTACCACTCACCATCACCCTGTGAAATGTAACTGGGAATGCAAGCTCTTTAATATAAAGTACTATTCTTGACTGTATTTGCAGCAGCTCTACTGGATTACTGATCAGCATGTGCAGTTTAGTAGTTCTATCTTTTGTACCATCTTTCTTAAACAAACAAAGTACAGCATAGACAGGTACAATTCAGTTATTTGCATATAAAAAAAAAAAATCATACAGCAACCATATTTGGCCATTCATTACAATACAAATGACACGGAAGTTGTAGAATGCAGACAACATGTGAATTAAACAATGCAAGTAATATATTAGAATTACATTGTACGTTAAATGTAACATAAACCACTTTGCGAAACTGTAGCCCAATCCTCCTCTGTTAATGTCAATGTGTCAGAACTCTTACCATATTCATTATTGTGAGGATGAATCTCTTTGCAGCGTCAGAACCATGATAGCTGACCATGGCAGGGTCAGCAACAACCAAGGTCTCCACGTTATATTCATGAGGTAATTTATAGGAGTATCTTTTCCCTCTGCCAATTTCTGTCAACTGTCTGGTCTTGCTTTTCCTTTTATCTGCAAAATTGAATCATTTCATCAAAGGCATATTCATAGTATGTGTTGCTCTCCTCTGCCAACAGTTACATGCATTGGTTACCCTGTATCTCTGCTTGTATGATAAGCACTAATAATTTTTACCTGGAAATTTCTAAGATCAGGATGGAATATTTCACATGAACATAGAAGCTATTTGATAACTGCTTTGATTTTTAAGAATTATGATTATATATAACAGTTACTAGCCAGTATTTGAAAATCTTCCATAATTTACAAAGGCTCTCTTTCAAACACAAGTTTTAATTGGCAGCCCTCTGGGCCACGTACGGCCAAGAAGGAAAAACTACTGACAGTCAGCAAAAATTAAAAAAATTTGCTAAAATAAATATGGAAAACAAAAAAACTGAAACAAAAAAATAAAAACAGTAATCCTGCAAATCAATTTGTGATTAGGATGTGTGTCTTATTTTTGTATCCGGCAAAGCTGCGTGTGCATCGCACCACCCCTTTCCAGCCACTAAGCCACTCAGAGCGACTCACCCAGCCAGCTCTACTGAGTTCCTTTTTTAATAATCTGTGGGTGATTATAGTTTTTTAATCCTGTTGCTATTAAGAGTTATTTTTTCTGTCTTATTTTGAAGTGATATAAACATGGCTCTCTCTACTCTAACCAGTAAGAGAGACTCAGTTGGCCAATAAATACTTATTTATTTTACCAACTGTGCCTAATGCAAAGCCAATGAACAATGAACGTGTGTCAGTAGTTAAGGAATGCAATGCGAGAAGGCATTTTGAAACCAAACGTGGAGTTTTGGAAATATGTATCCAAAGGGCTCAGCAGTTAGAAGCTCAAGAGTAGAGCCACTGATGCTTGTGCAACTCTTGTGCGATCTTACACTCAGCAAGAGAATGCTACAGCAGCCTAGTTATATGTGGTTTGGATACTAGCAAAGAAAAATAAGCTGTTCGCAGACTCTGAAACTATGAGAGAGTGCTTGCTGGCAGTTCTGGGCAAGGTAGTCACTGATGACAAAATAAAATCGTGCAGTTTCGTCAGTTCAGCAAATTCCACTTTCAGACACTTCTACAATGCGCAGAGTTTAAGTTTTGGGAACTTAAGTTTTTGAAACCCTTCTGGCCAGTCTGAAAAATTGTGAAAAAAAAATAAACAAATCGGCCGTGCCAATGCAGATTGCTCAATTCATAGTCATTAGGGGAGGGGATATTTAAATGTCTGTGTGCTTACTAAGTAGGAAAAGAGCGACTCTGAATATTGTGAAGAGAGCTTCACACAATGCCATGAAGATAAAAACATTTAAAAAGAGAAATGATAATGTAGCATGATAATGATTGCCGTCGGCGGTTGTAGGTATGATTATAACCACGGTGGTTCTAGTGTTAAAGTAGTCCATAAATGTACATTTTGTGTGTGTGTGTGTGTGTGTGTGTGTGTGTGTGTGTTTTGTATGGCCTTTCTGCTGGAGATTACGTGAGATTAAGTCAGAAGAACTGGATCTTGACTGCTGAAATCTCATGAGCCACAAGAACAATTCCTGCTCAGGTTTACGTGGGTTTTTCTGGCTTTTTTTTTTTTTGTGAGAAAGCGATTGACCCTACCCTTAAAGTCGCGCTGCCAAAAGGACGCCCCTTTGCTGTTTCACAATGTATTTGCGTGACAACGTCAGACAGTCATGACTTTGGCTGATGATGAGTCGATTTTCACGTGAATGTAAACCCAGCCAAAGTAAGTTGTCTCTCTTTTCATCTGATGTAAATTTGCCAAAATTTCTCCACTTCCCAAAGCTGCATGATTTTATCACCTCATCATCAGCCAAAGTCACCAATATGATGACAGTCTTTTTGATCAAGCTGAAAATAATTTGCTAATAGATTTCAAGATTTTCATCTGACTAAAGAAGGTATGATGTTTGCTCAGGATCTATTCACCACTTCACCGGAAAGTGATTTTGCATCAAACACAAAGCAGTTACTCTCTTCAGTTGAAGAAAGTCCGCGCAGTTGGAAACAGGATTTACAAAATGCTGGTGCTGCCAAGTTTTGGACTGAACACATTCGACAGGATCAGTTTCCATATGTTAGGAAATTAGCTGAAATTAGCTCACTATGTTTGGCTCTGCTTATACCTGTGAGTCCAGCTTTTCTCACATGAACGTGATAAAGAGCACACAGTTCACTGAGTGATGAAAGGCTGCAGCACTGCCTCCGAATCGCTCTGACGTCTTATGAGCCTAATTTCATTAAGGTGGCTCAAGGAAAGAAGTGCAATTGTTCGCATTGAAACTCACTATTAACTGTTATAGTATAACAGTTATACTACTAATGTCAGACACAAGCAAGGGAGCTGTTGCTGAGTGAACCTCGGTTTGGATAGCAGAGACAGTCATGACTCAACAGCTGTGAGTGTATGATGAACAGGAAGCTTGTATTTTCTTTTGTTATTTATACAGTACTCTACTTCGTTCATTTGCTTTGACTATGAAAAACTCGTCGTTTTTCGTATTGTATATTGTATATTTAGTTTTTTATGTTGTGCTTTTATTTTTTCATTATACATTCATTTAAAAAATATTGACTGCAAAATCTTACACGACCAACACGACAAGCACTTAACGGTACTAAAATATACAGTAATTTTATTTTGAAAAAAACTGTATGTGTGCTCTGTCCTATATGCTTTATTCTGCATTCTTTACCTAAACACACTGCACAATAATCTTTCTTTTTATCTTTCATTAATGTAGAGTTTTTTTTTTTGACATTTATTAAAAAGTATACCATACAAAGGAGATTAACTGTTTGATCAGAAACATCAAATGTCACGAGTTGGGAAATTACCCAAAATGTAAAAACATGATTATATGTATTTCCCACGTGCTACTGTTATCTCTTTCCTTGGGACTAATCAAGTTTATTTTTAACTTATTCAAGTTTTCATTTTTGTGTCAGAGATGGAATAGAAACAGACAGAAGTTTATTTGTTGTAAGTGGCACACTCACATATTGTGTGATGAAAGTGTTTTGTGTTTATTTTTACTCTTTTTTCAGTCACATTATTACCTTATTTACAACCACATTGTCCCACAGTCCCTGCTCTCAGATTGTATATTATAGTATAGTTCAATATACTGACTTTGCATGACATAATATTTATTATATTGCTTAAAATGCAGAGTAAAATACTTCTGGCCTGCCTACTCCTAACTTACTTCCAATCTGTCCCGCTTAAAAAACTAGCTGAAGAGCCCTGATCTAGAATTGTCCTATAGGTCTGTAATTTACATTAATGAGAAAAAAACAGCTCCAATCCTCATTGAAATTGATGTTGTACTGCAATTATACAGTAGTGAATATATTTCCTGCACAAACTGTCATGTCATTAAGTGTCATTCTGGCAGCAGGCACGTTCAGCTATTGCTGATGCTGACAGTCATGCACGGCTTTCACTGGGGTTTAAGTGCTCCCACTTCTCTTAGTCATGTGTAATATCTCAATGGTCTCTTTTTATAATGGGAGTAGTTTTATTGTTTTCCATTGTTTGACAGCTTCCAGCTGTGAATCAGGGCCTGTGTCAGTATATCAAACCCTTCCTTGGTGAAAACTGAATTGTTATAATCCTTTGCCCCTTAAAACTGCTGCCACAGCAAAAGCTCTCATTAGAAATAGCAGCTGCACGGTTGCATACAAGAAGCCATTTTGTAATAAGTTTCACTTTGGTAAAATTGTAATTGTAGGCAGAGTCACAGGTGCGATGTGGGGTGTACCAATGGATGTTTGCTAGCCTGCGCACTTGGGAAGGATAAAATCATGTTTCACAAGTTTACAAAAGGTCTATATACTGTAGCTAACGCTGCCTTAATAAAAATGCTTATTACTGTAATAGCCTGGGGAGGAGTAACATTTTTTAAAGATCTCTCTAAAAGCGAATATATATATATATATATATATATATATATATATATATATATATATATATATATATATATATATATATATATATATATATATGGTCCCTATAGTAAGTATTCACCCCCCTTGGACGTTTTCAGTTTATTGTGTTACAACCTGAAATCTTGATGCATTTAAATGGGATTTTTTTTCTCTTTGATTTACACAACCTACTCAACACTTTCAATGTGGGGGTGAAAAACCAAATCAATTAAAAATAAAAACCTGAAAAATCTTCATTAGATAAGTATTCACCCCCTTTGCTATGACACTCCTAAATAAGCTCAGGTGCAACCAATTGCCTTCAGAATTCACACAATGAGTTAAATGGAGTCCATCTGTGTGCAATAAAAGTGGTTCACATGAGTTCAGATTAAATATAAATGTCTCTGTAAGGCCTCACAGTTGGGTATTGCATTCAAAGCAAAGATACTACCATGAAGACCAAGGAGCTTTCAAAACTCTGGGATAAAGTTATGGCAAGGCATAGATCAGGGGAGGGGTATAAAAAGATTTCAAAGACATTAAATATCCCTTGGAGCACAGCTAAGTCGATCATTAAGTGGAAGGTATACGGTACCTCCCAGAATCTGCTTACAGCAGGCCGTCCAATCAAACTGAGCAGCCGGGTAAGAAGGGCAATGGTCAGAGAAGTCACTAAGAGGTCAATAACAACTCTGAAAGACCTACAGCGTTCCATGGCTGAGATGGGAGAAACTGTCCATGTGTCAACAATAGCTGAGGTACTCCACAAATATGGCCTGTATGGAAGAGTGGCAAGAAGGAAGCCATTTCTGAATAAATCCCATATAAAATCCTGCTTGGAATTTACAAAAAGGCAGGTGGAAGACTCTGAAAAGATGTGGCAAAAGATTCTGTGGTCCGATAAAACAAAAATGGAAACATTTGGCCTAAATGCAAAGCGTTATGTCTGGCGCAAACCCAACACAGCACATCACTCAGGTAACACCATCCCTATTGTGAAGCATGGTGGTGGCAGCATCATGCTATGGGGATGCTTTTCATTGGTAGGGTCTGGGAAGCTTGTCAGGGCAGAGGGCAAAACGGATGGAGCTAAATACAGGTAAATCCTTGAAGAAAACCTACTTCAGTCTGCAAAAGACCTAAGATTGGGACGGAGATTCACCTTTCAGCAGGACAATGACCCCAAGCACAAAGCGACACTGGAGTGGCTTAAAAACAAGAACGTGAATGTCCTATGGTGGCCCAGTCAAAGCCCAGACTTGAATCTGATTGAGAATCTGTGGTAAGACTTGCAAATTTACTTCCACCAATGATTCCCATCCAACTTGACAGAGCTTGAACAATTTTGCCAAGAAGAATGGGCGAATATTGCACAATCCAGATGCACAAACCTGGTAGAGACTTACCCCAAAAGACTCACAGCTGTAATTGCTGCCAAAGGTGGTTTTACCAAGTATTGACTCAGGGGGGTGAATGCTTATCTAACCAAGACATTTCAGTTTTTTTTTTTTTTTTTTTTTTTTTCATTAACTGTTGTTTCACAATAAAAATTATCTTGCCTCTTCAAAGTGTTGAGTAGGTTGTGTAAATCAAAGAAAAAAAAATCCCATTTAAATGCATCAAGATTTCAGGTTGTAACACAACAAGCTGAAAACGTCCAAGGTGGGGTGAATATTTACTATAGGCACTGTGTGTGCATATATATGGAAGATATCTATATGTGAGATATCTAAAGTACAATATATAGGAAATTAATGATGATGATAGCTAACACATTAAAACAATTCTTCTCTGCTAGGACAATTCCTTTTAATAGACCCCTTTAACAATGCAGGGTTCAAAGCAGGGTTTTATTTACAGTACAGTTTGGTAAAAAATAACCATTTAAACACCTCATAGCCATTCATTACCATTAATTAGTTGTTTTGCTTCAAACACGTAGGTTTTGTTTATTAGCACGAAGAAACATAATTGTCAAAACAGTGAAGACTCAATTTATACAGTATGCCTAAATAATAAGGCTTCAAAGAGTTTACTACAGTCTTTGATTGACTCCTATTTTATTATTAGACAAAAAAAAATAGAACACTGGAACATCTAAGTAATGTAACTAAAGTAACTTAAGCACTAGCGAGATATTTATTTCTCAGTTTTGTAACATTCATGGGAAATTGTACTCTGGAAAAAAAAAAAAAAAACTAGAGTTAATTAAAGACTGGAATAGACCCAAATAGAGTTCAATACGCAATACTGAATAATAATAAACATGGAGCCTTTAGAAAACGAGTCTGCTTACACTGATCTTCTATTCATTATTTGAAATTTGACCTAGAAATACAAGTGTAAAGTAAGGTAAAGACCTACCAGGAAGAACCCCACAGTATTTATGTGAAGAATGCTTCTCTGAGACTTTCTCCTCCATTGATCGTTTCCGTCTGTAAACGCGGTGTGCGTGCCCTGTCACTGCCAGTGTGCGGTTTAGAGGTTCAATAAATAGAAAGTCCTCATTGAGCTGAATAAATCCCATCTGAAAGGAAGAAAGAGAACATGATTTAAATCTGAAAACATATTTTTAAAAAATCATCACAGAATGATTAACAACAAAGGGTTTTTAACCAAGTAATTTTCCATTGTATATCTTAATGTAAAATAGTCAATGTCACTTCAAATGTTCCCAAACCAGAAATAAAGAACTCAACATTTAACTGATGGCAATTTAAGTAGTTTTTAAGTTGTTTATTACTACTTCCAGAGTTGAAAGCAGGCTAATCCCAAATTGGAAAGAAAATGTTGCCCATTGTGATTTATTTAAATTATTTAGCTAAGGTTTACTGCACCGTGCGATGGCAAAACAAAAACAATGTGTAAGAAATGCCTAGTGAAATCATGCTAATGTAGATTAGTACAGTGCAGTATGAACAATTGTACATAGTATAAGCATGGGAAAGCACAGTTAACTGCAAAATTATAAGGGTAGTGTTGTGTTGTTTATTTACTTTGCTTTCATATTATACTCAATGTATACTGAAACTATATCACTATCTATACCTTCAAGGTAATTTAATTGTACTGTATATCTAACATATATGTCAGACTTTATAAATGGTCAGATACATGTAGGTTCAATCATAAATACAGTAATTACATGTTTTTTTTTTCTTATGTAATTCTTCCTAAATCTCATCAGACCAAATATGCTGAAATGTTAACACTGCAGTCAATAAAATACCACTTATACTTTCTTACATGTATAGTAGGTTTGATTAACATATTCAAACCCTGTGTGGTGATGATATCTGCAGTAGATAATAACACATGACAGTGTCATAGGCTAAGTGCTGTCCTTCATGAGATGTAAAACCAAGAACCTGTTTACTTTGAGGATGCTGCTATCCTAAGAGAGGTCCTACATTATTAAAATGTGTTGAACCCAAAAAGAGGTCACTCCCCTACCTCTGTAATAGACACAGGACCTCTTTGGAAAAGCCCTTCCATAATGAAATGGCTCTATTACACAAAATACCTTCAAATAGAACTGTTGAGCAGTTCAGTTCGTACCTGACTTTTGAACATAAGCAACAGGGTTAAAACCATAATCACAGGATCTTCTAATGAAAAAAAATGAAATTACTACAGTATGTGTAAACAACCACGTTGGGACTCTGCATAACTCCAGAAGCCAATTCTGAAACTATAACTTTGAGACCACAACCATTACGTCAGTGAATTCTAATCCCTTATTATCCCTCAATAATTACCTCAAAGACCAGTTAATAAAACACAGTCTCATATTGAAACACAGGAAGCACACTGGTTCACATTAATTGTTAATATGTTCTCAAATGATGAGCACAACATGTAGCTGTTTCTATAAACAAGCTATTTTATGTCTGACTATAATTAACCTTCAGGTAGATACTGTACATCCAGTGTTTAAATTAATGTCAAACATATGTTCCTGGAAAACAATGTGTCAGTCATTATGTCTTTAGGCTGGTTTTGTTTATTTGTTGCTAAAATTGTCTCCAGGTTATGCAAAAAAAAAAAAAAAATAATAATGATTTTATAACAAAGCATTGTTACTGGGAAGCCTGTAAATGTCAAATCCTTGAGGGTCTATTTTTTTATTCCTTTAAGTCTTAACATGCCATCAAAGATAAACCTCACAAGATACTATAATTATGCCAGTTTAGTTCTTAAAACATGCTTATATTGATCTGGAATCATTGATATCACTTCCATTCACACGTAGCCCTGTGACCACATCACCACCTTCATAACAAAATCACTGCCCAGCGTTACCTGTCATTGAGCACCTACAGTTTACATAAAAATAGGATTAGCTCCTACATTAAATAAAGGCTACATTTTGTCAAAATCTGTTTTTCATCTAAGTTCTCTGTCCTAACATTCCAAGTCCAAGTCTTCATAAAATTCAGTCAGACTTTAACTGTTAAAAGAATGGTCTGTATCAATACATTAAGCACAACTTTTTCCCATCCCATCTACAGTATACAGGTTGTACCAAAAGTCAGGCATCATAGGCAATATTGTTAGTCTCTGTAGTTCTTTCAGGTGTGACAGTTTTTTAAGCAAAGAAGAACATATTGAAATCATTTTGGTGCGTGATGTAGTAGAGGTTTGGGTGCCCAATTTAACAGAGAACGTCCTAATGCATATATATATATATATATATATATATATATATATATATATATATATATATATATATATATGTGATATTGCTTTTGATAGCTGACTTATGGGACACCCAGTAGATTTAAATCTATCCAAAGATATGGTTTCAGTGAAACAAAATAAGCATATCCACACGGTCAAGAGGTGTCTTTGGTCTTGGGCTTGGGCTCATGATAGTATCTGACTACAAACCCAGGCATCCTGATATGACTGAGTATGCCAGGGTTTCCCAGGAGCACCCTGTGTGCAAAGGCTACAGGGAAACCTTTAAATATTTACATCAAGGGGAATAGGGACATAACTACATAAAATAATATATTTTGAAATATAGCTCATTTATTGTCCATTTTATTTATAAGTGGATAAGAGCTGGGGCAAATGCGTGTAAAATTATTTTAAATCTAATAATGCTAGTAGTAAATTATACACACACACACAAGGGTGTGTGACTTGAATTTTAACTGGACAGTCCTTATCAGTCAAAACTCCAAAATAAATTAATTCTAACGTGTTGTGAAGTTGGCATGTTAGTGCATACAACATACAAAATTAAAAAACCTGTGTGTGATGTTTGTGTTCTAGTTTGGCATTATGAAAAATGTGCGTACATTACAAACTGGAAGAAAACAAGTCACATCAATGTGACACAACTATGTTGTGACAATATTTACAATTACAATGTAAGATCGTGAGTCAGAATTCATCAATCTATCAAGCGAGAGTGTATTAAATGGAATGTCCAGACAGTAATTTATGTGTACAGAAATAAAATAATTTATTTTTATTTTCTATACACAACAAAAGGATTAAATAACAAACGAAAAACAAAATGGTGTGAGGGAAGGAGTGCAGGGGTGAAATCCAAAACAAACTGTGATGACTCGTCTTTAATTTGTCTTCGTGGTGACCATACATAAACAAAAAAAAAGACAAAAGAAATGTTAGTGTTTCAAAAATCCCGCTGCACAAAACCAGACTCTCCCTCCACCCGTTACTCCTCCTACTTTACTTTCGGACCAACCCCGAACACAGTAGTACGTTCCCTTTAGTATGTAATGTCCCGCCTCTGTAGTCAGTGGAACACCAATCCCCAACCGACACGTGTCCTTCTCCTTCACTTGACTCCAGTGGCTGGAAGTTACATACTCGTACTTCCGCCCCTCACCAAGGTGCCGCCCCTCAAAAGATGACTTTTGCCATGGTCACGAGATCTTGGTAAGGGAAGTCCCGAGTTGGTTTGATGCCATCTACTGTCGGGAGGCTGAATCACAGACCGAAACCCCTTTGACTCATCACACGTGGGTTGACATAACAGTCAGGGAGTCCCTTGTATGGCATACAGTTGGCTTACAGTTGATTAATTTAGACTGTGATGGACATGACAAGTCAATATACAATATTGCTTTCATGCAGCCTAAACCTAAATTTGAATTTAATAATTTCTTATTAAACAGGGTTAACTCAAGCTGTTGTAAAGCTGTCAACAGACTGCAGATCTTCAGGCAAATGACAAATCAGGAGGCTGTGTGGTCCACAGACCATCTGCAGCCAGAAAACAGCTAACGCCTTTTAAATGTTTAATTGCTTGCATTTTGATTATGTAAACACCTTTAAGTAGTTGCTTATAAGTATTACATTCTTGTAACCAATCAGTGCCTGCTTGACAAAATGCCATTGACATGTTTTACACTAACAAAGTAATAACTATTGTAAGAGTGCAATGTTTGTGACAAGCAACAGACATCCTACACAGACCCAGATGACAGAAACCTTGAACATGGGACAAGATACACCAGCTTCCACTCCAACAGTGAGCCGGGAGCTTCTCATTTTTTTTTGGCCAGTCAACATATTATCAATGGGTAATTGTTCATTCAGCTCCATCTTCCTGCAAAAATTATGAACTATGAACAAAATAATGAATTATGAGCACATCACACACTATGTACTCATTTATCATCATATTCTCTGGAACCATTTGCATTTCAAACAAATTGCCATTCAATTATGCTCCATTATGCATTTTACTGCTGTGTGGTTATCTTAATAAGGAAGCAAAAAAAAAAAGCGCCTTGCACACATAAGTTGTGCTGCATGCTGTGAGTTACTTAGTACTGAGGGGTGCTGCTTTCATTGAACATAATCCAGTACTCCAAGCCAAGACTTCGGAAGATGTCCAAACACTGGCAGCCATAGGAGGTCCCTGTAACCTCGGGAGATAATTGAACATTGTGGCTTTTATACAATTTATATTGTGTTTGGGCATGTGATCCAAAAAAAAGTTGAATGCCCCTGAAGCAGCAATTTATTACCATTGCAATTTGTACCCAAATAAAAACATGCTCTAACTATAACATAGATCCTCTCATTAGCTAAACTTAAGCAATCATTTGAAGCGATCCAAGTCCCCTGCAGCTTTGAGTTGAAAGAGTGAGCTTTTCAGAATTAACTAAATTATGTAAATTCCAAGACCCCTAGGTAGAAACTGGGCAAGGCTTTGTGAGGTCTGAAAAATATTAGAAATTGCTGCCTAACTGGCTGATTAGTACACAGACTTAGAACCTTGGTAAGCAGCTGCACACCAGGTTTTTGGAACAGGTATTACAGCAGGTTAGAGCTTAAGCTACTGTTATTGCAGGTGCGTGGTGAATGATATTGCATTTTCACAGCATATATCAAAGACCAAGAGAAATATGAAGCAATAAGTATATTTTGCATCAACAGTAAGATGCTAAATACAGAAATACAATTTCCAAAGCCAAGCCATTACAGAGAGGTAAGTGCTGTAACAGCAGTGGCTATCCCATTGCACAGTATTTCAAACCCAGCCTGCCTTTACAAAAACAAGGCTGGCTCAACAGAAGAAAACCACCTATTTGGGATACCACTTTCTCTTGAAGTCCTGTAGAGACCTGCCTCAACATTCTCATGTATACCAATTACCACTGATGTGAAAAGAACATACCCCCAGTTAATTAGTAGTGTGTTACCTTACAAAAATATTCAGAAGCTGCAGTGGAAAAAATGTAGCAGCCCCAGATAGTGGTGGAGGAAGAGAAAGACAGCCCCTGGTGCAGGACCTTATTGTGGGCCCTCCCAAACTTGAATGTAACACTTGTGTATAAAACAACATGCCAAGTAAAGTGTTCAATATTTAACAATATTTAATTCTCAGAATGTTAGCATACAGGACAGTATAGGACTACGTGTAATAAGAAAGGGTTGTATCACCTACATCTACTGCATTGTGCGTGCATCTTTACACTCAACACTACACTATGTTTAATCACAAGCTAACAAGTTTAATCACCAGTCCCTTCAAGGAAACTCATTTTAATTAAATGAAGCAATGGAACCCCAAGAAGAGGGCTGAAGCTTTGTATCCAGATTTAATTGTCATGTTGAATTTAAATGTTGAAATGTTAAATAAAGTTGCTGAAACTAATAAGAATGCCACCAGTTGCTTGATTTCAACTCGTCATTCAAACAAGACTAGTTGCTATTGTGGTTGCTGACAGCAAACCTTATAATCAATTAATTATAAACAATTATTTATTTATTTAACTTTATTTGTTATACTAAATTTACATAGATAGAAAGTACAGCGAGGAAGCTAAATAGTCTATATTCATGGGGTTTCCATGTGGGTCAATTTACAAGTGAAATGGCGATGTGCATGCACGTTTGAAGAATTGCTTGGGTAAACCAACTTTGTGGCCGAAAAAAACGGCCAAAGTTAGGTATAGGTTAAATCTCATTTACTCATGTAATTGAAAATTAAATTAAATATTAATGAGAGTGTTTATCCTTAACTATAAATACTGCAAGGGAGCAGGTCAGTTGTTACTGTGGATTCCAAAATGGCAGAAAGTAGTGGCTGATGGGCGATTTTATGGTTAGCAGTGGCGTAGTTCATCTTAACGATAATGTGGGGCGGCTTTTTTATTATTGCTTTTGAGTTTGAGTTTGTAAAAAATAATGTACAATTAAAGGTAAATGTATCTCTTTTTGACAATAGTAAAACCCCATCAGATCGCAGTTGATTCCACCTGTACCAAACTACAACACTCTACCACTTTCAGTCTGGCAAAGTACCACTTCCTGACATCACACGGGTCAAGTTTTGGTACAGGTACAACATTTTGACGACATACTGCTTTCTAAACGTTCCTTGACTTTATTATTTTCTTTTTAAAATATTTGTAGTTATTCAATGTTTAACCTTTCTTATAATAACTAAGATCAATACAGTAATTCATTGCAGACATGTAGCCCATTGGCTCACACATAAAAAAAATAATTTAAAAAAAGTATTTTGAATTGCCTGGCCTATTTAGTGCGTTTATAGAATAGTCTTAACTCCAACTATGATCCTTCAGCCATAAAAATGATCTTGACTGTGTCCTGGCAGTAAAGTGTATGTGCGAACGTGCCGAAGTAACAGGCTACCAGAAATGTGGGAACTATGCAAAAAGTACCCCCCGTCCCCCGTCCCCCGTCCCCCGTCCCCTCCTACAAAATACACACAACATACACACACACACACACACACACACACACACACAGAGACGTGGTGAATTGTTAAATGAAGTAAATTTACCAGACCACCACAGGTGCTAAAGGAGGCGATGGATCCTGCAGAATTCAGAACAGCCCCGCTGTAGTAACACGATCTTTCAGCGCTGGAAGAAGAGGTAACTGTTGAATTGTCCAGGTACGCATTCCGACCTTTCAGTCTGTTCTCTACTACGAATTTCCGGGATAAAAACCTGCTGTCCCTCTTGAGAATCAGGTGGAGCTCATTGCCAAAGGCTGGTATTTTGAGCCTGAGCCCCGGAAAAGCCAGTGGCTGCGGTCCAATAGGTTCCCAGTGGTATAACTCCTGGGATTCGTATTCCTCTCCTTTGGAAATAGAACGGACTTCCCGAGAACTGCTGCCTGCATTTGGATATCTCTCCTGGCTGTCGAATCTCTCAGTACTCGGCGGAGCGGCATCCGGTAAAACCAGAGGGTAGACTGTCTCAGACTCCAAGTCTTGAAAGAAATGTGAACCTACATGAATAAAAAAACAAATAACAGGTGTTTAGTTGCAACTGGTAGGACATTTACAATTGGAAAAAAAAAATATGTTCAGAAAAACGTGCTTTAAATTAAGATGATGCCCCCCCCCCCCCCCCCCCCCCCCCCCCCCTCTCAGGTGTATATTAATAGTAACGTATATTATAACAAACCCTATTCGTTTTCATTTTGCCTATGTGCAGAGCTACTTTGAATGAAACGAAACTGCACAAATTCACCTGCAAAGGATCTCTTCTTTCTTACAGTATTTTAGATAAATTAACATTAAAATAATATTGCTTAGACACGTTTTAATTTTGCAACATTGTATTACATTTTCTTCAAATAATATCGTCAACGAACAAAGAAACACAAAACAGGAATTTACCTGAAGCTACCGTAGCAGTCAAAAACCACAGCTGCTGTAAAATCCCACAGATGTGGCCCAGATGCATATTCCCTACGGCTCTTCGGTGCAGTTTCTACAAAATGAGCTTGCCCTTGGTAGCAGGTAACAATGCAATAATCTTCACTTAGGAAACAGAGCTTTGATGCATAACATGCAAATGTGTTGTGTATGCACCTCCAGTAGGTTTTATAGCAATAACACGGGTAAACTACAGCCCCTTTTCGCTCTCACATGAGATTCAAGTTTCCGAATGAATGAGTTTGAGTCCCGCAGAGAAAAGCTCAAAAGCCAGCACAGAATTAGAGCTGAGAACAGCGGAGCAGAGAAAGAAGAGAACGAGAGAGAGAGAGCGTGAAAGAGACAGACCGGTACAGTTCGCGTACAGTATGTATGAGGTATATAGTGCGCACTGAGCAGCAGAGAGCACTAGAGGACTCCGACAGCATATGCAGCACAGACATCCCCAAGCAACAGAATGCTACACATACACACATACTCAGTACAGGGTTGGTGCTAAAAGAAAATAAAGGGGGGAGGGGTCACATAAATACATCCCGTATTGGCCAGTCACCTATTTAACATGATATATGACCCAAAGACTCACAGCGTCCTGCGAGATATTCAAGCGGAGAAAGTAATTGTTAATGGTACATGTATATTTAACTCTGGAAATCGTGCTCAGTCAATAAAAACTATACTATTTACATGTCAAAAAGTGTTTGGCGAAACAACACTTTTTAAATGTTAAAAAGTGATATTTTGCCTCTATTTATGACTGCATCTCAACTCTCACTCTGTGTACATTCATTTATTGGACCTTTACAGTTTCCATAATTTTATTTTGTATATTTTAAACCTATTTTAAGCGTAGCCTACTTAAATATCACACTAACATGGTGACTATATAAATATAGGTTATTAACATAGCCGAAATAGTTGTATACACAGTGGCTATAGAAAGTCTACACCCCCTTGAACTTTTTTCACACTTTGTTGTGTCAGTGCCTCAGAATTTCATGCATTTAAATGAGGATTTTTTTTTTCCCACTTATCTACACACCATACTTCACACTGTTAAGGGAAAAAAAGTTTTTTATTGAGAAAAAAATTATATATTAAAAATACAAAACTGGAAGATCATAATTGGATAAGTCTCCACCCCCTGAGTTAATACTTGGTGGAAGCACCTTTGGCAGCAATTACAGCTGTGAGTCTGTTGGGATAGGTCTCTACCAACTTTGCACACCTAGATTTGGCAATATTTGACCATTCTTCTTTACAGGTCAGGGCTCTGTCTGGGCCACTCAAGGACATTTACCTTTTTGTTCCACTCCAGTGTAGCTTTGTTTGTGTGCTTTAGGTTGTTGCCATGCTGAAAGGTGAACTTCTGTCCCAGTTTCAGCTTTCTTGCAGAGGGCAGCAGGTTTTCCTCAAGGACTTCTTTGTACTTTGTCCATTTATTTTCCGTTCTATCCTGACAAGTGCCCCAGTCCCTGACGATGATAAACCATGCTACACCATCATGCTACACAGTAGGTATGATGTTCTTTGGGTGATGCGCTGTGTTGGGTTTGCACCAAACATAACACTTTGCATGTCTGGCTACAGAATCTCCTGAGTGTTTTTTTGCATACTTCAAACAGGATTCAAGGTGGGCTTTCTTGAGTAATGGCTTCCTTCTTGCCACCCTACCATAGAGGCCAAATTGTGGAGTGCTTGGGATATTGTTGTCACATGCACACTTTGACCAGTCTTGGCATGAAAGCCTGTAGCTCTTGCAAAGTTGCCATTGGCCTCTTGGTAGCCTCTCTGATCAGTCTCCTTCTTGCTTGGTCATCCAGTTTGGAGGGATGGCCTGATCTAGGCAGGGTCTTGGTGGTTCCATACACCTTCCACTTCTTAATAATCATCTTGACTGTACTCCAAGGGATATTCAAGGCCTTTGTTATTTTTTTATACCCATCCCCTGAGCTGTGCCTTTCAACAACTTTGTCCTGGAGTTCTTTTGAAAGCGCCTTGGTGCTCATGGTTGAGTCTTTGCTTTGAAATGCACTACCCACCAGAGGGAACCTACAGGAACTACTAACTTTATCCTGAAATCATGTGAATCACTACAATTTAACACAGATGGAGGCCACTTAACTTGGTGTGTGATTTTGAAGGCGATTGGTTACACCTGAGCTAATTTAGGATTGCTATTACAAGGAGGGTGGACACTTATCCAACCAAGCTATTTCAGTTTTTATTTTTAATTAATTTTCTCCAAATTTCTAGAATATTTTTTCACTTGGAAGTTATGGGGTAGGATTTGTAGATAAATGAAAAAAAAACAATTTTAATCCATTTTAATTCCAGGCTATAAGACAAGAAAAGGTGAAAATTTCGAAAGGGGGTGTAGACTTGCTATAGGCACTGTGTGTGTGTGTGTGTGTGTGTGTGTGTGTGTGTGTGTGTGTGTGTGTGTGTGTGTGTGTGTGTATATATATATATATATATATATATATATATATATATATATATATATATATATATATATAGTTATATCCGAAAGTTATAAAACCAACATGCAATATACACATTGTATCTTATAGCTGTGTCTTAGAAATTATGTAGAACACCAGCAAAGTATCCATTTGAATTTCATAAAGGCATCTGTATTTAGATGTGCAACCATTTAGATCATTAATGTATAGCAGGTTATATTTCTTTACAAGCATCTTGTTCACAGGATGCTAGTGCAATCAAGGTGCATTCAGTGGGCCAGCCCTGAATACATAACTTCTAATAGATACAGCCATATATAAATACACTGACTACCACTGACTTACTGGACAAAAACCTTTTTCACATTTTGTTAAAACTGCAGAAATATTTAACATAAACTGAAAAAATGCACCCCGATATTATTCACATATTTGTCCACTGAAACACGTCTCACTCTGTTGTAAATGAGTACAAAAGCAGTAGCTTTGTTTTCTTTTGAGTTGTCTTTAATGGATTGGCAAACACTGTTACAATACCCCCTACCCTGACACATATCAAGAGCACGTGTCAGTTATTACAAGCTGACGTCCACCTCTGTGTTCTAAATGGCATTTCGTTCACCATGAAAGGCATACTGCACGCTATTTAATGTTCCCTAAGCCTTTGCTGAATTGATGCAGCAGTGCCTACAAACCACTTGTCTAAACTTTCATTCAAACACATGTCAGCTGAAGCTAACCGCTGTAAATCCAGATCCACTGTGATGAAAGACATACAGGGGAATTTGGTGCCAGTAAAGTGATACAGACTAATGGAAGGTTATTAAAGGGGAGTTTTCCCTTTTTCCATTTGATTTGTGTTTTTTTTTTAATCACAAGTGATACAATAAATACACTGATGTGAAGTTCCGAATGTCTGGCAGATATTTTGACAAGGAAACCAGCACCAGAATTACAGATAATCAGCAGCTTACTAGCTTCTTGTCCATTAATCACTGAGGTTTGTGCCTTTCTTATTGTAACACAAAATTACAGGGTGGTCTATCATGGACGATGATTATAAGTATACCTATAATCCAATAAAAAAATGCTTATTTGTTCTACTTATTCTAACTGTGATATACAGTAGCGTATAATGGATGTGGTTACTGCTAACAAAATATCTCCTTAAATTTCATCAATTTACTATATAGGTTTCAAATGTGTAATTGTGAAAGAAATTTTGATCTGGCAGTACATTAGTTAAAGAAATCTTGGTTTGCAGGACTTGCTGTCAGCTTTTCAGTGCACTTGGTCATTGCTTTCTTTCCTGTCAGTAACCAACCCACTGCTTTCACTAATGACTGGCATGTTTTGTAGCCAGTGAGATGTTTGACATTGCTGGGGTGAAAGGACTTAGGAAAATCAAGGGTAACAGATATCCCGAAGGGCAATGCAAACAAATTAAGAACTTCCTTTTACCTAGTGTTGTACCAGATTTCAAGTTTTAAAATTAAAATACATGTTTTCAATAGCATATGGCTTATCAAAACTGCACATTTTTAGTGAATGACAGTACATGACTAATAAGATCTATAGATATGTATTTATTGTGTGTAGCTATAACTACTTTTTAGACACTAATATGATAAAATGTATACTTCTATTATCAGCCTGCAAAGAAAAAAACAAAAATGGACCAGTAAATAGGACAAAATGTTAGCTGCCTGTTCTACTGTATGTCTCAATAATTTGCAGCTTGTCAGTAAATAACCTGTTTTTATGTGTGATATCATACTGTTTTCAATGGCTTTTATGGTACACAATGTATTTGCCTTCATTATAAAGCAGTAAAGGTTTTCTCAGAAACCCAAATGATTTGGCTTTACATTACATTTTTAGCAAATAAAAAAATAGCAAAAAAAAAAAACAGGTGATGTATGCTGCTACACATCTTGCATTTGATAAATTATTCACAACATTGCAGGAAGCTTTGCAAAATGGTTTATTAGCAACTGATTATGTTGAGACACCCCTCGTGTTGCTAGTTGATTGACAGCCAACAAAGTAAAATATCTTTACATACTGTACCAATCTTCATGAGAAACAGATATCCAATACATATAAAACTCATAAAAAATGGAATGCACAACAGTAGTCCAAAATCACTTGGCCAGTTTCATATTGTAGTAGTGTAGTAGTACAGAGATTCTTTCATTTGGTTTGCCAAATCGTGGGTAAAAAAAAAGCACAGTTTAATAGTACAGCTCTCCCCTGTTATTTCGCTTTCTCACTTGCATAATAAAAATTGTGAAATTTGGGAAGGGTCCTTACATTGTAAAATATACTACACGTAAATTTAAATGGCCATACTGTGAATTAACAATGGATAAATGTGCAATAGTTTAACCATAAAGCAAAGAAAATCATTGTAACTCTCTAACTCTGTAATCACAGATGTTGTTACATAGTAATTACACAATTGTATGTAAAAATACCTGTAATTACAAAAGACACAAGCAACTGGCAATACTTTTTCAATTTGCATATGTGTATGTGTGTGTATGTATGTGTATGTGTATTTGTAATTACATTGTAGTTAGAGATAATGTAAAGTGTTACTAAAATGATAGGCTGTGTGAGATCAACTGTTCAACTAGTTTACATTTTGGCATGCTTACTTAGTAAGATACTATGATAAACATGTGTCATAAACATGTGCATGATTGTAGTTAAACTAGTCCAATTTGGAGACTGCTCGTGGAAACACAACTGTATGAAAATACAACTGTATGTGTTACCTCTTTGAAAGTCACATCATGTTTCTGGTAAACACAAAGCCGTCCACATAACAACGCTTAATGATAGTTAAAATATGTTCTAAAAAGCAAAAAAAAAAAAAAAAAAAAGAAAAGTCAGAATTACACAGTATTTACAATAAAATAAAATAAAATAAAAACCATGTATCCTCTTTGGATCCCCCTTCCATACAGTACAATAACAAATATGAAATGCACACCAATGGGCCACGTTATTAAAAGCATTATAGTATTAGATTAGCCACTTCCTCCATGTGTCCCCCACTCATTAAAGTCACCCAAGCTGTTGTTGTAGTTCAAGCTCTATTTAACTTGCTGTACCAGTCTCCCACCCATACCTTGGCACTTATTAGAAGATATTATTTTTATTTACACAACAAAGTTGTCCTATCCTTCTCAAAAGCATGTCATGGAAAGCTGGACAGCAAAGATCAAACAGGTTAAAGCTAAATAAGGAGACTTTTGTGCTTAGATCAGGTTAGTAAAAACATTTTCATGTTCCAATTTTCCAAGCAGAGCAGAAAGTCTTTGGATATCTGATTTCATACAATTTGGAAAGGTCAGTGAGTATCCTACAATACAACACCAGCAAGCAAATCACCTCTTTACAGGACCAAGGCCAGCCCTACAGGTGTCCGCTGGAGCACACAGGGTCCAGTGTAGGATAGTAAGGTGCTAGTCCATGACCTAACCCGTGGGAGGGTTTGCAGAGCTTTCTGTGGAATTTCCAATGAAGATCGTCAACTTTGTACAGCCAGGATGCAAACCTGGGATCTCTAATAGGGCCAGGAACATTTTCTGATATGAATAAACCAATTGTAACAGTATGCTTAGTTAAGAGGTTGATTGCATTATAGTTTTAAAATGCTATAATAAAATCCAGCTTTGACTTTTCCAAAAAGGATAAAAATGTACAACACTGCAATCTTTCAAAAACAAAACGAGATGTTGAATCAGGTTCAGAATTGCGTGGTATTGTCCTTAATTTGTATTAAAAAAATAATAATTAAAAAAAAAAAAATGTGTTAATAACTGTGACAAAGTGCCCGCCCCTGTGTATATTTTCTGTTATATGTTGCGTATTGTGTGTTGATGTTGGTGCATAGTCATTGGTACACGGGATATAAACGGGTCTGTGTAACACAAGTGTTTAAAATGTATATTTGTATTTAGGCACAAGGATTGCACAGCACTTCACATGCAAGTAAAAAGTAATAATATGTGAGCACGGGGAATTGCACTTTATTAATTCACGTGCAGTTGTACCGAGACTCCAACTGAATGATTGATTAGCAATCGAGTCTTGGTACAGCTGCATAAAAGCAGCAGGTTTTCACCCACTCGCGGTTTGGGTGTTCGGTGAGTGGAGAACGGGATAGGAGACGGAGGTAAAAATAACCATAAGAATAATAATAGTAGATAAATATCTGCTCACCGTGTTTGTCTGTATCGTCTGTTTTGTTAGTCTGCTTATTTTGGCGAATGTGCCGTGTCCTGTGTTTTTGTTTGTTCAACCTTTTTATTTTCTGTCTGTTCTGTTTATTTATTAAATGCTGAGCGAAAAAACATTCGCTCAGCTTCCCCAAACTCCACCTCTCTCTTTGTTTAATTTCCTGCTTCTTTTCTGACGCCACCCACTCCGGCTGTCTTTGTGACAATAACAAGTATTATTGATTTGGGTAAAACGGCAACAAACAAACAAAAAATGTGACTATTTATATTGTACCTGAGAGTAAGGAGTTAATATTACAGTGTACAATAAATAAATATTTGTAATACATTAATATGGGGCATGCAGCATTAACTGTAGTGGCTATATTAATATTTATAGGCCAAACAGTCAATCAGGCAATATTTTCAGGCAAGTGCTTAAACCTCAACTATCTACTGTGCAAAAAGAATATCATATCAAATCCAATTTTTAAATAGCAAATGGAAATAATGTTGAATGAATGCATTTTTAATAAACAATATTCAATTGAAAGTCTTGTTTTTGTACAACTGTGAATTGTCCTCACAGACCATCTTCAAAATTCAACATTATTGTAAAAGCAAAAAATAAATATAGTGTGCTTATTTATTGTCACATGTTTTGACATGATTTTTACTTCAGCTAAAATAATCATGTATATATTGTCATTCATAACACGGCACATCAAGACATCTATAAGGTATATAAATTCACATCTGACAATTGCGTTTTACATAAAAAAAATATAGTTTAATATTAGTGATATACATTGAGCTATGTAAGTAACATGTTGAACACAGCTGGCACACCTATTTAAATATTTATACAACGACCTGTAATATGGGAAACCTTTTTCTTCTGTATTTTTGTATTGTTTTTAACAATGTTAATAGAAGTTCAATATATCACCTCTGGGAAAACACCACCAGCATTAATAGAGTTAAACATGTATTAAGATCATATGCTGTTTAGATCATTACAAAATGACGGTGGTGGCATTTTAAGTTGCCACATTTGATTATTTTAAATGGTGTGAAATTATCGGTTTAATGTAAGCAAAATAAAGCCCAGAGGACAGACACAGAAGTGAATAAATAAAAGGGTACTGGAAATGAATACTAGAAAGAGTATATTTTGTTTAAAAACCAGAATTTAACACAGTCAATTTACATATGTTTTTAGAATTGGTAATGCAGTGCTGCAAATATTTCCTATAGTTCTGAACCAGTGGTGCTTATCTCTGATGAGTGTAACTTTCAGTTCTACACACTGGTGTACGAGTGCCTTGAAAAGCAGTATTCAATTACATGTAACAATATAAGGTGTTATGTTTTCTGGAGAGAAGCAACTCAGAGTCAGTCACTTTCTAGGAGATATCTAATGCAACTCCATTATAGATGTTTAGATACTATCTGGTGGCTAGGTGGCTTGAGAGCACCTGAATGAACACATAAAATACTAAAGACTGGGGGATCATAGAGGGAAAAACAACATTAGTTGAGGTCTTCTTGTAATACAACAAGGTGTGGTGTGGAAAAAGTACACTAGATCCATAATCCCCCCTCATAATTCCAGGCTTGGCTCTTTTAAATACACTGGTAATATATCCTTTTTACAGTAGTATTATTGCAAGGGTGCAGACCTCTCTCTAACAAGCCTCAGGGGCCAGGCAGAGCCTTCTGGTGCAACTACTCTCTTTTGAGTAGTGCCCAACTGTCCATTGGGTCAACTGTACATCATGTAGTTAGCAGAAAACGAAGATAAAATGTTCTGGAATTACTTTGAAGTTGGTGTTTGGATTGAGAGTATGAACGACAGTTATTTATCTAAGTGCATTTCTGCATAAATCAGATTACTGTTGAAAATAAAATCTGGTTTGATGTGAAAGGTCCCCAAATACAATCCTACTGGAATATTTTAGAGATCATGTTGGCAGACTTTGCAAACTTTACTTTGCACCCACAGAAGTATACTTAAATCTGATTGGAATTCATAAATTGCATTGGGCACTCTGATTGGGTAAAACTAAATAAATAAATAAATAATAGTTTGGAGAGAATTATGAGATCTCTAATAACAGGGAAATGATGTAATGTAATGTTATGTTTCAACAAAGTACACCAAACTGTACTAAGCACTGCCTTTGCCTTATATTTTCTGGAAAAAGCAAATCTCAAAAGTCTCGTCAATAATGGAGGTCCAGGTTATCCATAATACAGCAGTTATAAGAAATAAATTACAAGCCTGAAGCAATTTTCCATGAAACTTACTTTAATACTTGACCTTAAATAGCATCCAATCCTGTGAGGAAAACTAAATGCGCCAGAGTGTTTTCTCCATTTCTCTGTTTACACCTTTTTTTTATTCTGAAAGGAAAATCATGCTAATATGTTACAAATCAATGCTCATGAAAACTTTGTGTTTGCATCAAGGTTCACTTTTATTTTTTATGCACTGTATAGCACAATAGGCACAATTTCCAGTTTAAAATAAATACATCATAAATAAGAACTATTTAAATATTTTTAAGCTTTGTGTGATTATAGTGGCAGGACAATGTCCCCCAGACAAGCCCCACTCAGTCAATCTAATAAATCAAAACTGAAGTTCCCTCAATTAACCACTGCCTCTTTTGAGTATTGCCCATTAATGACATCTGCTTTTATGATATACTGTCTAAACCATTTTGTCATTGGCTAGAACAAAGAGCAACCAGCTCTGTTAGTGACTTTTCATTGAAGTTCAAAATTGGCACACATTAGGGTGGTATTAGGATCAGATTTTTTTTCCCTTTTCCAAATAAAGATCAAAGACTTATCCGCTGTGATAAAAAGCTGGTTGTTTATTTAAATAGTTCCTGTATTTGTTTCCCTGTTATGCTAGTATTCTTAGGCAAGGATATGTCTTGGCCTGCTCTTTTTAGCATGACATCCAGAAATTTGCCTCACACTCTGGAAAAGGTGCATTGGGCTATACCTCCAGACATTTCAACTGTGGTCTGAAAGGAACCAAATGCTAAGTAGTGCAGAGAACAGAGCACTTTGACATGTGGAGGGATAGCGGTCCCTAGGCTGACGCTGGGGTCTAGCTCATCCCTCAATTCAGTTATGAGGTCAAGGGTGACCTGCAAAGTAAGACGATAATGCTTTAATCGCATCCTCCGGCATCCCAAACAAAGTGACTCTGGGATTGAATATACAGGGTCTTCACCATCTTGCCCTTCTCTGAACCTGTTCCTGTCTCACCTCAACAAGTGTCAAGTGTTGCTGCATCAAGAAGTGTACCGCAGCAGCCATCCTGAAGCCAATGACAGGGCTCTGCAGGTGTGTGCTTTTATACAGCTCTTAATTACTTGCTTCTACAATTCCCTTTAAAGTTAAGGGTAACCAGTCATTATGTTTAAAAATGTACTGCCAGGTTAACTGAAAAGTGCAGTTATTTATGCTCAGAGAAAGACCAGTGTTCCCTTAAAGATTATGCTGCTACATACAAATATCTCCCTAGAGCATATGCTTTATTTATTGATCATAATTCATTTTGACATTTACGACATTAGGATGTTTTTGGACATCAGACAGCATTCGTTTTTCTAAATTTCTAAACAGTTGACATCCAAGTGACCAATTAAACTTTATCACCAACCTAACATGCACATAGCACAGCAGGTTTTATTTGTTAATACTCCGAAGAGAATTGTACTGAGCAGGCAAAGTTGCTATCTTTTTTTCTGCTTGTGCTGCAAGTGGTTCATTCACAATAACTCAGTCCAAAGAAAAATCTCTTGTTAGGGAGGTTGAAATGCAAAACACTTAAAAGATTTAGTAGACAGACAGGTCTTTACTGGAATCATTGCTTTTGTCACTTGTTCTATGTATATACAATTTTAAGGATATTTAAAAAAACTACAAAGCAAAATCTAGAAAGTTACCAAACATATATGGGCCTGTTCTCCATGCATTGCAGTCCAGTCTGTGATTTACTCCTGTTTTTAAAAGTCTAAAAATATTACAACTAAACAGCTCACTGCTTAAGGTCTTTTATGGTGTAATGGTTAAATGGGTATATTTAGGTATTACATCATCAAACTTTGGCCCCCACTCCTCTCTCAACATCAGCCATCAATTCTCAATCCTCTAACAAAATGTCTTCTTGGTTCTATTCCCTCTATTAAAAATAGAGGAGTAAGAAACAACAAGGAAAAAATAATGAAACAATTATCTATGGTTATTGTCAGTTCATAATCAACCCAACCATGACTTCCTCTGCTAAATTTAACTAAGTTTTGTTAGCTGATACACCAAGTAGCTGTGCCTTTGTGATGGAAACAATTAGATTTGATTTTAAATTGTTCTCTGACAGGAGATAAATCATAAACTGTTGTCTCAAAGGAAAACCTGGGACGTATGCTTTTAATCATATTGCCAGTTATCATATTAGTATTATTATTTTATGTTTTATATTTGGTTCTAAAATTGTGTTATGTTTGTTGTCTACCTTCCTAAAAGCTCTCCCATCAGGAGAATAGAGAATAGACTGTTCTCTCAGTGCAAAACACAAGAGGTAAGAGTTGTGTATAAAATCCCACAAATACAAAACACATGTATCTTTCAAGTATGCAAGCACCATATTAAAATGATATACAGCTGCTGGGATTTTGAAGTTACCGTAAAAAGCGAATTAAATAATTCCCACAACCTTACTTGTAACAAATGTCAATTCCCTATGTTCTGTAGGTACAATATTACTATCTGGTGTCTGAAAGAACTTACATTATGGCAAGCATTGAATGACTCAGGAAATTAAAATTACTTCAGGGTCCTTGCAATAGCTATGCCTTTCTGATACAGTATAACTTTCAGAAGCAAAGCCATCCTAATGGAGCATGGCACAAGCACATCTCTTACGATCTTGCAAATGCAACTGTACTTTCCAATCAGCCAAGCTACTGAAATGCCCTAATGATCCCTAACAATATACTGCGTCAGCAAGATCTGTAAATAAAATCTACAATAAAACATCTGGTTTTTGGTAATCTTCTAAGGCAGTGATTAGTGTGCTGCCCTGGTCAGCAGTTTAAGAACAAGGTTCCACTTTGTTAATCTCATACTACGTTGTGACAAACAGGACGGTATATAAAACATTGAGCTACACACAAAATCTCTTTAGTTCATTCAGCAGCAGGCTTTGTTTTCTAAACAATTAACTAAGGCAAAAGTCAAATGTCCCAAGCCAATACACATATATGAAAGCGCAGCCTCTAAAACAAATAGTCTATACAGTATTTCTCATTTCTAGTTTTAGTTCTGATGAGAAACTGTTAAAGTCTGACATTTTTGTAGTTAGTTCTGACAGCCCACTAGCACAACCTCTATTTTATCAGAACATCTGATGTCAGATAGGCAAGAAGTTAACAACACCCCAGAAGAAGTAAAAGGTAACATAAATAACGAAGGACCTAAAATAGAGCCCTGTGGAACAATCTCAGACAATGCCGATTCCACCTCCCCAACAGAGACTAACTGAAACCTATCAGGAAGATCAGACCGGAACCAAGATAGGACACCTCCCAACAATCCCACTGATCTTTCAAGATGATTCTATAAAATGGAGTAGCGCCCAGTATCAGTATCAGAAATCCAGAGTCAGAGCTTATCAACAGATAAGTTACTACAGTAACAAAGACCGTCTCTTTGCTCTGTGCAACACAAAATCCAGAAATGTTTCCTACACGCTATTAAGAGCTAAACATTTGTGTAATTGATTACAAGCAACTTGCTCTAGAACCTTCGCTAAAAATGACAGATTGGAGATTAGCCTAAAATTGAGTCCAAGGACTAATTGATATAATTATGAAGGGATCCGCTGAGATTTTTATTTTGAAAATAATTTAAGAGGCCATTGCAGCTGGGATCAATAAGCTACTAACAACCAAAAGAGCAAGATGGGCCAAATGGCCTCCTCTCGTTTGTAAACTTTCTTATGTTCTTATTTACTAATTTATCGAGGGAAGCAAAACAAAATCTAGGATTGCCTAAAATTCATCAACTTAACATTAAACTTAGATATGTAATCAATAGCTGGTTATCGTTTATCATTTCTGTCAACTGCATATCATGTTAAATTATTCCTAAATTATATGGCATACTTTACCCATGAGAGACAGTACTATAGCCAATAAATGCAGGTTTCTAATTTTGCCCTAAATAGCACAAACTGTTTACGTTTGCAGCCATGGACAAATCAAACCTTTGACGATAACAAATTGATCTGCAACTCCTTAAGGCTTCTTGATGTCAGCATTTAAAGTATAAATATACAGCGTTCAATTAATTCCTTCATAGTATTCTTAGACAGCGTGTAATTGTGCAAAAATATATGTGATGAAATATCATTCGCTTGTATACTAAGTGACCACCACACTCCAAAAAACATGTGTGATCGTTAACATTTTAGCCCCTTGAAACCCTGATTGTAAAATGGGTGTGAAATGCTGAAATGCTTAACCCCAGAAGGTCGGCTGTCCTGTTTCGCAATTGCATAACCGTAGCCCTTTTAAGGTTAAACTAACAGACGTTAGGATTAAAGACTCTTTGATATCTAAAGCGCCACCATAGGTTTCCTCTGTAGCTAGCACAGGGACATGAGTGACCATTGTATGACCCAAGTTATCACCCTGTACCAAAAGGAAATGTTCCATGCAACTCACAATGTGTCAAATACACGTGAGCTAAAATCTCAAATTTATGAGCAGAACATCTAAAGTGAGGCATTGTCCACCCCTAGTAGAAAATCTGGGTCAACAAAAAAAGGTTACCTTTGTAGCCTGTCAAAGACAGGGCCTCTGGCACAGGTTCTGCATTTTTAAAATACATCTAAGGATAAGGATCTACAATGCTCCTCTGCAGCTGCTTTAGTCATTAGGAAGTGCTTGTGAGCGTCATGTATGGTTCTTACCTTTAAGGGTGAGTGGCTTTAAAGTGTCACCATGCTTGTTAAATGCTTTTTATGTGTTACTCACCATGATATTTAATGGCATGGTTATTCCTTCGGTGGTATCTCCTTTGTAAAAAGCAGTATGTCCCGCATCAACATACAGCAGTTAAACAAAATAAGGTAGTAAAAACTCAGGATACAGTTTGTTATATTTCTTAATGGTCTGCTGGCATGTTAACAGCACAAACGGGGCCAAACCATTAAAGGTTCTATTTACAAAGCTGTAATACATACAAAGGGTATGTTTTTGTTAAATATTAAAACATACTGTAATTCATAGGGTCTAGCTAGTGGCTTAGCAGAACACTCTTCGTTGCAAGTTCAAATTCAACCTTTCAACCTCTAACAGCACAACGCAACATGTGTAATGTTGATGGAGTTGCCAAGATAAAGCCAGTTAACGGTTTTTGAGTTGACAGAATAAAAATTATTTAATAGTATGTCACCATCTATTGTATCCTACTTAGACATCATCACCTATCCTATTTTAATTATTGATATTAGGTTTCAGGTCCGTTGTCTTTATTGCTTTATTAAACATTGAAATATTTAAATGAAAGATTTATTTACCTTTACAATAAAGTTTTGCTTTTGTTTTTGATCGGAATATTCCACAGTCATCTACCGTGTGATAGTGCCCTGTAATATAGCTTTCTGATTGGTGATTTAAATTTAACCACAAATAGTGCTCAAGCTAGTTTTATTTTTTTGTTTCATGACTTAAGTATATGAGATACATTTGTCAATGGCTTACAGATACCTAAATTAAACCCCAAAAGTGAGTACTGTAATAAAACGTAACTTGATGATTAGCCTAAATACAGTATGCATTTAATCTTGAAGTCTGGGGCACGGCATATGCCGGTACTGTTATTTTTTTATATTTAAAGAATAGAATTAATAGAATTAACAGAATTAAAGAAAAAAACACATGAAGTTTGCGATTACAAACTTTTTTTTTTTTTTTTGCTGTCTTGCTCATAAAGTATTCCCAATAAATCCTAAAATATGTATGAGCAAGCTATGAGATTTAGGCTGATCCGAAATATAGATTTATTCCATACTGCTTTATATATATATATGATATATATATATATATATATATATAGATAATATATATATATATATATATATATATTTTGATTGTTATGAAATAATACGCATTATGCATATGCTTCTGTATTAACACTAATTATAGTACATTATATACTTCATTCCACTAAGTATGTTGCTCATCAAAATCCTTCAGAAAAAAATATGCTTACAATAATACATCAAATATCTAGGCCAAATACAGAGCAAAGGATATATAGGGAGTATGTCTCATTAGGCTTGGAAATGTAAAGAAAAAACCTGACATCAATTGAATTATCCAAGACATGTGCTTAATAAACATATTTTCTTTCATACTGAATGTGTGCTCTGGTGTAAACCATACGGTTTAGAGGGGCTTTCACAATGGATTAAACAGGCGGCAAGATCATGAAAAAAAACTCTTTAAAAGATCAGACATTTCAGTATTCGAGTATTTCAGTAAAAAGAGACCCTTAGCTGCATGAGGGTTCAGATTTTTTTTTTCTCTGAATATAGCCAAGCCCCTTGCAGGCTAATTTTCAATGGAGACCTTCTGATCTGATAATAGGGCTCTAATAAGATGTGTCACTCCAATGGTTCTTCTGCTTCAACTGCTGGCTGAATTATATCAACTGAAATTTATAGAAAATAGTGTGTGATAAATTAAAGATCAATACACTTAGCAAAGGCAATGCATCAACTCTAATCTGCACTGTGGACAATTGTAGGATTACTGTGCATTACACTGGCTATAGCAGCAAAATGGTAGTGTAGCTACAAGGTTATTGACAGAATCACATTGGTATTAGCCTGTGCCCACTGCTAATCCACTGCAGTACCATTCCAGTCTGCTACTGTATTGGGGCCACTATCTTTCAAACGCATGGTGTATGTAGAGTGCCTATAGTAAGTACAACCTGTATTACAACCTGAAATCTCGATGCATTTAAATTAGATTTTTTTCCCCTTTGATTTACACAACCTACTCAAAACTTTCAATGTGTGACAAAATGGAGGAGGGGTGAAAAAACAAATCAATTAAAATTCACCTTCTTTGCTATGACACTCAGGTGCTCGGGTGCAACCAATTGCCTTCAGAATTCACACAATAAATTAAATGGATATGACTGGATAGGGAGATTAAACTTCCCTTCCTGCATTATTGAAAGGAATGTACAGCAGGTGGCCAGGTGTCAATTGTATATTTGATGATCAATTAACACTGTTCACCTGCCTTTAAACGGGGTCTGGAAAGCCAAGCCCTTTGTTCTCTATTTTGTTTTTATTTGTTCTTTGTGAGCAAACTGGAAATCAACTGGTTGGTAATCCTCACAAGTGCTCAAGATTAGTTTAGGGGATTTTAATCCCGGCCCAGTTTATCTACAGTGTGTTAGGGAGAAGGTTCCTGAAGCGGGATCTCCCTTTTAGTGGGAGCAGCGCTGAGCCACTGGATGGCAACTTTTTGTTTTTAGCTGTTTTGCCCACTGTGTTTTGTTTTGTGTTTTTGTATTATGTACACCTGTGTGCATGTCCTTCTGCACTAGCAATACCATCTACCCTAGTGATGGCCAGCCACCATTGGCACTGCCTGTTTGTCAATAAAACCTGGATGCTTGAGCGGCGTTTCAAATGCAAACCCTCTGTCTCTCTCAAATATCTCCGTGGATAACAACACACCTCCATGTGAAATATTAACATGTTGTAGTTTTTTTCTTATCTATCCTTCTATCTATTTTTTTTGCTTCTTATTGAAATAAGAGAAGGGACTGGAACCACACAAACACTTGCATTAGGAGCATGGAAACAACAGAAGGGGAGAAACATGTATTATCTAATGCATTAACGGAAGCATCTCGCCCAGATATGTACGAATCTTTAAGTGTATAGAAGTATTGCCGTTGTGGGTGGGCTACAGGCTAAATGTATTTTATATTTTAGAATAATAATAGGTAGTCTCATAAACGTAAAAGATGAATAACAAATACGCTAGATAATTTGATTTACTTTGTATTCTTTTTTTTTTTTTCAAGGGGAGAGACGATACCTGATTTTATTTTTTTTTTAAAAAGTATGTTTGCAAAGAAATTACCGTACATGCCTACGGCAGGTTACAATTTTTTTCTTAATTAGTTTTTTTTTTTTTTTTTATGTTCAGGTAATAAATGCACTTATGGGCAGCAGAAAAAACAAACAAAAAAAAAACAGTTTATGTTGAATATTTCTATATTGTCTAAAGTTTAGTGTGAACAAATAGCACAAAAAAAAAAAATTATGACATTTATTTGGTTTCAACACTCAAACAATAGCTGATGATGAATATATATCTTACAGGTTGAAGTTTCCTATATTTAAGTCAAATAAATATACCTATAAAACCTGTAGAAAACTTGCATTGTTTAAGACCAGAAATTAGTCTGGACCACAACATTATGGCGTTACAGAATGGATTTGACCGCTTTTACTCTATTTAGCTACTGTCTCTTTAAATGCATAATTAAAACATAATAATAAGTTAAAAAAAATTAAATCAATGTCTTTTCTAATTTTTTGTGCCATTTACAGCAATGGTCAAAAGTTTTGCATCACCCTATATAATTAACTTTGCTTAATAGACGAAAGAAACCCGTTCAACGTGATTTAACATATTATATTACATACTGCTTTGTAGTTTTCCATCTACTTAACAAACTGAAAATTTCAAAATCGAGCATGAAATGCTGTACTCCTATTATGGCTCCAGGTAGACTTTTGCGATATAATTTTGTAGTTTCTTTGATTACATAAAATAAATCTAAATTATGTTATATATATATATATATATATATATATATATATATATATATATATATATATATATATATATATATACACACACACACACACACACACACACACACACACACACACACACACACACACACACACACGCACACAGACACACAATGCCTATAGAAAGTCTATACCCACCTGTGTTAAATTAGTGATTCACATGATTTCAAGGTAAATTCAGCAGTTCCTGTAGGTTCCCTCTGCTGGGTAGTGCATTTCAAAGCAAATACTCAACCATGAGCACCAAGGCTCTTTTAAAAGAACTCCGGGATAAAGTTGTTGAAAGGCACAGATCAGGGGATGGGTATAAAAAAATATCAAAGGTCTTGAATATCCCTTGGAGCACGGTCAAGCCGATTATTAAGAAGTGGAAGGTGTATGGCACCACCAAGACCCTGCCTAGATCGGGCCATCCCTCCAAACTGGATGACCAAGCAAGTAGGAGACTGATCAGAGAGGCTACTAAGAGGCCAATGGCAACTTTGCAAGAGCTACAGGCTTTTGTGGCCAAGACTGGTGGTCAAAGTGTGCATGTGACAACAATATCCAAAGCACTCCACAAAACTGGCCTGTATGGTAGGGTGGCAAGAAGGAAGCCATTACTCAAGAAAGCCCACCTTGAATCCCGTTTGACGTATGCAAAAAAAAACCCTCAGGAGATTCTGTAGCAATATTCCAAAAAGTTTTGTGGTCTGACGAAATTAAAATGGAACTTTTTGGCCTAAATGCAAAGCGTTATGTTTGGCGCAAACCCAACACAGTGCATCACCCAAAGAATATTCCCAAATCTAGGTGTGCAAAGTTGGTAGAGACCTATCCCAACAGACTCACAGCTGTAATTGCTGCTAAAGGTGCTTCCACCAAGTTTTAAGGGGCGGGGGGGGGGGGGGGGGGGGGGGGGGGGGGGGGGGGGGGGGGGGGGGGGGTGGAGACTTATCCAATTATGATCTTTCAGTTTTGTATTTTTGTATTTATAATATATAATTTTTTCTCAATAAAAACTTTTTTCCCCTTAACAGTGTGGAGTATGGTGTGCAGATAAGTGTAAAAAAATCCTCATTTAAATGCATTAAACTTTGAGGCACTGACACAACAAAATGTAAAAAAGTTCAAGGGGGTGTAGACTTTCTATAGGCACTGTATATATTATTATTATTATTTCTCAATACGAAAATTCTAGGTGATGCAAAACTTTTGGCCATAGCTGTATAGTTATGATGATGTATGATATATACTAATTTATTGTTCTATTTGTATGTTATGTTACGGTTTTTTAATCGGGACTCATGAAGCACACTATAAATGAAAGACTTCCAAGCTATCTTTAAAAAAGCCACCTTGAACACTTGCTTGAATGTGTTTTTATAAGTAAAATGCAGCTCATGAGGTGCACATAATGTAGATTTAATCAGCCCCAAGATTATTAATTGTGGCCAATTGATAAAATTGTCAGTCTATAATCTTCACAGTCCCATATGGTATGTGTAACAGGCCTAATAAATCGGTTCAGGCCATTTCCATGGATCTTGGCCCAGGATCATAGTATAGACTCCAGTTAAAATAAATTGTGCAGTTTAAAATGTAAAAAATGGGCTGTACAGCTGTACACACTGACCCAAAACATTCCAACCTTGCACGGTGACCGGTCTGCTTTATTTAATAACGATGCAATACTAATATATTGTAATTGAAGTACAATTAAGATATCTGTAATAGCTAATATATAACATTCCCTTTAGTTTGACTTTATCCAGAGAATTAAAAAAAAAAAAAAAAAAAACACAACTGACCAACTATTGTGTTTAAATTCTTATTTGAACAGGCCACTAGGGAAGCTGTGCTGTAAAGCCAACAGAGCGAGTGATATAAAAAAAAAAGGCAGACATAATCTCATCTGCAGCCTAATATTGTAGAAGGACACCTGGAATATAAATGTGTCTGGATAGGCTGAGGTTTTTTTTATGATTCATTGCCAGCTGTTGTCTATAAGAGATAGAAGTATGCACAGAGCTCAATGAGCATGGCATTCAGTGCTTTCAGTTTTTACAAGCCCAGTGCAGTACCTAACTGCTCTATAATGAACATCTGAAATCAGTGTTGCTTCAAGCTGCAGGTGTTCCTTACAATATCTTTGGTTTTGTTCACCAAGGTTCTCTGAATTTCAGAATGCTATTTACCACAGAGGGCATCAGAAAATGAGGATAGCTTCATGAATGTCACAAACAAACAAAAACATTTTTCTCTTCTTTAAAAAATGAGTGCATGCTGACAAAAACATGACAGCTTTTGCAAGTCCAATTTTGATAGAAAACATATCAATGCAAAAGCACTGCTTCCAAATATGTATTTAGTTGTTTTTAATATTGCTACTGTGACAGAACCTGTACACCTGAGTGTGAGTGATGTCACAAGAATATAAGTGTAGCGATATACCTTTGGCAGTAAACTGAACTATAGGGGGCGAGCAAAGATTACTACCTTTTAATAAAATTGCTTACCAAGAAGGTGGAATCTCATAAACCTCAAATAACTCACACTCAGCACTGACCTTCCCATAGGAACAAGTTGTGATTAGTTTACAGGATTGGCAAATTAGTTTTTTGTTACAGTAAATCACATAAACCGTTGAACATCACACAATTCATTCTTTTACCCCTTTGCTTGAAAGATACATAACTAAGAACATTCTTAAAAGAAAGTGTAAGCCTTTAGTTTTCAGCAGAGCCCATAATAGAAATGCACACACCATTTAGTGGCAGCACTGGTTATAGTAATTTACACAAATAAAAATTCTCCAAGTAAGGCATAGTTAGTTACATGAATAATTGTTTAAGAGGCTTTGTTGGTTTTTCCACTGTTTCTGGGAGCTAATGTAGTGCTTATGCAGAACAGATAAGGCACAATCGAAACAGAGAAAATTTACTGTTTTAGAGCCACCCTTCTTGATTTACCAGACGAGGTCATTAGGATTAGGACTAGTCAAGGCTGCGACTGTGGATCTCTGTGAGGCGATTAAGGATGATTTAGAGTGTCCGTCAGAAAGGAATATAGTCCTACTTGTCTTAAAGTGGTATCGGCTTTGGGTTTCTATGCCTCTGGATCATTTTAGCGTCCTGGAGGAGATAGGGTGGACATAAGTCAATTGGGAACAGAGAATGCGTGATTTGAATTAATTTGAGTAAAAAGAGATTCTCCTGCTGCTTTGCAAACAGAGAATACATTTGAATACTGCCTTGAGAATTGGTGGAGCAGACTCAATTCGAATTCCATATTCCAGTGGAGAACCAATTCTCCTAAAAATTGGAATGTTTGAGAATAGAGCCCACTGACATTGTTTTGGAACTGGACTCAAAACACCCCTATTCCCCACATCTTCTCAAATGCTCATCATTATCCTAAACTGTTTTTCTTTTCATTATCTTATCTCACTGGTGCATCTACTAATTGGGATAATAGGCAGATGGGACTTTGCATTATCTTGTAAACCTGGCTGTCAATCATTACAACTTTTTCCGCTTAAGGTGGTATACACATGTTTTTTTAAACATTAAACATGGCAATACAACAATATTACAAAAGGTTTTATGTTTGAGTCATTACACGACCTCACCTCAAAATAATAAGACGATCATTACATGGGTACTACTGTGCTATAAAATATGATAGCTGAAGCAATATGAAAACCCAGTGAGCAGATTTTTTTTCCACATGGTGAATGATTTACTCCTAAAATAAATAATTCAAATATAGTAGATACATAAACAAATCAAATTAAGAATACAAACTGATATCACCATAAACCTGATCATCATTTAGAGACAAAAATTACATAATTTGATGGCAAAAACAGCATTTCTTTTTTATTTAGTAGCCGCCCACATGCCAAATCCATCAGACAGATGTGGCTGGAGAGTTTACCTGTACGTGCCAGCTGGATTTGCTCTCAGCAGTCTTGGAGGGACCTGAGCCAAGAATGACTGCTTTGAATTTAGAATGAGTTCATTCCTGACTGCTGGCACACTTAACAAGACTTCTACTCTGCATTCTCTTAATGGTCATTTAAAGAAAAAATATATATTAAACTTTGAAAATGAAACCAAAATAATAATCTGGCACCTTTCTGTTCCAAAAGCTTACTTTTCTCTTTTCCTTTTTGGGATAAAGAGGTTTATTTGTGTCAAGAATAAACAGAAAATAATGTAACAATTTTTCACTAAGAAGCATAATTGCAAAAGAGTGCATGCTGCCAACTTTTTTTATCAACTTCACAGAGGTTCTCCAAAGTCACCATGTTGGGTTACTTAGCAACACCAAAAGCTGTTCAAACAATGACAAGGGTTAAACAGCCATCCTGCTGAAACGAGATCAGTAGGTATCTGTGCTTTAACACAATATTAAACTTTATCAAAGTCATTAGTTTCGTTCTAAATTTTCAGCTGACAAGTCATGGCCAGTTTTCTACCCAGAGCGTTCAGCTCTTTCATATTCGGGGGTATTTCTGCTATTTGCCCATCGCGTGCTCGCATTCCATTTTCTGTAACTCTGTGTCCCCAAACCTCTCCTGTTAGGATCCCAAAGAATCCAGCTGGGTTGAAATGTGAGCTACACACATTTTTTCAACTGTGTTTGTCACTTACATTCTACAACTGGCTATCCATGCTGCATATCAGCCATACAGGATGTTATGTAAGTTGTACTGCCTGTCGATGAAGGCTCTACCGTGTGTAGACCGTAAAGGGAGTTCTGCATCAGAAGCCGAAGTCACTAAAAGTCAATGTCAACTACCACATGGTATAGCTTTCATCGAGAGGGCACTATGACTTTTTCTCATTATCTTCTTTATGTAGCCCTGCTAGTGTAATTTGACTATTGTTTTATAGAGAGAGATCAATACTTTAATATGAGACAATTAAAACGGTAAGCAACAACTTGGGGACACAAACATATCCTCTTAGATTAGCATAAAAAAACTTAAACACTGGCCACTTAACTACTTTTTCCAACTGAATGTTTATAAATATATACACAGTTTGTGCCGTGATGCATCAGCAAGCATCTGCCGTCAGACAGAAGCTGGAAGCTGATGGTACTGAACCGTTTTCTAATTCCAATTATAACTACACTGGCATTTTTTTCATTACACTGCAAGGTTTGCATCTCATTTAGAGCTTTAAATCGAGGCTAGAGGTCAAAACTATAATTAACAAGGTGAAGTAGGATTTAATCCACTAAACCAACACACAGCACACTGAATTGTATATAATACTGTAGTCTTATACAGTAGTCAGTCTCAATGTCCGCTAACTTATTAAATGATGCTAATGTGCTGTAGCAATGTGACAGGGCTGGCTACTGCCATGTCTCTGTATCACTTCATAAAGATATGTGTAGTGACATACTCCACCTTACGTTTACCAAGCTCTCCACAGCCCTCAGGGTAGTGTCTATTTTAGTAGGGAGCAGCACTATAGACCTACAATAACAGTACCTGAAGAGAGAGACCACCATGCTAGTATATTGGAATTATAAGGAGAGGGTTATTTATATTAAAACAAGGAACTGCTTTTCTTAAAAAATAATTAATAATAAAAAATACAGTAGAATCCATTTAAAAGACCCAAACATATTAAACACAGCCGCATTCGTCACCTCATTACCTAACTGTCTGCCCAGTCGATGATGGGAGTGGTGATTACATCAGCCTCACCTAATGCAAGGTACTGGCTACCCTTAACCCCAGTTTAGACAATTACATCAAATTTCCCTTCCGTCTAAGGGCACAATCAAACTACTTTCAGCATGCAGCACTACATTTACCCAGAGACCACCTCAAACCATAAAAGTAAAAAGTATGTAACACCAATTGTGTAATAATATAGTTTTTAATCAATGTGGACGTCCAATTTTAAAATGAACAAATACATTACAGGCATGTTAAACTTGATCAATGTGTCCATACCTTTACAATATATAGTTTTAAAATATACAGGTTGTTCCTACACTTTACATATGTCAAACACATATTTTATATAACTTAAATATATTCTTAGTATCTAATTTTTTTGGATACATTGAAAATATGTTTTCTTTCCATGTGGGTTTTCCCTGCCTCTGCAATATAATGTAACGATCTCGGTTCCCACAGGCAGGCGCATCACACAGGGTGAGGCAATACACACACAGGCGGAGGGGGGGTGCGACTCCAGGACCTCTCACACTAAAGCATAGCGCCGATACCGCTGTACAAAAGAGCCAGGTCCTTTGCAAGGAGCGTATATCGGGCTTATGTTTTTGTATGTGATTACGTCACCTACCAGCCCTGCTGCTGCCTTCCCCTATGCACGCTACACTCTCCCCTGCCAGCCTCAAGTCCGTCCCGGACTTGCTCACCAGGCTACAGTCCAACGAGTACGTGCCGGGGTTCCTGTGTCCACTCTGACACCAATGTTGCGTTCTTGCAAGAGGCAGGAGAGAAGAGACAACACGCTGGTTTACTGGAAGCTGTTCTTTATTTAGGACGCTATTCTCCAGCACCCTGTAGCGTTCACTGCTCTACCTGCTTGACCCCTTGTGTGGAACACACACACCCTACTGAGTGCGCACAAAGCTCCCTTTTATAAATTAGCTGCGCCCCTTTATGCTAATCGGGTGCCAGAGTGAACACATATCCCGTTGGTCCCCAGCAGCACACCAGAACCAATGGACACAGACATACAACAGCCAATGACAGGAACACAGGGCGCACCATGCGTGCAGGCTAGCTCACAGACAAAGACAGGGACAGAGTTAACCTGCAACTTCAGGCAATACAGACGGGGGAAGGAACACAATACAACAGTAATAACAGCATACAAATACAATGGGAACAAAAGGGAGTACACGAAACACAGATGCATGGATCGCTACACTAATAATATTTCAAATTGACTAATCATACTACTACTACTATTTATAATAATCATAACAATTACTAATAGCAATAATAATGCTCTGTATTCAAAAACATATTTAAAGTGTCTCCAAATGTGCAAATAATACTTACAGAAATAAAGTGAGTAAATCATATAAAATCTATAAACTAACTTTGCCCCTGCAACACTGTTCAAATTGATTAGATTAGGGGTGTGCATTTATTCTTATAAGCAGTTGATTCTTAAAAGCGGACCATTAAGATTACTGTAGTGCAGAATCAAACTTAGTGTGAGAATGATAGCTTGTTCCCTGCAGTGTAAAGGGTTGATCACTAGATGTCAGGAGTTCCCGCATGTATGCACACCCATGAAAAATACACAGCTGCTTTTCCTTAACGAATTATGGATAATAGTCAATTGGTTAAAGTTAATGACACCTCGATAGAAATTTCTTAGACAATAGCTTTGTGATGGGGGTACAGAGGTGCAAGGAAACAATAGTAACAAAAAGAAACCAAAACTCAAGTAAGAAATCTGGGGCTTGTTCCACCTTGTGGGTAAGCAGCTTGTCATATGATCAGAATTATGTTTAATTAAGATTGCAGAATCCTGTTTTACTACAGTATACTTGAGAGAAGCGATCATCTCGTGAGGGTGTCTAGTTTAACTACCTTGTGTTATGTGTTAATGGCCTTTGAATTAAAATTACATTACAGTATATTTTACTGTCAGCACTACCACTGCATTTAAGCATCTGTGGCTTGCTTTTTTTCTGTTGTGATGCAAATTTCACAGTTTATCCCCCACCCCACCTCCTCCTCACCACGCAGCAATCCTACTCCCTCTACATGCAGGTCACATAGTAACACTGCTGTACTCAGTATGTATTCAATGAACGTGTATTCACTCTATTGAAACAAATTTTCACTAACAGAGAACACAAAAAATATACCTGCATAATGCAGCGGCGCAGGTAAGTTTGATTACAAACAATGCAGTGTTTCCTGTATCACAGCACAATACATGCTGCGTATGTGCCTAAACACGCGAGATGAGATCAAATTCAAAAACAGCTTTATTGGCTGCAAACATCATTTTTGCTTGATCAAGTACTGTATTACATGTAGTCAGTTTGCCACAAAATTATTCTTATAAGCAGACTGCTTCATTCTTACAAGCAGAGTACTTTACATTGGTTAGTATAGGAATGATTTTGTCTTAGTGGTTTTGATCACTATATGCAGTTGATTCTTATATCAGTGATTCTTAAAAACAGAGTGCACTGTATCTTGAAATGAATGATTTTGTGGCATTAGGATTACATTTACAGTATGTACTGTCTATGAAATTAAGTGGATGCAAAGGAGAATCCGAGTCTCCGAGCTTCTATCAGACAAGGAAAAATATGTAAATTACTTCTCAGCATTTCAAGTTAACATGGAGGGCACACATAAACTATGTCAAAGGTATTCACCTGGAATATCTTTGTATTGTGATTAGAAATACACTAGAATTTCACCCAAACAGAGGGTTGAACAGAAAACTAACCCTTCAATTCAAAGTTACACTGAAATTAGGATCTGTCATCAGAATACTCCTGTGTTATCCACCTATCTTGCAATCCCTTGTGTGATCTCAGTTGGATTGGAAAGAACAAGATAAAAGACAGTTTAACCTGAATATCATAGCAAATGAGTACTACCAAGACTAAAATACTCGTATTAATAAACCCAAACAAGTCAGGGACTGATTTGATATGATCACAGTCTTCTCACATCTTCCTTGAGCTGTGCAATGACCAACAGTGCGGTTCCCATGATCTATACCCAGCCTGGGGTATAACTTCTGGGGTGATTAAAGGCCCTCGGCCGATATACCCTTTAATATCCACACTCCCCGGGTGCATTTTAAGTAACGTGACGAAGCCGAGTGGCTTTAACCGCCCGGAGCGTGTCGATATTAGAGAATATCCCACACCCTGAAGTGCTTATTGTGCTTATAAAATTGATCAACCAACATTACAAAAAAAAAAAACAAAAAAAAAAAATGTAAAAACATGTTTTAATTAACAAAAAAAAGTATATTTTATTAAATATCCTTCCACCTTTGTCTGAACTTAGAAAAAAATAGTATCTTAAAACATAAAAAAATAAAACCAAAAATGCATTAATTAAAAAATAATTTCAGATGTTGAACTGAACATTGCCATTGAAAGTGCAGTTTTAATTCGTTACACTTCTTGTAATTCTTGGTTTATTCATTACATTTTAAAGTAAAATATTACTGCCTATTTTTTTTATGGCACAGCACAAACGAGTCTGCCTTTAAATCAAGCAGCACAAATAAGACTGCCTTTAAATCACGCAGACCCTTCCTCACATGACCTGCAGTAGTATCAGGTGAGAGTGCTTTTTTTAAAAAAAAATAATCTTTTGTTATCCGGGGTAGTAACAGGAGGTATCCATAACAGATTTGTGCTACAGCTTCACAGTGGCGAGAAAGGCGTTATTTGCATGGAATACCCGGTTACTTATCAAACTGACTTCAATTTACAGCTTGGTAACGTGGAGAACTGCTGGACCAGTGTTAAGAAACAATTTTAAACAATGCAGGGCACAGCAGGAGACATGAAACCATCGTACCTGGACACATTTAAAAGGTATGGCAGGAACTGTCAAGATGAATTTATACGTGTTAGGTATCAGATCACACAGCTGCGCAGATGGTGGGTCCAGTGGCAGCAGGCAGGCAGACCGAAGAACGGACAACGGGAGCAACGGCAACAAAACATCTTTTAAGAGGGACCCAGATATTTTGTGAAAAGCTGAAAGTTTAAGAGATATTTTGTAAACTATTTTTTTCATAATGGGATAGGGAAACGCCGTAGTTCAGAGAGAAGGCACAGAGCGATCAGAATGGCGAGTTTTGAATTTATTTTAAGACACTTACTTTTGCTTTTTCCCCCCACTACTTTAATTAATAATTGGTGGCCGATTCAGATTCATTCACTATCTCATGACGCCTCGGTTTCCCAAAAGTTCAATATTTACATAAATTTTGTTTATTGCGATAAATTCCAATATGTATCCCGTTTTTGTTTTTAAATTCTAGTGTATGGATATCTGCCAGTGATTTTCCCGTTTTTTAAAAAAGTGCCGACCCATGGTGATATGCTGTAATTACAACACCCCCATGTGACCTGTTTTGACCAATGAGGATTAAGTATTTAAAATTTAAAAATATATATATATATATATATATATATATATATATATATATATATATATATATATATATATATATATATATATATATATATATATATGATACATCAAAAGAAACTTATCATTATTATAACACATTTATTTTCAAACAAAAAATTGGTATATAAATGGTGGACATTGACAAAATGTTTTTGGTTTCTTTTTAATCACTCGATCATTCATCCTTGACCTTGACACGCTTCTGTTCTGTACTAGCTAGAATGCCACCTGCCTGAGTACTAGCTAGAATGGTACTACATGTATCTGTGGATTATGCCCAGCTCTGTACTATCTTAGTACTGTTGGAAGATGAGGTTATTTTTGTAATGCTTTTCAATTTTATGTGTTGCTATGCTTTGTCTGTGTCTTTTCCGTAATTCAATTTAAAGGCAAGCTTGTGGAAAGTTTTGGAAAAGCTGAAGTTGTGAAATGGTAGAATCAGGAATCCTTTGAGGGAGCAGGGGTTGAATTCTAGGAATATTCCTAAGATGGAAGTAGGTGGTTTTTGTAATCGCACCAATGTGAGAGTTAAAACAGAGTTCAGGATCAAAGATAACTCCATGAGCCATTGCTGCAGATTTAGGTTCAAGTAGATTGTCATCAAAGGACAGTGAAAAAGAAGAGGATTTTCTCAAGGGATGTGTGGGCTTCTTATTTGGGTATGATATCCTACAGTTTCATCCAACAGTTGCAGGTGTCCACATTTAATTGTGATTTCAAATTAACCAACATTCTGTTATAAAATTTGAAAAATAAACAAAAAAGCTATGACATAAGATTGCTATTGGGTGCTAACAAACTTGTCTTTCATTGCAGTGTTTATTCCATTCCTGCTTACCTGTATTGTAAAGCGCGTCTTATAATACAAATTCACTTAACACAAATTTTCTGTTAGTGATTAGCAATAATACGGGATACAATAATACAAGCCTATGAACAGCAAACTGTGGATGCAAGTCATCAGTATTTCTGTATAAGGAACTAACTTGTGCTGGTGTGCTACCAGCTGTATCAGTAACAATAACTTATAGACTGTAAAGGCAAACCTATAGGTGTATAGACAACCATAATGGTGGGAAAGGGTTTAAGGCTAATGTTACTTATAATACTGGTAAATATGGGATTGTTTATCATTTTTATTGGAACAACAGCAACATTACAGAGAAGTTAATATGCAAGTGAAGATGTTCAGATTCATGGTTTGTTCAGAGCATTGCTTGTAATCTGTACCATAATACAATATTTGTTTTATGCAGGGGTTAAGTTAAACAGAAAGGTATCAGATATTATCATTAAAGAAGAAGGAAAGGATTTTTGTTTCTAGGCATAATGTACTGACCTTGATTTACAGCAATCATACAGTATATGCTTCAAGTACTCATCTGCTTGGGGGTTTCGTGCCTTATTGTTGGTGTCAGTAGCTGCCAAGCCATGTTTTAACATAATCTTCAGGTTTAAGATGGAAAATAAGTTGAGTGTATGCAGCTTGTTGGACTCATCAGAGAAGTTCATTATTTAATTTGATGGAAACCGTAAGGGTTCACATAAACTGACTTTGTCTGAAATGAGTATGACATTGAAAGCCTAATAAGTATAAACAAAGACCTAATAAAATTAATTCCTTTTAAAATAAAAGCTGCAGTGTCCAACAAACTCCTACACTGAACTAAAATAGAACTGAGATTGTTAACAGGTTGTTATCTGTACATCTTTCATCCCTTGGAGTTTATTTATCGCTGTCAAATAGGCATGATGCTAGTACTGTCGTACAAGTTAATCAGTAAGAAGTTATACATTCAATTGTCATTATATTTTAGGGAGCAAAACAGAACTTTAATAACTGGCCATGAAAATTAGGTTAACCTTTTTTGTGCTTCAAATGTCATTTTAATAGCTTTTCTTTTTTGGTTTATATTTAATTTACTGTTATAACATAATATGAGAAATAGAACCAGAACATCTTTATGAAATTAAATACAAATTTCACAGTTTAAAACTCAAATAATTACCAGGATAGTGATACAAAAGACAAACATACATATACTTCAAGTGTAATGGATGTCAGGGCATCAAATACAAGGCTGTAATTTGATTCAGAAGATTGGGTGACATCATAACATTTAAGGCCTACAATTGCTGCTTTAAATTTTGAAGCCAGTGCATTTGTTTACATTATCATTTAGTTTCTTTGTAGATTCTTTGTCAGATGTTTAACATTTAAACGAGGTGGGTGGTTTAGCCCTGTAGTCCCTGCATTCGGGCACTAGTTCCACGGAGGCCTAAGAGGGTGAGCTGGAGGTATATTCCTGCTCACATTATCAGAGGGGTACCTTGTTAAATTGAATTGCTTATATTTTGGGTACTAATTCGGGTTGTTTTTGATCAATCATTAGCAAATCATGTGTGGGTTGGGTTAAAAATGGTTGCTGTGGTGATCTGTGCCCATGATGCTTCTAGTTAATCCATATTTTAACATTTCTTGTATGTTTTAACAAATGATAATCATGGTCCCTTTGAAAATGATTAGGGGCCTGACATATGTTATTTTGCATGATGAATTACAGCCTCAAGTGAATGTTATTTTTTAGATATAAATCTTTAATTTAGTTTCATTAAGGGACCAGAACAATAACAAAGTTAAGAAAGTGAAGTTCACTGCCAGTGTGCAAACAAGACTTCTCTGATTCCATTAATTCCAGTACAATAAACTAAATTAAAACAGAAAACAAGACTTCTCTGATTCCCATCATTCCAGTGCAATAAACTAAATTAAAACGGAAAGCAAGTTGGTTGCTCCATTTATAGTACAGCACCTACAAATGAATATTAAATGTAGTGCCAGATAAAACTTGAACCATAATTAAATTAGACACAATGCATTGTCATGGATCAATTCAAACACAGCACATCTTTATTACATTACTAATTCATACCTGCCACCAGTGCACCAGCCACCACTGAGCTCACAACATCTGAAACAACACTGATAGAAGGAACTGTAAACTGTAAGCTTTGCATAAAAGCAATCCAGCAAAATCACCTGGTAACCTTTGGCTTGATTACACTTGGCCAGCACACACTTTTACCTATTACTAATGCTGTTTGTGTTAACTAATGTTGGCCATAGAACATATTGAATATTGGGAAATACAGAAAATCTATTTGTATAATATGGAATGTGACTTTACAAACTTTATTGCTGCTGTGAAAATTTTAGATTAATGTGAAACAAAAATTTAAATTTTTAATAAATGTACTTTATACTTCAACTAATTTATTGGTAAGTGTTTAAACTTTACATGTTGTATATGTATTTTTTTTTTTTTGTTTGTTTTGAATGTCCAATCTTTCAGAATTTCCTTGCATCAAGTGGAATTGTGTTTATTATAATTTGTTGGAATGAATTACTTCACAGAGGTATAGTATGAGGTGTGGACTTTATATCATTAAAAAAAATAATAATTTAATCAAGGAGCATTAAGTTTATCAAGCTTGCTAGGTAGAGAGATAGATAGATTTTAGTGCCTTGTAATGTTAATAAAATAAAGTTAAGTTAAAGAGCACTGGGTTTAGTAAAGTTGTTCAAATATGTTCCACTATATTCTACAATGCTGTAATCATAACAGATGATCCAAACTGAATAACATGGAACACAGCCTCTTAAATCTTGCCAATCAGGTCCTAATGCAAAGATGATAACAATGGCCATCGCTGATTGTTTTCTTAATTTATTAAGAGACTGCTGTGAAATCATATATGATTTGTAAGAACCCTTGCATTCTGAACCCAAAAAAAGTATACAAGGAAACTGGAAAATATGACTTCTAAGCTTGCTACCCCATTCGAAGTGAGGTCACTGCACTGTTGGTAAACTGAGGGTTTCAGTTATTTAAATAGCTTATTAGCAACGGGTCTTTGTGCACCAAAATAAATAAAAAATCAAAGAATAGCTGAAATGGTCCAATGACATATTGGTAGAAATTCTCTTCAGGTCCCATAAAGTAGGGAATTACTGGAGGAGCTGGATTAGTTAGCATTTACACCACCCAGCTGTATTTCCTTTCAAAAACATCATAAATTTTACAATTTTTCCATTTTTATCTCGGGATTGAAAGGCTCCACAGTTTTGAAAAATAACAGTTCTGGTATTAAGATCTGATTAAGAATGTAATACAGCTGAAAGAAGCACCAAACTTTGGTGTGATTTTTTTCTCTCAGACTCCGTCTATATACTACTACAACCCACAAAAAGATCTGCCCAAATTCAATGTGAGAAATGAGCAAAAATCAGACGGGGCAAATACTTTTTCATGGCACTATATATATATATATATATATATATATATATATATATATATATATATATATATATATATATAGTGTGGTTTGCAGAAGTATTCCCCCCTACCAATAATCTCACATTTTGTTTAATTCAAATAATGTACAGTATGCAGTTTTTCAAACAAACTTTTTTTATTCAAAGCTGCAGTGATTAAACTGAACACTGTTATATGAGGAGGAGGTTAAATGTCAGCAAAACTTGCAAAGAAAATGTACAAAATGAAATTTACTGGTTGCATAAGTATGCAGCCCCTTAAGTCAGTACTTGGTAGAAGCACCTTTTGCAGCAATTACTGCTATGAGTCTTTTTGGATAAGTTTCTGCTAGCTTTCCACAGTAGGAAGGGGACATTTTTGCCCATTCTTCACCAGAAAATTGCAAAAGTTTGTTGGGGATTGTAGATGGACTGCAATCTTTCAAGTCTCGCCATAAATTTTCAATTGGATTCAAGTCAGGACTTTGACTGGGCCACTCAAGAACATTAATTCTCTTCTTGTTCAACCACTCCAGTGTGACTTGGGCTTTGTGCTTCGGGTCATATGAAATATGAATTTCCACCCCAGTATCAGAATCTTGGCTGAGTCAAACAGGTTTTCCTCAAGGGTTCACCTGTACTTTGCACAATCCATTCTCCCCTCTATCCTGACAAGCTTTCTAGTCCCTTCTGAAGAGAAGCATCCTCTTAATATGATGACCATGCTTGACAGTTGGGATGGCATTGACTGGGTGATGTGCAGTGTTGGGCTTGCGCCAGCTGTAACGTTTGGAATTTAGTTCAATTTTTGTCTCGCCGGACCGCAAAACCTTTTTTAACATGTCTGCAGTATCATCTACATGCTTTTTGTAAATTCCATATGTTCTTTAAGATGAGGCTTTTTGAATAATAGTTTCTTTCTTGCCACCCGTCCATACAGGCCAGCTTTGTGTAGGGATCGGCTTATTGTTGCTATGTGAACACTGACTCCCATCCCAGGCACACAACTTTGCAGATCTCTCAAGGTAATTGTTGGCTTCAGAGTGACATCCCGAACTCGTTTCCTGCTTGTCTGGCTGTTCAGTTTGGGAGGGCGACCTGATCTGGGTAGTGTCTTGGTGGTACGATGCCTCTTCCACTTCTTAATGATGGACTTCACTGTGCTGAGAGGGATAATTAGCGCCTTTGAAATTTTTCTTGTACTCTTCTCCTGCTCTGTGCCTCTCTACCACTTTATCCCTGACTTGTTTAGAAAGCTCCTTGATCTTTATGGTTGCTTTGTTGGATCACTGTGTGAGTTGCAGCTTGAAAGTCTTTATATACCAGAGGGAAATTGTCCTCATGTCAAACCACTTTGAGTACACACAGGCAGAAACCATTTCACTAATTTTGTGACCTTTCAAACAAATCATTTGCACCTGAGCTGATTTAGGGCTGCAGTAGCAAAGGGGTTGTATACTTATGCAACTGAGATTAATCTGTGTTTCTCTGTAAGTCTTACTTATTTATATTCTATATACATTTTTTTTTTACTTTATCAATGTAGAGTAGTTTATATAGATTATACTTTTTTTTTTTTTTTGCGGCGCTCTTTTTAAACATTAAAAGAATCTGCATATACTAGCATTTGTCTAATAGGTGTGATCCCTGTCGAAACAGGAAGAGGCAACCCTGGATAGCTGCAACTCTGTTGTCCGACAGGTGCACTGATGCACTGGACTGATGTAAGCCGACTGTGCATCATTTATGGTGAGGCCCAGCGTGACCAGTTGCTCCATCACAACCGCCATGTGGGCCAGTGCATCCTCTCGTGACTGGGGTCAGATCAACCAGTAATTCGTAATCGCACTAGAGTGGTAGAGGTACTAGCACATATACACTAGGTGCACTGTGAGTACCGGGTACCACGTACACTGAGTACTGAGGGCACTAAGTACACCGCATGCCGTGCAGAACTATTGTGCACTACCGTTAAGGCGCTGTCACAGTGTGTCGCTTACTCTAAGCAGCTGTGCACCGAGATAGAGAAGGGACAGAGAGTACAGCATCTGTACAAAGTCCGACTCACCGCAGTGGCGTGCCTGTGGCCGGCAGAATTACTCGACAGCAGGGATGTGGCAAGGCCTAGCCCCATGGAGGAGAACGCGGCTGGAAGGGTCACTCAACAGCGGAGATACAGAAAAGCCTAGCCCCAAGGGGACACTTGTACTCTCAGGAACAACACAATCATTCGCGGATCATTTCACAGGCAGTCGCTCACACAGTGGCCTACCACACAAGCAGGGAGGCTGCTGAAAGACAGAAAGGCAATAAAGGGCTCTGTCTTTTTTAAGTAATTGATTACAGGAAAGCAGCAAGCCAGCTTTCAGCACAAATTCGAGGGAAATACAACCGACTCGAATCGACAACGAGAAGCTCTTTTCTGTCAATACGTTCGGCTCAACACAGAGGTCTTACTGTACTGTCTTGATATGGAAAAATAGGAGGCTATTCCTGTGAGTGACGGTTTTATTCCCTTGGTGGGCTGGACCGAGTGCGTCATCCCAGGAAGGGGCCTTTCACCAGCTCTGGTATAGAGAGCGCAGCAATACCTACCAAAGGGCAGGAATATCCCATACCTATTTGGTTGTGGTTGTCTTCGAATTGAAAGGGAAACACATCTGCCATTACACTGGACAAAGACAGCATTCTATGAATGAGATGAGTTAAAATGGAAGGAATCACATGCTGTAGTCCCCTTTTTTGAGAAATTGGGTAATTTTTCCGAATTCGGGAGTTATTCAATGTGTCTAATAAATCATTAACTGTTCTTTGGGTTCCTCAACAACAGCCTAGAAAACATTTCATAAATATTAAACTTTATTAAAAGTACACCTCTTTGGCTTTTCGTTTTTGTCCAACCACTATATTGTGAGGAAAAATGTAATTACACAAGGTGTGTGCTGCGTCATTTTGTTGTCCAGCCTATTTTCAGTGCTAAGGTATTGTATCATTAGTATTCTGTTATAACTTACAAAAAGTTGGAAAAAAGAAGTAGTGGTTTTTAAACTGTATTAGTATAGTTTACTGTAATTATGGTTTGACCATGACCATCTCCTTTTCAGATCAACTGTCCCAGTATCACAACATCTTCCCCCAAACCTTAAACCTTTCATTAATTACATAAACAATCAGCAATCATGTTACAAAATAATATTTTAATAGAGGTTACTATACTAATAAATGTGAAATGATAGAAATGAAGGGTAACAATTGGAATACATATCATTATAATATCTAGTTAAGTTAAACGTGTCCATGAATTGGAAAGTGAAGGTGCAGTGGTTTGTGTAGAAGTCAGAGGTTGCTGTTTTTTGTTTAATATGAAAACGGTAATAGTGATATAAGGACTATGTTCAAATAAGAAGCCTTTAAAAAAACATTTGAATCTATGTGTTCCGGATCTGCTCTTTGGAAGTCTGGTCACCCTAACCGTAATGCATATTGTTTTTCCAGTAATTCCTAAAATGTACATCAAGCAGAGCCAGCAGCCCAGCAAAAGGCAGCATGATATATATATATATATATATATATATATATATATATATATATATATATATATATATATATATCAAATCTCCAGCTGAATATGATGAAAACAAAGACAAGAATCATGATCACCTACAGATGTACTATGTTAGAGGTTAGTGGATTAAATATTCAATACGGTACCTATTTTACACAAATCTATAACAAATCTGTTTTGATATAGTACCCTGTTGTATGAAAGTCAAACTTATTCATATGGCATTCAAGTGTTGCTTTTCTAGACCATACAATATTGGCCTTGTGCTGGAATGGGCTTTCCACCATATGGTTTAGATGCTGCACAGGAATCCTAACTAAAGGTAGTACTTAGCAGCATTACCTTTTCTTCTGGAAATAAAAAAGCAGGCTTCTGTTTTATAATAGCAGCTTAATGAAGGAAATGTTTATTCATTCCAATATCCTCGATTTGTATTTTTCTACCTGCTATATCTAATTTCAGCACATCAAACACCTAATGAGTTGTAAATGCAAACAAAGCAGACACTGCACCTGATCAATAGCTAAATCAAATGTGAAGGAAATCATTTGGAATACAGTTTGTTTTTGTTTTTTTCTTAGACAATGACTATTTTATCATGTACACAATAGACTGTATTCATAAAGGGTGTTTATCAGGTGTTTAACTTCAGCCACGGCTAAGAGCTACATGTGGTGCAAATTGGAGTTAAGTGTATCTGTCTAAAGGGCTTTCAATGAAACTTCAAGCAACCAGTATTAAGAAAAAACCAAAAAAACATGTAAACACCCTTTCAGCTGAACGTGTCTGAAAGCAAGAAAGGCTTTCTTTAGCTATATTCTTACAGCTACAAGTGGCTTTGCTTGCAGTCAAGTCTATTCAATTGGAACTACACATAGTGGATTAGCCAATGGTGTAAAGGGTACCGCCCACCCAGTGCAGTTTGATTGTCATTGCAATGTTGAGTAGAGACTCAAAAAAGGTTGTGGGAATTTAAAATCTATGTGGTTCTGATCAACATATTTTACATTTCGGGTAATTTTTCCGATCCTTTTTGGTTTTTTTTTTTTACTTAACTATTCATCAGTGGAAAAATGGCCATTAAAAAAAAAACGAAAAAAAACTGTCAATAGTAAGTGGCTTGATGGCTTGAAAAATTCACAATCTATATTTCAGTACAGTACTGTAGCAGATAATAAGCAGGATACTGTAAAGAATGTCGTTATCAAATACAGTGATGTTATCCCAGGGTTTTCAAAGTGCCTTGAGATGGGTGTGTTAGTACCTCATTGCCTCAGACTATTAAATTAAAAAAAAAAAAAAGATTGTGCAGGTTTTTTTTTTTTTGTTTTGTTTTGATAATAATGCATTTGAAGTGATCATTTAAATAAGTAGTAATGTAAAGCAAAGAATGCCTTACATTCGACAATATTTTTTGTGTGTGTCTGTCTCAAAATTTCAGGATCTGTTCATTTGCCAATGCAAAGAAAAGAAAACCTAATTAAAATACGTACATTAGGATATCGTTTCCACAGCTGTACATTGCTGCACCAAGCTGCCCATGTACTGATATGTAAAGCCAAAGCTAGAGTAAGGTACCAAGGTATGCAATATACTATACATTGTAACATGGAAAAGGTGCAAGTCACAATGTGATCACTATTTTACTGCAAAGTCAGTGCTCTAAGACCAGCTAATTAGTAAAAATAGCAGCCTTGAAGTGTTTTTTGTTGTTTAATTGTATGGTCTGTTAGGGTGTCTATTCAGTTGGCTGTGCTCCTGATGATATTCTTCTGTTAGGGCAAACAGAGAGTGGTACACCGCTGCCCTCTTTAGGACCAGCTATTCAAGAGCTATCAGAGCACTCCATGTGTCATTGAAAATCATAGCATGATTTTGCTTTAACAGATCTAATAATAATACTACTAATAAGGCTTTCTGCAGAAACAATCCCTGGTGCCAGATCTTGAAGTCATTTATTTTGTCTTAAACCTGTCACTGAAAGGAAATCAGCAAAGCTGCAGCAGCAAAGGTCATTCAAAATGATCTAGACAAGATTCAGAACTGGGCAGACACATGGCAAATGACATTTAATAGAGAAAAGTGTAAGGTACTGCACGCAGGAAATAAAAATGTACATTATAAATATCATATGGGAGATACTGAAATTGGAGAAGGAATCGAAGTTTTTGTTGACTCAGAAATGTCTTCATCTAGACAATGTGGGGAAGCTATAAAAAAGGCTAACAAGATGCTCGGATACATTGTGAAAAGTGTTGAATTTAAATCAAGGGAAGTAATGTTAAAACTGTACAATGCACTAGTAAGACCTCATCTTGAACATTGTGTGCAGTTCTGGTCACCTCGCTATAAAAAAGATATTGCTGCTCTAGAAAGAGTGCAAAGAAGAGCGAACAGAATTATTCCAGGCTTAGAAGGCATGTCATATGCAGACAGGCTAAAAGAATTGAATCTGTTCAGTCTTGAACGAAGAAGACTACGTGGCGACCTAATTCAAGCATTCAAAATTCTAAAAGGTATTGACAGTGTCGACCCAAGGGACTATTTCAGCCTGAAAAAAGAAACAAGGACCAGGGGTCACAAATGGAGTTTAGACAAAGGGGCATTCAGAACAGAAAATAGGATTTTTACACAGAGAATTGTGAGGGTCTGGAATCAACTCCCCAGTAATGTTGTTGAAGCTGACACCCTGGGATCCTTCAAGAAGCTGCTTGATGAGATTTTGGGATCAATAAGCTACTAACAACCAAACGATCAAGATGGGCCGAATGGCCTCCTCTCGTTTGTAAACTTTCTTATGTTCTTATGTTCTAATTCACTTCATAAAAATGTATAACAAACTGGGTACCTCCTTCCAAAATGCTTTAATATTCCCTGGAAAGGCTTGTTCTGTAAAACTGAATACCTTTCCAAAGTTAAACAAAGAAAATCCTCATGAATTCCATATAGCAAACAAGAAAATCCCTTAAAATGAATTCCATGTAGCACACATAGTACCTATGACAGCAGACAGCTGGAAACTGTGTAACATAACAATAAACATTCCTTAAAAAAAAAAAAAAAACTATTGAAAATAATAGTTGTACTACTGTCGGTTCCAAAAAAAATCTAAAGTACTGATAAAAGCCTGAACCAAAGGAACTGCTTAAGACAGGTGGCTGCATGCCTGACCAAACAAACCTGTCCGGGTCTTACTGGATGGTAAGATTGATATAAATACAGCTTTTGCTGTATACTTAAAAAAATGTTTTAATGGATATGTGCTTTTTCTTGAAATAATAGAAAATGACAGGGCGAATCACTGCTTGTAATCCAAATTGATCTAGTGATAATAAAAGCAGAGACTGGCTCTCTATTAAAGTGTGATTGCTAGCTTCAAGAGAAAGTTTCTGCCAGCCTGCTCTGACGTTTATCAAGTTTGCTCATGGTACCAACGTCAAACTACAGAAAACAGAATCGCCATTATGATTGACTCTTAAAGGACTGTTAAACTAGGTAGTTTATCGAATAGACCTTACTGGGGATATAGTGATAAATGTGGGTCCACAAAGATAGTACTGTTGTACTTCCAGACTCTGATGTAAAACACTATCAACTAATCTCACAGTAAAAACACATGCTGGTCCAAGTATAATGGGAAGCTTTTGAAGTTTAAACATGTGCAGCTGTAGACCAAAAATGTTAAATGTGAATAACAAAAACGTCTTTATAGCAATATAAATCAACTTTACAATGCTTTCTTGGGTATACAATTAAGAAATGTGATGAGCTTGTTGTGCACATTAACAAGCACTTAAAAAGAAATACTTAATGCTCCACTCTGTAAGAAGCAAGTCTGCAAATACTGTTAGACATAAAGGAGGATGTGACTGAATCCAAATCCATAGGTAATACAAATCATTGGTGAAATTTTGGATATCTCCCAAGACCTGGAAGTTTTCATAGTTTGTTGTGTTACAACCTTAAATCTTGATGCATTTAAATGTTTCTTTTTCCTTTGATTTACACAACCAGCACACTTTCAATGTGTGAAAAAATAAAAACCTGAAAAGTCTTCATTAGATAAGTATTCACTCCCTTTGCTATGACACGCCTAAATAACTAAATAAGCTCAGGTGCAGCCAATTGCTTTCAGAATTCACACAGTAAGTTAAGTGGAGTCCATCTATGTGCAATAAAAGTGGTTCACATGATTTCAGATTAAATACACCTGTCTCTGTAAGGTCCCCCAGTTGGTTAGTGCATTCAAAGCAAAGATACTATCATGAGACCAAGGGTCTTAAAAAAATAACTCTGGGATAAAGTTGTGGAAGTCGATCATTAAGAAGTGGAAGGAATATGGCACCATCCAGAATCTGCTTAGAGCAGGCCGTCCTCCCAAACTGAGCAGTCGGGTAAGAAGGGCATTGGTCAGAGAAGCCACCAAGAGGCCAATGACAACTTTAAAAGACCTACAGTGTTCCATGGCCGAGATGGTCCATTGTGTCAACAGTAGCTGAGGTACTCCACAAATATGGCCTGTATGGAACAGTGGCAAGTAGGAAGCAATTTCTGAAAAATCCCATGTAAAATCCTACTTGGAATTTGCTAAAAGGCATGTGGGAGACTCTGTGGCAAAATGTGGCAAAAGATTTTCTGGTCCAATGAAACAAAAATTGAACCATTTGCAAAGCGTTATGTCTGGCGCAAACCCAACACAGCACATCATCCAGGTAACACCACCCCTACTGTGAAGAATGGTGGTGGCAGCATCATGCTATGGGGATGCTTTTCATAGTCAGGGACTGGGAAGCTTATCAGGCAAATACAGGCAAATCCTTGAGGAAAACCTGCTTCAGTCTGCAAAAGACCTAAGACTGGGACGATTCACCTTTCAGCAGGACATGATCCCAAGCATAGAACCAAAAACAAGTAAGTGATTGTCCTAGAATGGCCCAGTCAAAGACTTGAATCCAATTGAGACCAAGACATTTCAGTTTTTGTTTTGTTTTATCATTAACTGTAGTTTCACAATAAAAAAAATTCTCTTGCCTCTTGAAAGTGTTGAGTAGGTTGTGTTGTCTTGGTTTTACTGAAAATATGCATAATAATAACCCAATGCAACTTATGATCGAAAACTATTCCTTGTTCTTTGATGCTATCCACACTGCAAAAAAGCCACCAGCAGTGATGGAGCCATAAACATTTCCACTCCATTACAACATGCATGTAAACATAATTTATTGGTGATTTCATGTAAGATTGTTCAGTCTGAAACATGATTCGCACGGGACTAAAAATCAGGTGTCCTCAGAGTTGGTCAAACGCAGAGTACGTCTCGTAACCTCCCAGGAATGTCAAGGCCTCTTTGGTGGTCGGATCAGAGGGATTCCACTTGTGATATTTGTGTCAATTCTTTACAACGCTCCATCACAACTGAATGAGTGAATATGGACCTCCTGTATGTAGGATATGTCTCCCCATAAGACAATAAATACCTGTGTTAAAGTGGTAAGTGGTGCGCAGGTGTAGAGGAGGTGCAGTAATCCAATAATGAAAGACAGACAACAAAGTACAGGTGAAATGATTTCTGTTTTATTTTGTATTCCAAACGGGTCTGATGATCAAACAGTAAACAAAAGGAGGGCTGGTGATACACAGCGATGTGTATTGCGCAATGAATAAGATGAGTTGCAGTTCCGTAAATAATAAACGATAATCCAGTACATACACAAACACGGTCACAGGTTCAAAGTAAGTGCTGCAGTGATTGTGGTGAAGTACAATTTATTTGTGACCAGTACTACTGTGTTGTCCGGGTTTAGTGCTGGCTGTAAGTGACAGTTCCGGATCATGTTAGCCGTCTAGCCTATTAAACAAAAAACACTGGGTTTTAGACAGACAGACAAAACACTCACGGTTCTTTCAAATACTCGGGTACTTTTGGTTCAACCTAACAGGAATAAGGAACGGAGCACCTCGCTAAGTCCCCTTATATACCAGCCATAACCATAACCCCTTGGTTAACGTGGGCTCCTTGGTTAACGTGGCTGTTATATCATTTCCCTTCCGGGTCGATGATTTATTGTACCGTAGTCCCCCCACCCCTTCCCTTCTAGATGGCCGACTTCCGCCTAACTATCCAGTCCAGGGTACTGTGTTCCCTTTACACAGCACCCTCATAGGTTGGGAGGGAGATCTGACAGCAAGAATCATTCGATCTCTGTCACAACACCTTTTAATTGTTTTGATTCCATCTGATCAGTCAGTTTGTGAATTACTCAGACTTTACCTTTACTTGTGAAACTCATGAAAAGAGTTGTGTCCTTTTATTCAGTAGTGCTCTCTCTCTTTAAACATAATAGTCAATATCAGTGTGATTGTTTCTGTGCTGTAAACACCTGTGAGCTTTCACCATGAATTCAGGCCACCCAGTGGCCCACAATTACACATCTATGGTGTTTTAAAGATCATATTGAAGATAGGATAGTTGAGGCAGGAAACAAACATGTAGGGATGCATTGTGGGTCTTGACAAAGCTTACAGCAGTGTAGACCCATTTATAAAACATCACTGGTCCCCTCACATCACTATCACAAACTTGTCTGTTGAATAACCTGGGAATATATTCCACCAGAAAAATAAATAAATAGATGGATCTTCATATGAAAAGTGAAATTGCAATGCATTACATGTTTTGTGTCTATTCTTTATTGTGATTCGTGCTCGAAAGACGGTCTAGGTAAAGAAATAATGTACCTTGGCATTTTATTTAATGTATATTATTTACAGCAACACATATATTCTAAACATTGCATCTATTTGTAGGCCTATATTAAATCATTAGTATTAGAATTATCCTGTTTGTTCTTTTATTGGAAAAATAAAACTATAAGTGATTGTTTGTTGGGTTTACACTCAAGGTATAAATCATTGAAAACATTGGGCAATACTGGGCCAGCGATTGCATTTTATGCTGTACCATTATGTATTTGGCCCTTTTCTATCTCTCCAGGTTAGCTACAATTTCTTCCTACAGGAGTCTGTCAAAAATCCCATCCTTGTTTAACCTGGAGACATGACTGTGTTAAAACAAAAACAGTTTTCTGCTTTTTTATTAAACAATAACACCAACATTATCATTAGGCAATGAGAGCCCTGGGAGTGAAATGTGAATGTTTCTTGATGAAGTATTGCCCCACTTTGGTACTTATCCAATGATAATGCCAGACATTATATTCAGTGTATATACAGTAAACAGAGTATAACATCTAATTTTAATAAATAAATAAATCAGAAGACAGTAACACCGAGAACATAAGCTGAAGTCAGATTCAAACTAAAAAAATTAAAAGATTTAAGAAGCAAACAGCATCAGTATAGTAATCTAAATAAAATCCTGGATAATTCAGCAGCAAAGAGACAAAAGCTCTAGAAAGACAGTCAGAGCCTGTATGACTTGTATAGAGACACAGGGATAAGCAGCAGGAAATGTCAGAGTTTGGAGCACACCAGTCCCCATGCACCCTCTAAGAAAGAGATAAGGTTTTTTTCAGGACTCTCCATTTCAATCTCTCCATATGATATCTATAATGAATGTTATTTCTGCAACCTGGTTATTAAATGATTGGACCTAAAACATTTTTGTGGTAATACCACACGGTTTTCTAATCACTCTACCGAGACTCAATGGCCAAATGGGACGATTAGGGTTGACGGCAGTCAAACTCCTCTTTAATAGAAAACACTCCGCTGGCTTGAACAGAGATTTTAAGGCACAAGACCACCTGTTTAGATTTATTATTCGGGATAGTATCGAACGCTTAATAGGTAATCGCTCAACGTGAATAGGAGTTTCTGTTTGATCTCGTCTCAAAGTCATTCCGTATGCTAAGGGAAAGGATTTTGGTCCAAAGCGCGTGGAGCGACTGATATTCAGTTGGTACCATATAGGTAATGTTACCAAAATAGACAAACAAAACGGACTACACAGACAAACACGGTGAGCGTGATATTCCCCGTGCTAATTACATTTTATTACCAATGACTATATTAACACACTACACGTAACATACAACACAAATAAATAGCCCAGGGGCGGGGCACTTTACCTCACCCAGTTGCAATAAGTCCTGCAAATCTCCAATCCCGTTCTCCACTCACCGAACACACAAACCCCGAGTGAGTGAAAACATGCTGCTTTTATGCAGCATGTACCGAGAGGAGACTCGATTGCTAATCAATCATTCAATTGGAGTCATTCGGTACAACTCACACGTGAATTAATTTTAAATGTGCAATTTGTGACCCCCTTGTTTCTTTTTTCCTGAAAAAGTCCCTTGGGTCCACACTGTCAATACCTTTTATTTTGAATGCTTATTATTAGTCTTCTTTGTTCAAGACTGAACAGATTCAATTCTTTTAGCCTGTCTGCATTATGACATGCCTTTTGGAATAATTCTGGTCGCTCTTCTTTGCACTCTTTCTAGAGCAGCAATATCTTTTTTATAGCGAGGTGACCAATGACTATACACCAACATTAACACTTCCCTTGATTTAAATTCAACACTTTTCACTATCCACGTAACATACAAAACACAAATTTAAATAGCCCAGGGGTGGGGCACTTTGCCACACCCACCCAGTTGCAATAAGTCCTGCAAATGTCCAGTCTGTTGGTACAACCCATACCTTCATACTACATTCAATAAAATGCTGCCCTAAAACAACTAATGTAATGAATTCCCCTCATTTGCAACAAATCCTTTACTTGGTTACACACTTTGAGTACACACACACACATGTTGTCAGTATCTTCCTTTGTAAAAACATCATTTAACATATTTGCTATTTTTTTTTCTTCCTCTACGATTTTGCCATTTGTATCTCTTAAACATTTAATCTCCTCTTTGAATGTTCTCTTGCTGTTGTAATATTGGAAAAACATTTTGGAATTGGTTTTTTTCATTAAAAAATATATACTGTAGTGGGCTTATGTTATTTTCTCCAAACTCTGCTTAATTCAGCTCAATGGCATTAATGGCAAGTGTAGTCTGTCCCTAAGTGATTGGTTTAGCAATGGTGTTCAAACATGTCACATGTAACTGTCTAACTGTCAAGAAGATAGAATTCTGAAAAAACTTGAAGCACTTTGTGACAGGATAGTTGGGTGGACAGAGACTCAGATACAGCTTCAAGTTCCATTTAAATAAATACATTTAATGGCTGTCTTACCTTAGTTGTTGTTCTTGTTTTGTAAAACTGCAGTTAAGGTGCTGCTGAGTTGTTTAATAAACAAAACGCAATCAAAAAGTCAAACAAAACACTGCTCACAAGCCAAAAATAAAAGGTCAAACAAAAACAAATCTCACACCCAATAAACACTTACAAAATAACTGGCACAAGGGCCAAAACAAAAGTTTAAACAAAACTGTTCAGGCTGGGCAGAGCCTTCACTGAACTTTGTCACACCAAACAAAAGTCATAATACACTATTCACTCACCCCAAAACACATCCACCAAACAAAGGCATTTCCCCCTTTTTTATAGCATATGGCTGGAGCCTAATTATCAATTATTCAATTAGCTCCAGTCATATTCTCACATGTATTTTGGCAGGGATAGGAAATTAACTCCATCCCTGCCAACCACCACCAAATCACCACATAACAATATTATTATTTACAGACAGAGCCCTGCCCTGCCACACACTTGCATTTTTCTCACAACTCCCATTATGTTTAAGCATTAGCTTGACTGGGAACTTGAAAGTGGCCATTAAAGTTTGTACTCTTTGTAGTTGACGAGAAGAGAAAAATTAAAACAAGAACTAAGAAAAACTTTGAGAAAGAAACTGTGACCAGTACTGACATCTGTGCCTTGTCTAATGCTGCATTCAATCCACTTGTTTGTGGTGTATCCTGGGCACCAAACAGTATCACTCAGACACCCGATGGTAAGATAATGCTATTGTGGTGTAAACCATTGCCATGGCTACCACACAATAATCACTGTGAAACACAGCACTTGATACTCAATATATAATGGATGACTGGGGAAGAGAAAGAAGAGCAGAGATTTATTCTCTCCTCCTGTAACCAAGATGTGTATTCTTATAAAGATGTAACAAAACTGATTTCTTACTCATCATTTATGTAACTAGAGGTAGCCATGGACTCATTCGTTTTTTTTCTGATTCACAACAAGGACAACTGAAAGGTTTGAAGGTCAGCGACACTACCTTTTAAAAATGTTGTATTAAGTTTACTGTTAGCAATCAGTTATGTGTGGGAATTAAATTATATTGCCAGTGATGGACATGGTTGTGCCAAACACAACAATAACTATTTTACGTGCAGATTAACTGGTCTTTTCTGCATTGCTGAAGGTATTTTTTTCTTCTTATTTTTGATGCAACTTTTTTGTTCATAATTTCATGGTGTCAATAAGGCCAATACACTAAGAGTAATGACAGACATACTTGGCATTAGTTAGGTGTGTGCAAATCACAACAAAGCATATCTAAGTTCCCCCATGTAAGGCAAAAAGTCTTTAATTGTATGAAATACTCAATGGTTGACCTAACATGAAAGCATATAATTAGAGTGCTCATATTATAGGCACGTTGAGCCATAATGTTACTATTTAATTACACCACGTAACAAAATGTTGTTTACTAGTACATCTCCTTATAACTGTTGTACAGTGGGGCTTGCAAGCGACGCATCCAGTAATGGAGTACAGTGCAAGATGGAGTGCAGGATGTGCCCTATAGCCTTGAGATCACAGGTTCAAATCCAGGCTATGTCACAACCAACCATGACCAGGGTTTCCTAGGGAGCAGCGCACAATTCACCAATCACCACCCAGGTAGGGAGGGCCTGGGTCAGCAAGAGAATCCACAGCTCACCGTGCATCATCGAACCCCTGTGGCCTATAGGGTGCCTGTGGTTCTGCAGTGGAGCCATCAGATCTGTGTTGTCGTCTAGTGTCCTCGCTGTGGATTCGCAGTGTGATAAATGACAGATTGGCAGGAACGCATTTCGGAGGACGCACGCTCCAGCTGCCATTTCCTGAGTTTGCAGGGGGGTGGTTGCAAGTGGTGAGCCAAGGATACAGATAATAATTAAGGATACTAAATTGGAGAGAAAACTGTGGTAAAAAAAAAATTGCCAACTAAATTTATTAAAAAGAAAATCATTGTACAGGTTGCACCCCTTTTTAAGATTTCCATTTTAGGAAAACACCTTTTTTGTATTTAAAATAGTTTTTTTTAGTTTTTAGGGTTTTTTTTTTTTTTTTTTACAATTTATTTTTTCCCAACATGCTCAGCACCGATAAATAAAGACAGATACACAGGTTTAGTTTTGAAATAACCCTTGTTTGCAACATTTTATTTCATTAATAATTTTACAGTGTTTTTTTTTTACTTTTAGTTCAAATGCTATAAACTATTTAGTTTTTCAAAATTTCAAAAAATTTAAAGAGTAATATTTAACAGAGCATAAAACCAAGTTATACATTCCACATCACAATAGTTCCAGCTGCATTGGCTTTTATAAAGTTATTGTACTAATTCAAATTTAAAAGAAAAGTATTTAACAGTGCTGCTTGCATCAATAAAAAAAGCAAAAAAAGCAATGCACCATCTAATAACCAGTCAGAAAAACGTTTTAGTGTTGAATATGGTGCAGTACAATTGCATTAAATCTGTACAAATATTTTCATTTTGTTTTGTTAATCAGAACCATACCCATACACAGACTTTACAAGTGTACCACTGCGTTGCACTGACAAGTAGAACAAGTTACAGTATGTATTAAAATCATTCATAGTACTCCATTCAAACAAAATGTTTTCTACACAGGGCCATAAGCACTTTCCTCGTATTAGCTCGTTTTTCTTTGGCCATTTTAAGTTTGTCTTTGTTTTGACTCCAGTCCCACGTAGTGTTTTTTGAGCATTGCGATTGCTATGCATTTCGGCAAATTCAACAGCGCGCAATTTCAAACCTGTTGTGTATCATTTTTGTTTTTGTGTCTGTCCTTGGAAACTATGTTGTTTTTATTAAGGTGGAATCCACCCACTAATCACATGCATAATCCAGTTGTTCCTTTAAATAGCCCTCTCGTCTATGCCTGCTTGTCAGTTTTTTTGTTTGTTAGTTTGATCCTCCTCCCCTGCCTCCACCTTGCAGCGCGCCTTGTCTAGGGGAAGGTGCCCCAGGGTGTCATGTGCCCTGCACGCTGGCATTAGTTATCATTCAATCAATATACATTACATCATAGTTCAGCCAGCTTATAGGGGCAGCTATCGAGCTCAAGTGGACAAGGCCGTGGGCTAAATTATAGTACGTTTCATTATGGGCATGGTCATTTGTCAAATGCAATAAAGAATTGTTCATTTCAAATCTTGTGGATGTCTCCTTTCTGAATACTTTATCCAGTCTCAAAGTCACCTGCATTATTATAACACCACAGTCACACTGACAGGAACAAATTCATAGAGACTGACAGCTATTGTATTAACAATGAAGCAGTATAGTGGTGACCTCTTCATAACTTTAACCACAATTATTCTTTTCTCCACATACGCATAACGTCTGGGTCATGAGGTCACTCAAAAGTCTGAAAGTTTGCGCTTAACACACAAAAGGGTATTGAGAGTAACAAATTAAAACTTTTAATTAGAACAGTGGAACTTTTAATTAGATCAGCAACATGACCTGAATGCCGTAGATCCTGAAAAAATAATCTGATTGTTGACAGTTAAGTTTGTGTTTGACATAACCGTGGCTGTAGTAATCCCTTTGTCGCACTGGTACAGTAGTTTAATATCAGACACACTGGTGCATATATCGCACCAGTGTATTAGTCACTCCCGCTTTTAAGGGTCCTGCAAAAATGCATAGAAAATCGACTATACGTTTTTACGGTAATTACCCAGTTATCGCAATGTAATTATGTGGCTATTCATGCCCTGTAATCCAAAGAGCTACCAAGGTTACTAATGTAAAGCTTGACAGTAGCAGGGTAATTATTTACTTTAATACCCAGATCACTGTGAGGGCATGCCAAGTGGAAGGGGGGCCTTGTGAACAGCCTCATGGTTCAATGTTGTTTGAAAGGCTATGCAGACAAGAGTAAGTAACCTAAGTAACTCTATTCTGAACCCACTCAATCCAAAACTTCCTACCGATTGAGTTCATTGCAATCCTATAAATTCTATGCACCAAAGCTTAAATCTATTGCTGGTCAACTTGCAGACTCAAGTAAATGGCAGTATTTCCCAGATTCTGCTACAGTCTGCTTGAACGCTGGGACTTACAGTACAGTTGGAAAATCTGCATTTTTAAGGAAAGCAGACCCCCTTATAAATCTATTTTTGGAATCCTTGTGAAATAAAAAGGCTAGTACTATATGTATACATGAACACCCTTATTAAAGTTTATTACAGTTAAAACACAGTAGTCAAATATAGTGAAAGCATGGCAAAACACTACAGCTATGGCCAAAAGTTTTGTATCACCTAGAATTTTAGGATTGAGACAATTTTAAATAAATACATAAATGATATATGAACATAATTTGATCTTTGCTGCCTATATATGAACATAATTTGTATCTTTTATTTAACATCATGTAATCAAAGAAACTACAAAATGATATTGCAAATGTCTACTGGAAGCCATAATAGTAGTGCAGTATTACAGGTTAGATTTCAAAATGTCATATTTTTCAAATTTTGTCAGTTTTTCATTAAGTATATAGAAAACTAGAAAGTGGTCTGTAATTCAATATGTGGAAATAAAAAATAACAAAATTCATCACACAGTACTATATAAAATACACATGAACTAAATAACATTTTCCTACCTAAAAGCTCCAAGTGAAAGACAAACCATTTGGAAATAAGTCCTTAAAAATGAGTGCAGAGACCACTAATATAGACTGTAAGAGTGTACTCTAAAACCAGGAAAAAGGACAGGAATGGAAAATGCAACCTTTCGTTGTGGAAAAGTGATTGAAGTCATTGTAACTTCCAAAATAACTCCTTAAATCTTACCTGTTGTGCACTTCCATTTGTTTTCAAATGTTTAGTTTTGAAACCATGCTTTCAGATAGTTTTACACTTGATAACAGTACCACTCCATCAGCACTCAGGGTTTTCAAAAACCTCCATGTAGTCTTATTATATGCTTACAATGACTATATATATAGACATGCTGTAATTTTGCTGCACGTCTACACTTAGAGGACACATTTTATGTACTTGTACTTAAAAATAGCAAAGCTGTAACCTCAGTCATGCTGCAGCTGCACCTAATGCCAATCTGATTCAAACATAACAGTAGTTTTGGTTTGAAGAGGCAGCAAAGTAGTTTCTTGCTAGACACTACTTCCCCCTGCTGGGGATTCTTATGCTGACATGAAACTGACAATATGTAACCCTTATACTGCTCTGAGATGTTAATATAATGCTACTATTTCTTTACTGGGAGTATTCTCTTACAGGGGTATCATACAAGGACATGAGTCTCCATTGGCTCAACTTGTGAAATCAATGCCACTTGGAGTGCAGGATGAGTCCTGCAAGCATGGTTTAAATCCTCTTCATACCACAACATTGATCTTGGCTGGGAATGCCGTATTGGCCTTTACTCCCATCGAGTCCATCAGGCACCCAGGCTGGGTCAGTCCCGGGGAATGTCTGTTGATCTTCAGTTCTCCTGATCGGTTAGTGAGTTACTGTGGTTAAGCGATATTCAAATTGTAAATTTCAAAATGAGTTAAAAAACAAAGGTAAATAAAAGCAAAAGGATATCACCCATAATATGCTAGAGAAAGCATGCTGAAGACAAATAGAGGCCAGAAAAAAAAAAAATTCTATTTATTATGAAAAAAAAAAGCATACAGTACCAGTCAAAAGTTTGAGTACACTTGCTTGAAATCATTTTTCATGATTATCTATGCTTTTGACTGTATAAACGTGTGTATAAGCACTTAATATTTCATTATGTGATACATATATAAGCTGATAATCATAAGTGAATTGCACTCAAAAATTTAATTTTTAAATGAAAATGTAAATCTTGTCAAATTCAATGAAATGGTCACCCAAAGCAAGGGGATTTCAGTCTGAAGCCCAAGTCAGTTAAAAGTCTGAAATGTGTATAACACGATGTTAGAACACTGGCCTAAGTATAAAAATGTTTTTGTTAGATGTTCTCTGAGTTAACTAGCATGTTACCTAATTAACCTTTTGTCACCAATTATTGTTAACAGGTGAGGGTCCATAATTACTATAAAATAGGTAGCATAGGCACAAGTTTGTCATTACTGAATGTAAGGGAGCAGAAAATGACAAAATACGCTCAGTTAAGCAAAGAAAAAAGACAGTCTGTAATTACTTTAAGAAATGAAAGTCAATCTTTAAGAACTCGCAAATCGCAAGAACTGCAAGTGTCTGTAACTGCTGTGGCCAAGACCATCAAACGATTTGAAGAAATTGGCACTCATGAGGACCGAACAAGGTCAGGCAGGCCAAGGGTGACCTCAGAATCAGAGAACAAGTTCATTCGAGTCACAAGTCTGCGAAACCGGTGATTAACTGCCCCTGACATACAAGCTCAGCTAAATGCTACTAGAAGTACAGATGTTTCAACATCAACTGTTCAGAGGAGACTGCGTGAAGCTGGACTAACTAGAAGAATTGCTGCAAAGAAACCATTGTTAAGAGTGCAGAATAAGAGGAAGAGACTTTCCTGGGCCAAAAAACACAGAAACTGGACGTTTGAGGAGTGGAAGTCGGTCATATGGTGAGGGTGAGTGCATGAGTTCTGCATGCGTGGTTTCCACTGTCAAGCATGGAGGAGGCAGTGTCATGGTCTGGGGTTGCTTTGCTGGTGACAGAGTTGGTGATCTTTACCAAGTCCATGGCAAGCTTAATCAGCATGGCTATCATAGCATACTTTAGAGGCATGCCATTCGATCAGGATTATGGCTAGTTGGGCAGTCCTTCATTCCTCAGCCAGATAATGACCTAAAACACACCTCAAAGTTGTGCAAGAACTATCTAGCAAAAAAGGAAAGTGAAGGACAACTCAGTCTAATGACCTGGCCTGCCCAGTCTCCAGACCTCAATCCCATAGAACTTGTATGGGACGAACTGGACAGAAGAGTCAAAGCAAAGCTACCTACAAGTGCCCTACATCTCTGGGAATTGCTGCAGAAGAGCTGGGAGGACATGTTGGGTGATTTCCTGCTGAAACTTGTTAACCAAATGATGGCTATTTTGAGGAATCCAAGATTTAGAGACAATTTTCAATTTTCTTGAACATTGCTTTGATACTCCTTATGTTTTGTTTTGTATATTGTAACATGTGTTTTCATTTTCAAGTATTTACAGAAACGTATACGACGTAAAACATTGTCAATTATGAAAACCGAGTTTCCAGCAAGTGTACTCAAACTTTTGACTGGTACTGTATGTATGTTGTCTTGTTCACAGCATCCATTGGTACTAAACCCTTTATATTATATTTAGATTAAGTACACAATTACCACAGGTCTTTTATGCAAACAGCTATGTAGAGTGTACTCTCTCATTGTCTGCAGTTACCTGATGTTTGCTTTGTATAGTATAGGAAGAGTCATGCTAAGCAGTAGGTGTTGACTGTGTCTGGATACTTTCCTTTATTTTGAAATACTTGGCAACTGGAAAGGCAACAAACCTTTAAAGAAACAAACACGTTACTGTGAGGGTCAGCACCAGTCACCCTTCGTAATCATACAACAACATTGTATCGTTCAGGATGGGGAAGGTCACTCATTCTCCCTCACAGGCTGACACTACCCTTCGTAATCGTACAACAGCATTGCATCATTCTGGATGGGGAAGGTCACTCATTCTTACACAGGCTGACATTCTTACATTGCAGGGAGACAATGTATTGGCTGCCAGCTCTTGTTAACAGCACTGACATGAAGTCATTCCGTGCACTGGCCCTCAGCACACTAATGTTACTGTTCACACTGCTGCAGTCCACATTCTGTGACATTGGGACAGTTTCCATGGAAAAAGAAAAATAAGTCTCACCTTTTTCTCACGCTATTTGGTCACACTTTCGGGTCTGTGGCTTTCCGTGTAGTTTTCTGTTAGCCAGAGAAATTCTCCTTCCAAATGCAAATAAGTGAATAAATATTAAAATACAGGCAGGTATATTTAAATGTTTGTTATCATACAGCTTTCTTAAACTGGGTTTCTGCGAATGTGTTATGTTGTGCTGAAGCACTACAAGTGCATCCTGCCTCATTAGGTCACCAAAGAAAATGTCATAAAAAAGTGGAAAAAAATAGCCTTATAATAATCTTTATATAGCGCCTTTCATAGTGGACCACCATCACAAAGCACTTTACAGAGGTGGGCTGTGAACCGGGCATTACATGATTGCTGACTGCCATCAATTTACAAATGTTGTCCTGTCATTGAAAATCTCACCGGGTCCCGAACAAATGTAGCCTACGTTGGACCAACCTTGGGCCGACGTTCGGAATCTGTCTGTGACCTTGCTGACCTAAGACTACGTTGGGTTCAATGTCTTGCTATCTGGGTTGTTCAAGTCTGGTGTTGTTGGTAGTCTGAATAAATAATACAGCTATGCTAATTTAGCACATACTTTGGTACAAGCATTACTTTTTTTCTCCTTGGTAGTTACCCATGATAGATGCTACTTAAGGATAGTGTATAATGAATTGAATCGTACTGCTATGGGACAGAAAAGTATTGGTTTAAAGCAATCAGCTATCTGATGACTGATCATGAAGATAACAAAAGGGCTTTGTTATTTATTTATTTATTTATTGTAGCTTCAGTATTTTTTTTAGAACCTTGCATGCAAAACAACTTAAATATAAAGCACTTTTTATGAGTCACATGGTAATAATTGGAAATAAATAAATGGTGTCACATAAAAAATAAAAAATAAAACATTAAAAAAACACTGAATAAGAGGTCTGAAAGCTTTCCTATTTGGGCAAAGAATCTTGCCAGGGCTACTTGCTGATTTCATGTAAGCATAAGGTACGGCTTCAGGACATGTTTCCATGCAAATAAAAGTTTCTGATCACTTGAATGGCTTTCTAGCGTGAGAAGGAGATTTACCCACCCTTTAAAATCATACAATGTTTGACGCACACTTCCTATAGCATGAGGAACATGCGTGGCATGTGCTGCTACGTCACAAAAATCATGACGGGGAAATATTTTTGTGTGACTACACCAATGTTGCCCTTGATAAACATTTTAATTTAGTTTGAGGTTGCTGAATGACATTAAATCTTTATAACACTCCGAAACCCATTTTAATCTTTTACTATCTTATAATGTAAAGTTGCCAGTATGCACATCAGCACAAGTTCTAATAAGAAATACTGTACAGCAAGCCAACTGAATGTGTTTGTTAACGAGATGTTCAATTATGTCTGTATTAATTACTAAATGAACTGGTAACTAACACTCTTTATAAACTGAGCCCAGAGCTCAGCAGGCGTTGTGTTACTTGGTTCCCAAACAAAACCAGGTACTGAAGACAAAAGAGTCCACATAACCCAGCCTGATGGTCCAGTGCACACATATCCACTAGCACATAGCTGCTGTGGCTGCACAAAGGCATAGGGGTGGTATCATGTCTTTTTTTATAACATGATAAAGAATTAGTTTAAGTGCAGAAAAATACTCAATGTGTAAGGGGATAATAGAAATAATGACTAATTAATCATCCCGATTTAAATAGGCTGGGCTAACAAACACATGCATCTCACTCTTTCATGATACATATTCATTGAACACTATAGGAATTTACTTTATAGTAGACTTTGTGAAGATCAGCAGTGATCAATTGGAAATCACAGCGATTATTGACATTGGCTTGGTTTACATGCAAAAATAAAAATAACTCTTACCTTTTTGGCATGCTATGTTGGTAGTACCTTTCAGTCAATCTGGGTTTACATGTAGTATTCTTTTAGGGAGAGAAATTCCCCATCAAAATTCAAATGGCCTAATTAATATAAAAAATGGGAGGGTATATTTAAATGTTTATATCAGTGAGAGAGAGAGAGAGAGAGAGAGAGAGAGAGAAGTGTCTGCTAAATGACTTAATAATAATAATTTTAATAAGGCTGTCAAACATTTAAAAAAAATAATCGTGATTAAAAATTTTAATCTCAGTTAATCTTGGTTTTAATTGCATATTTGATTGATACAACTGCTGCAGCCATCTCATTCAAATGTGTTGTTATTACTAATATTATTTATTACTATTATTAATATTATTAATATCATCCAAAAAACAGCCCATCATGCAAACCATGTTTTCATATTTCTAGATTAATTCTGTTGGCCCCTCTTTATGGTTTGATATTATTTACACATAATTGTACAGAAAAACCTCAGCATTTGCCGTTAAATTGTTTGAGCCAACCTCTTAATCACAACAGTCATTTCAAATTAAACTGTATGTTGTAAACAATATATTTTAAAATAAGTTTGGCAACTGAAATGAAATGAGAAAGTCAGTAGCTATCCACTTTGCAACAGCATTGTTTATACAGGGTGTCCCAATGAAAGTAGGCCTGGTAACACAGTATTACAACGTACAAATATATAATAAATACACAATCCCATGATGGAGCAGCACAGACATGTACAGGAATCCTTGTTATTACAAACTCACTTTATACAGGAATGTCACTCCCAGCGTGAACATGGACTGAATGCCAACATCTAACTGAAATACTTACGGGGATACTTTCTAGTGGGACACCCTGTATTGTACTGACATGATGTAGCTTGATTCAGACTTGCAGAAACCCTGAATTAAAAAAAAAAAAAAGAGTACTCTGTCGAAACTGACGGGTTTCACTTGTTATTCTGCTGTTGCTGCCTGTAGCAGAACTGCTAGAAAGTGTTTTTTGAGAAGTGAAGGCATGTTTAGCACGCAGATACAAGTAACAGTCTTTCTATCCAATGAACTGTCAAAGTTCATTGTTCTACGAATTAGCTTTAATAGATTTCACTCCAACTCTATACAGGGTCGCTAAAGCCTGATGCTATCAGAAGCACACAGCAATAATGTAGGAGACCACCGGAAGGAATTCCCAGCTATGCTAATTTAACACATTTTGGGGTTCAAACGTGACTTATTTTTGTTTTGGTAGGTCCCCATGATAGATGCAACTTAAGGCTAGTGTACAATGAATTGCATCTTATTGCTAAGAGATAGAAAAGTCTATGCTTAAAGCAATCAGCTATCCAATCACTCAACATGATAATAATAACAGTGTAAAGCATAAGAAAATATTTGTAAATATTATTATTATTATTATTATTATTATTATTATTATGTAAAGGTTTTTTTTACATTGCTTATAAAAGAACTACATTATTTTAGGAGTCATCTACAATTGGCAATCATTTTAAATATTGAATAAATGGTGTGATGTTAAAAAAATGAAGAGGTCTCTAAACCATCTGTATGCTTTTTTTTTTTTTTTTTTTTTTTTTTAATTATTACTTAACATCACTATTTTTTCAACTTGGTCAAAGCAACTTGCCAGATGTCTACTTTCAGCAGATCTCAGTTGTTATTAAAGAATTCCTTGGTTACAGTAGAATGTTGTGCAAGGTTTTGCCACAACAGGATCTTCATTGATGATGCCTTGTGAACATAATGCACAGCTTTCAAACTTTTTGCCATGCAAAAAAAACAAAATTAAGTCTTTAGTCAGTTTACACACCCTTTTTAGCCACGCACCTCCTATAGTGTGAGGAACATGCTTGATTTGTGCTGCTATGTCACATTCTCATGACAATGAAGAGAGAATTTGGAGTTTCTAAACTGCATGTAAACCAAGCCATTGTTACATTATTTTAAATACACATTACAGTAAAATAAATAAAAACAGGAGAAAATGTTAGAGACAACTCAATTTATGTCCTGTTAGAGAGGGATAGATACACTGATCATTTGATTGACAGACAGGCATAACTTAATTTTGATAGACAAAATACTTGGTATTTAAAATATAATAATCATGAACTTATAACATATTCAGAGTACATCTGTTGAAATAAATATATCAAGATTAACACAAGAGGCTCCACAAAAAGTACCTTAGTTTTACAATCAATGCAGACTGTGAATAGTTACTGTAGGCACCTCTATCAATGCAGACTGTAAATAGTTACTGTAGGCACATCTATCAATGCAGACTGTGAATAGTTACTGTAGGCACATCTATCAATGCAGACTGTGAATAGTTACTGTAGGCACATCTATCAATGCAGACTGTGATTAGTTACTGTAGGCACCTCCTTTTCCTACAACATGACATTTTTACCACAGAGAAACTCTACAGTTCTGAGGCGTATTACCATTTAACAACACTGATGCGATTACGCAAACACATCGGCACATCTTTCGCAAGAAAGGTGTACATGCTCTACACCCTGAACCTGTCGAGAAAGCCTGTGACAATTCTGGTGCTTTTTTTTTTTTTTTTTTTTTTTTTTTTATTTTTAAATCACAACGCAATGGAACCGCCTCCTTTTCTCACCAATGATTTTCTTGTTAGACCTTGGAAAGCAGCCCTGACTCAGGAGCACTCGCCTTGATAATATTCTGAATCTCTTTGAATTTGGGGTGGTCTTTGTCAGACACAAGCTGTAGAAGTATAGATTCACTCGTGGTCACTATTATCCCAGTGCGAGCAAGACGCTATAGAAAAGAAGAGAAAGACAAAGGTTTAATAAAGGGATGCCTTGTACGGCATGCATTTTCCTTTTGTATAATCATAAACATGTCATCAAAATGTGTTTGAGAGTTTAAATGATTGACTGATGTATATTAAAATGGTACACCCATAACTGTAATTAACATAAAGCTAGGACATTGATCCTCAATCGAGTAAAAATCATGTAATCATCCTAGGCCTATGGTCCTGTTGGAGCTTATCAAAGGGCTAGATTAATGCTGGCTACCACACCCTGTAGTATAAGACACAGAGCTTGGCTTTGACGTGATTTCCTTGAGAACAAAAGCATTTCAAGGCGTATCACAAACTCAACCTATTTCGGATCATTCTTCCCAGAAGCATAATTTTGAATGTGTCTATTTTAAACTACAGTTTATCCATCATTTACAATCCCAAAAAACAAAATGTCTCTATTTTCAATTGCCTCTATTTTTCTGAGGTCTACCCATAACCATAACTAATCATTTTTTCACTTCTATCAGCTCTATAAAGTATTCTATGAAGCTGGCAGCTCAGTGAAGTTCACCTCTTAAGAAACCTACATTATATCCTCCTGGTGGTAGACCAGGGAGGTACCTTATAGGACTTCTGTTTTTCAGTTTTTACTCCTTTAATTTTTCAGTGCGTTTTATTTAATTTTTTTAGCTATTTTCGAGTTTTATGAAAATCTTTTTTTTTTTTTTTCGTGTTTTCACTTTTTATATATGGTATAAAATTATTGTTTTAGGTTGCTTTCCAAAATTCTTGGACGTTTTTTTCTGTCACAATATGTTTAGAAACTCGACAGTACTTGCACACTTCAATTGTACCTTCTTTCCTTTGCTGTCTTACACAATGAAATCCTTATGATCAGTGACATATTTTTCTGTTTTTTTTTTTTTGTATGTTCAGGCTTTTTTTTTTTCATTTTGCCACAATTGGCAATTCTGTTTTAAATTCCACAAGCGTGTTAATACTCCCTTTCGAACTTTGACATAGCTTTAACTCTTGCGAGCAAGAACAATTCTCCGTTTAACTGTCATCCCGTTTTAAATATTGTGCGTGTGTTACAATCCTCCAATAGATATGTAGGTATTTGCTGCCACTCAGTAATTGGGGTGGGTTTAAAGTATTCAGAAAGAATCAATGAGAGATACAAATCAGGAAGGAGGGACATTGCACAACTGCACTGGGAAAGTATTTTTTTTTTTTTTTTTTTGTAGGTTATTTTATTAATTTTTTTCACGGGGAAAGGGGTCAAGTCAACAGGCATTGAGTGATCATTTCCAGTGTTTACTGGACATACACTGATTTCGGGTGTTATCATTTTTTATCGGTCGAAATCGAAAATCTGAATCCCTGCTTATACACCACGGCACTGAATATTTAGTGCCTCTTTGAGGTGGGCTCGTATGCTATCAAGTCAGACATTTTGCAAGAAAGACAACTCTCGGAGCACCTGTTCTATGGCCTAAGGCAGAGGTCTCAAACTCAAGGCCCGCGGGCCGAATAAGGCCCTTGGAGGTACTTTATCTGCCCCCCTGCAAAGTTAATTCATTACAGTGTAATTTGGCCTGGCCCAGTTTGAGTCTATTGGATTATTACACGTAAGAACTCCAAATCCCATCAGCCATCAGAAAAGTAGCGGGAAGCTCAGAGCTAAAGAAACAGAAAACAGCGAGAGACAGCCTATCATATCTCGTGCTTGGTGCTTAAGGTGTGTTTTCCGTTAGACACCATAGCCTACTGGCCATCAAAAATGATAATATAACTCTCAAAATGTCCAAGAAAAGAAAGATCGATAAGGAAGGCAGATTGTTTCAAGAAAGGTGGGAGACTGAATATTTATTTGTAGCGCATCAAGAAAACCCCATTTGCTTGGTATGTAAGGGAAGTACTGCAGTGATGAAATAATTCAATTTAAGGCGCCACTATGAAACGAAACATAAAGAAAAATATGGCGAGTTTGAAGGAAAGCAAAGGCAAGAAAAGCTGGCCGAATTAAAAAGAACCCTTGATTTACAGCAGAACATGTTTAAAAAGGCAAAAAGTGAAAGTGATGCAGCAGTAAAGGGTCAGAGCTAATCGCAAAGTTGTCAAAGCACTTTTCTGAGGGTGCTTTTGTAAAAGACTGCATGGTTAAAGTCACAGAAATAGTCCTGAGAAAAAGCTTGTGTTTTCTAACGTCAGTCTTTCAAGAACGACGTGGCTGAAAAGAGCTCACTGAAAAAGCAAGCGATTTCCTAGCCTTTTCTCTTACTGTTGACGAGAGCAATGTGTTTGAGAGTTTAAATGATTGACTGATGTATATTAAAATGGTACGCCCATAACTGTAATTAACATATTACTGATACCGCTGTGTTATCTATTTTTATCCGGGGTGTTGATGCAGACTTCACTATTACCAAGAGCTTTTGGATGTTGCAGCTATGCACCTCACCACCACAGCAAACGATATATTTCAACAGCTTGAGAAGTGTGCGCGCAACGTGAAATTACAGTGGGAGAAATTAGTTGGATTGACAACAACAGATGGAGCGCCTCCCATGTGTGATGGCTAAGTTTGATTCTGTCCCGGTTGAGCAGTTTTACCAGTTCCTTCCAGCCACATTCCCACGCATCACGTCAGTGTTCTGCGAACAGCTATATTCACTGATGAAGATTAATAAATCCGCTAAAAGATCTAGACTGAATGACAAGCATCTACACTCCATGCTAAAGATCGTTTCAGCACAAAACATGAATCGCGATATTGACAAGCTTGTCCTGAAAAAGTTGCCAGATTTCTTCAGCACATGAGAATGCATAGGACAGCGACTAGATATGATAGTTAACATGTGTTTTAAATTAACAAGTCATATATAAAATACGTGTTTATATATTAAAAACTGTGAATATAAACATGCGTTTTCTATATCGCCTATTAAAATGCATGTGTATATGTAAAAGGTGTGCATTTTGTGGCCCGCGAATCAAATGTTAAATTAAGATATGGCCCTTGGTAAAACTGAGTTTGACACCCCTGGCCTAGAGTTTAAAATATCAGTTAGGTAAGGGCACATACTAAAGCCACCTTGAAAAGTGTATCTGACATGTCATGATATGGCATATTGAACTGTTGAAATTACCTCCAATGCAAACACTCTGTCCATCATACTCCTGGAAGAGGTTGAATCGGCTACTATGTGAACTTCCAACCCCCTTCCAATCAAATCCAGTGCTGTTTGCTGGATACACACATGGGTCTGGGAAAAAGAAAAATCTGTCTAACTTTTATTTTCCAACATTAAACACCTAAATAATATTTAAATTGTTCGCATTTTAAACTGCAAATGTGTACTTTGTTTTATTTGCATATTTATATGTGTACACTCCTGTGGCATTAATGAGCATTTTATACTGTTCACTTTAAAAGTTAAAATTGCGTCCTTTTAATCCTGTTGAAATAACAGTTAGTCTATTTTGCCCAGCTAAACACTTATACTGTATTTAAAAAATATAATTACTTTTTTCTGTTGCTTTATTTATATATACAGTCACCTCCAAAATTATTGGCACCCTTCATAAAGATGAGCAAAAAAGGCTGTATAAAATAAACAACACAGGTAATGAGCTATATTTTATGCTCAAAAATATGGGAAAACTATATTCTTTTATATTAATACAATTGCTCAGAGAAAAGATTTATTTTTAACAAGTATTTTTTTTTTTCTCAAAAAGATAGGTGTCAATTATTGGCACCCCTAAAGATTCTTATAAATAAAATCAAACAAAATGAAATCTGCATTAACATTTTACGTTTTTAAGTACATCTCAGTCTTAAGGAACTGTATTGTGGCCTTCCATGGCTTTCTGTTTCACTGGGGTATAAAAATAAGGTAACACGCATGTAAAATCCATTTGTCATCCTTCACCATGGGAAAAGGCAAAGAACTCACAAATAAAAAGACACAAAAGGTTGTTGACCTTCATAAACCAGGCAATGGGTAAAAAAAAAAAAAAATAGCTAAAAACCTAAATATACCACTTACCACTATTAGGGCAATAATTAAGAATTTCAAAACCAGTGGAACAGTGGTAAATCTGCCTGGTAAAAGATGGTTCAGAAAGCAAAGAAGAATCCAAGGGCCACAGTTGGAGAATTACAGAACAATTAGCCATTAGCCACCTCCACGCCAATAGCCTATTTGGAAGGGTTGCCAGAAAAAAGCCTTTATTGAGAGCAACCAACAAATGTAAGCATCTGGAGTTTGCTAAGCGGCTTTGGCACTTGGAATGGAATCGGGTGCTATGGTCAGATGAGACGAAAATAGAGCTCTTTGGCCACGCACACGTCGGAAGAAGGATGCGTATGCAGAAAAGAACTTCATACCTACTGTAAAACATGGTGGTGGATCTTTGATGTTATGGGGCTGTTTTGCTTCCACTGGTCCTGGAGCCCTTGTTAAGGTCAACGGCATCATGAACTCTACCAAGTACCAGGACATTTTAGCCAAAAACCTGGTGCCTCTGCCAGGAGGCTGAAACTTGGCGCAAGTGGATCTTCCAGCAAAACAATGACCCCAAGCACACATCAAAGTCCACAAAGAAATGGTTAATTGACCACAAAATCAACATTTTGCAATGGCCATCTCAGTCTCCGGACTTGAATCTCATTGAAAACCTGTGGTTTGAATTGAAGAGGGCAATCCATAAGCGCAGACCAAAGGATATCAAGTATCTGGAAAGATTCCAATGTGTTCTCCAATCTCATAAATAATTATAGAAAAAGGCTCAGTGCCGTTATCCTTGCAAGGGGAGGGTGCACAAAGTACTGAAAACAAGGGTGCCAATAATTGTGACACTTAATTTTTTTTTGGAAATTAATTTATAATTTGAGAAATGTGTAATTTTGGTGGATTCCCTTGAATCATTAATAAAGTACAATATATTCCACATGTTGGAAAATTACAATATAGCTCATTACCTGTGTTGTTTATTTTATACAGCCTTTTTTGCTCATCTTTATCAAGGATGCCAATAATTTTGGAGGTGCCTGTATATTAATAAAATTATACAAAAAGCAACATACTTCAACCCCAAACAAGACAACACTGTGGACTCCTGGAATTTCTGCAAGTGCCGCTTCAACTTCAGGCAAAACCATAGAAAATTTGGTCTTGGGGATCACAAGCTTCACCCCTGTTAGGTCCAGTTCTTGAACTGTGCTCCCCAATCCTTTAGGGTACTGTTCAGAAACAATAACTGGAATTCCCAATATGCGAGCCCCCTGAAGCTGTAAAAAAAAAAAAAAAAAAAAAAAAAACAGAAACAGTATTCAGAATGGCAAAACAATATTCAGTATTCTTCATTCTGTAAACGTTTCATATTTTCATATGGCATAGCAGATGTTCGAGTCAAAGGACCAAGTCAGTCTGTTTAATTTTATTCAGGTCTGGCAGGAATGCAGGCTGTAGGAAAATGTCTTTTCCAGCATAAACAATCAAACAAACAGGTTTTCCATTTGCTGTATGTTTAATGCTATCATTTACAGTAGTTTTCAGCACAATGGGGCTTGGAATGATAAGACATATAACTGTGTAGCAACTGCTGCATAAGCAAGCAAATTGGTAATGAGTTATTGCTTACAGTAACTTAGCCTACAAATTAATAATGTGCAAACACGGAGAAGGTATTATCAAAATATGAGCAACAGATTTGATGAATGTAACTGAACACTTTGGGGCTCATTACATGTCTTCTATTCAGAGGTGCACTCCTCAGAATAAACGGCCAGTCCAGTAATAGTTTTCACATGGGCACTTCACAGCGGTGTTCAGTTGTGCATGGAAGCAAAACTTGCAAACTGTTTTTTTCACACTCACCTTAATGCGTCTTTTGCATTCATTACTACCAGCATAATTTCACCCCACATTAGCGTGAGTAAAAAAACGAAGCCACATTAAAAAATAATGGCACATACTTTTTTTTTTTTTATTGCACATATGTCATGCGTGTAAAGACATGCTTTCAGATCAAAGCACTGCACTGCACTCAACTCCAGATTTATGTGTCTACACTGAAGAAAAACTAAACTGCATCAAATCTGGGACTAGTGTCTCGTGTGAACACAACAGCCACATTAACTTCTCTCACATATTACTACCAGATTCAACTGCTGGATTCATTTTGCGCAAGTGTGAAAATAGTACTAGTAAGAGGAAAAACGGAGTTCACAGAAAAAGAAAGTATATGTTAATCAGTAAGCTGTAAGAGAACGTGGGACTTACGGGTTATGCAGGGTTAGACACTAACAATATTGTGCTACCAGTCCAAAGGACTAGTAGCTTTTGAAACTTGCTATTCCTGACGTGAAGTGCCTGAGTTGGAATCAACAACAACAGTTGGGTCCCTAAAAATAGGTTTAAATTATATTTTGCTAAAAAGAAACAAAAAAAAAACACTGTTATACATTTAGATTTACATTTTTACTGTTTATGCTACAAGCAATGACTGCAAAGTTGCTTGGCAGGATCAACGCAATAAGTGAAACGGTCTGTCTGGCCTTTGAAGTTCAGAACAAGCAAAACGCTTACCAGTCGTTGCCCGACACTTATAATATCCCCAAAGTATTTGATAGCTGGTCTGAATCTTTCCTGCATATCACAGCAAAAAAATACAGTGGTTGCTGGTGTGAGATTGCCAAGTGTAGTCATCTGCAGACAGTAAAAGAAAACAAAGCGTTGCATTATTCTTTAGGGTATTTGATTGATCCTAATATACAACACAAACATAAATCCTGAATTTAGATAGTACTGTTATAACAATTAATAAATACAAACCAATTTAAAATGTCACATACAGCCAAATCATTGCACACATCTGTTTTTAAACCCAGTTTAGCAATATATGGTCTTTGTTAGCAGACAGTAGGCAGGTATTCACTTTGCTCACAAATTCTCACTTATGAATACATTGATATTGTAAATGTGACCCTTTTATGAAAATTAATATCTTGCTTTTCCCTTGATTATATGTACATTAAATAAAACGCATTTTAGAGATAGAATTAAACTAGAATTGAGCCAAAATCATTCCAGGTATCTTCTTAACCCTGGAATAAACCTGCTGTAGGTGGAGCAATATACTGCAATACGCTCAATTATTAAATTGCAGCTAATATGTTTCTTTCAATACATCACGAAACAAGGATTTCTCATTTGGATTGTATGCCTATACCTGCATGACCACAGAGAGGGAAATTAAATAATTGTATGATCTTTGTGTGGATTACAGGGGTTGTGTGAAATACATAAACAGCATGCTCACATAATCCCTAAATGAGTTCATCCTGAACCAACTGTCAAATGTAACTAATTAAACACAATAATATCTGACTCAATCAATAATTAAATCAATTAGCACATCTAACACTAATAAAGGCAAATCAAAAGGCACAATCATAACCAAACCAAGGACCAACATCCTCAATAAAACAGGAATCCACTATTTAAGAGGTACAGTATGATGTCTGCATGCCATTCAGCAGTCGGTATTGTCTCTATAAAAAGAAAAACAACTCTCAATACATGTCTTACAATAAATTAAGTACAGAATGAATGTAGCCTCCCAGGATTACACATCCCCTGAAAAGATACAGCACGTTATGAAAAAAAGATCCACCTATTGCATCCTTATACCATTTTCACACTGATTTCAACAGGTGCCCGTCATTAACCCCATTCAACACTGCACAGGGAAGGTCTCGAGTCAGCTGTCACCGGCGTCAGAGAAAGTCCAGTCACACAGGCTGTACTTTACAATTGTAGAGATATTAATAAAACATTTTACTGTTATCTAGTCTTTCATAAATAACAGAATATATGTAACATTTTGTTACATCGGGTAAAACAACTGCCATTTAGTGTGATATTAAAAGCCTGTAGATGTGCTACAGTACAGTAGTGTAAACTAACAGATACCAACGTTCTTGGTTATCCCAGCAAATATGGCATCTGTTTCATTGTTAATTTACATTGTTAAGTAAAACTTACTGTCATTTGCAGAGGAACCAATCGTAGTTTGCATTTTCCAGCCACTACAAAGCTTTTGGGTAAATCAATGTACTGCCCCCATTCTTCTGAAAAAAGCTGAATAACAAACTTCCGGTGAATGTCGATTTGATCTCCATACAGGGACAGGAACTTTTGGATCAGAACCTCGTAGCCCGAACCAGCAGGCAATGATGAGGGCCGAGAGAAGACGGAAAAGGAGAATAAGATCGGGAAGTGATTGTTGTTGCTGTGCTGTTGTAGTTCCGCCATGATGTTCTGTCTAGTGTAAGAAAAAAAAAAGTGGAGACAGGTTGTTCCTAGCAGAGTTCGCAAGATTAGGGGGCGGTGCTGGCGGTGGTGCTGTAATTCACAGTTAAATTGGGAAAACGGTTATTCATTTCAAGAGTCGCACAATTCAAAGCTTAAAAAAGACAGTAATATCGATAACCCACCGTTGTCGTGATGTATAAAACAAAACATATAGTCAGTGGTGGAATTGGACAGAAAAAATTAAAATCACTGGTGGAACCCTAGGTGGATATTTTGCTGTGTGAAGTGAAAATGCTAGGGGTGGAGCCACCCCAATTCAAGATTTGTGAAGTGCTTATAAGAGAAGATTCAAATGTGCTTCTTTATAACGTCCCTCTAAGACAGGGCTTCTCAAACTCGGTCCTGGGGACCCCTGTGGCTGCTGGTTTTCATTCCAACCGAGCTCATAATTGCTTAACTAGACCCTTAATTGAACTGATAATTTGCTTAATTAGACCTTTTTACTTGTTTTCAGCTCTTGAACAGTTGCAGATTTCAAGCTAGCTGTAACATTTGATAAGTAACTTTAACTGCAACTGTTTAAGAGCTGAAAACAAGTAAAAATCAATCAAGTTAGTTCAAATTAATTCTCGAGCCCAAGTTATTTTTTGCTCGTTGGAATGAAAAACCCCCCAGGGGGGGGCCCAAGAACCGAGGGACGAGATTACTGTTTCTTACAAGCAATGAAATGTTTAAATTTCCAACGCATCAAATACAGTCAGAATAAGTCAATATATATATATATATATATATATATATATATATATATATATATATATATATATATATATATATATATATATATATATATATATATAATTTTCTACTTTTAATATAGATAAATTAGAAAGAAAATCATAGTTTTCTTCATACAAATATAACTGAATAAAATGCTTAACATTTTTCACTAGTTTAAACAAGGCAGTCTAAAATACCATTTTCAGATTGCAGTCTTGTTTGAAGGTGTGAACTGAATCCCAAGTTGCTTTTTTAACATTTAAAACATACAAAATAATAATTAAAACAAATGTTACAAAGTGCCAGGCAGTGTGTGTTATAGAAATGTACACTTGCCCGTCAGTTCAAATAGTCCTGTCTGTCGCATTAAAGGAGAGACCATATACCCTTTGTGTCAAGTTCATCATTATGCTCCCTCTACTTGCAAGCTTTGTGTTCTGCACTCCTTTTTCCCTGTAACAACAAACTCTGACATAACTCAGTGGCTGAAACTGAGTTAATGGTGGACCATTACAATTCAAGAAGAGATGACTCACTCTCAGGATACTAAGAGAGTTCCTAATTGGTGTGAGAATGTTATTCATTGAGCTGAAGCCTCTCTGTGGAAACTGCTACACTCTGGTGTTTTGTTGAGCCCTATCATGTCTGCTGGGATCTTCTTTCCTCCATTGTCCTTGTACTCTCTGAATCCTACAACAATCTGTTTTTTCTGGCAGATGAAATGTCCTGCATAGTGAGATCACCTCACTTTCACTGTACGGAATGTCAAGGTCATCTAGCCAGTAGCAGGGGTATACTGTGTTGCAAGCAGCTCTTCATATTCAGAAACGTTTCCAAGTGAATTTGATGAAACACGAGATGACGATGATGTCATTAGTCTGCTCTTCAGTGAGATTGTTTTTAAATCAATACACAAACCTCTCACACTTATGAATACTTGTACAAAAGTAGTTTACATAAAATCTGTGATTTAAAAAAAAAAAAAAAAAAAAACACAAAACATGTTAAGAATTAGTGGAAAATGTAAAATGAATGGTCAGTATTGTGGTTGCACAGTTGTGCTGTCCTGCAGGGATAAACCAGAGTCCCACCCATATAAAACAAACCAAGTTTATTTCAGTTCCTTTAATACTTACTATTCTGTCTTTTATAACTTTATTATGCATTGTTCAATTATGTGACAGTATACAGTATGTTAATTGTAGCATGTCACTTATGTCACTGTGAGGTCCCTGTCACCTCCCAATAAAGACAACACAGCTCAACACAATTTAAGGCCACATCTTTATGAAATACAGTTAAATTAACATAAACCCTAAAACTCTATACAGAAATACAATTATATATCAGGTTACCATATACCAGTGAAGCAGCTTCAACCTCAAGTTCAGCTGCCTCATTTCAACACCTTTGGAGTGTAGTATCGTCTGAGATAAATTATTGTGCATGACACTGATATTGCTGTAATGGATGAGGAGGTGATATCATTTTCATTTACTCCAGGCCTAGCTGTCATGCCAAGTGTGCATGCTGCTGTATTAACCACATACTTACCTTCAAATCATGCATAAGGTCCATGAAATTGCAGCCTAGTGGATAGAATGGTACTGCACCAATTAATGATATTAATTCAATCAAACTTTTTGCAATGTTTTTATTTCAATCATGGTATATTTAAGATCTTTCATATTGAACCTGACTGAATGTACAATGCATAGTCATATACTATTTGTGATAGTTATATAGCTTTATTCTAATATATTTTCCATTAATTTATTATATATAATATGAGCTCATAAAAAATGTTGTGACATATTTAGATGTTTACCTCTGGAGTAAACAGATCTAGGAGTAACAAAGTATTCTGAGGATTCATTTCCATCTTCAAGGCACTTTTGATATTATCATAAAGAGCAATTGTCTGTAGCAAAAAAAAAAAAAAAAAAAACATTCAATGTTAGCACCTCCAACATTATCTACCATCAACATCAAGAACAATAATAAAATGTACTTGCCGCTTTTTAATCAGAAACTGGCATCCTCAGTTTCAGTGCCTGTTTAAATTTTGGCATATAGCCAGGATTCAAGAACAGAAACATCCCGTTTGATTTTATTTTTCCACCGCTTATGTCATGTTCCATTTCCAGTGCATAGCTCCAATAAAGTTAATATGTTATTGTTTACATTTTATATTGTACTTTAAAAAAAAAAAAAAAAACATGTATCTATTAACATATCATTAACGTATCTAAAAACATATATATTAAGAGCATTTACTCAATAACATAATTTCAATTTTTATGAGGTAAAATTATTGTGATTGTTAAAGCTATTGAATCGTGTCTAATAAAAACGTACGTATAATACTACATTCAATTTTTAAATGTTATACTTGCCTTCATATCCTTCTCCTCAATTAAAGCACCAGATCCTCCCTTCCTAAAAACAGATTGTATTCTACAAAATACAAACACATACAGAGATGACAAGCAGGAAATTGACTCCCAAGTAAGCATTTTGATCGCTGGTACCGTTTCTTTCAGCAAAACGTTTTCATATTGAATGTAAATGAGAAAGAATTGGATTTGGATACAGGCGTCCTACAAAACAATTTTCAGTATATGTAGCTTTAACATTGTATTGCATAATATCATGTTGTGACGGAGAGCGAATGAATCCGAATCAGCAATCTCCCTCTCGACCGGTGAGGGCACTGTACAACAGCAGCTGCGGGCTTCCTACTGAATGGTTGGACAGTTCATCCCAGGGACAGTCGGGAGCCGGCCATTCAGGAAGAGGGCGGCGTTACAGTACCTGGAGTCATCGCCCTAGTACGGTGAGCGAAGTTTCAGTCATGAATTGGAGGAGACATGATTGAACTAGCTATCGGAGGGGGCGGGGCTTAGGGTACTTTAGGGGGAGGTGACGCCGTAATCGACTCCTTTGTTGTGGTTAATGGGAGGAGACAAGGACGAAACCTCGAATGAAGTGTGAGTTCACTGAGCTGGAGCTGCAGCGAGAAGCCCGGACCTGAACGCGCACGAGCACCAGCACTCAGAGCACCGCACCTGCACCAGAGCACCCAGTTTGGAGACGTGTTTTCTGTGGTTATTATTTCGGGACTGCAACCCCTTTGTTTTGTAGCTGGTAATACCCATTGCTGAGTAGAACCAGCTTTATTATTTTGAGTCCAGTTTTTGCTGGCAATACCCATTGCTGGGTAGAGCCAGCTTTATTATTTGAAACCCGGTTTAAAGAGCATTAAAAGAAACCTGACCGGTAAACTTTGTGTTTGTCCTTTGTTGGAGCACCTCAAATCACCTATACACCGGAGCACTACAAACCACTTTGCCACACATGTCTTTGTAGCACAGCTGCATACTGCAGATTTGGATCTGTTTTCTATTGTGTATGTGTTTTAATTTAACAATAAGGGCAGATAGTTTCACATGGCACAAATTGTTCTGGTAATTATCTTTCCTGCTTTTATATGTCATCAAGTAATCCTTCTGGTGTGTGTTTATTAGTCCATAAGTAATTAACTATCTTAACTACATGTTTTCTGTCTGGTGGATATTCATGGATATCAAAGTAAGGACCATGTTCCAAATCAAAACATTTCTCATCCACGTTGTCACTGGCTTCTCCAACACGCACTTTTCTCTGTTCTAATTTCAATTAATAAATATTTGCGTTCTTTTGCATTCCACATTGAGAGATATCTGTGAACACATCCTGCCATTTTTACACTGCCTTTACGTCGACAGTACCACTGACTTATTTTGGTGTCAAATGTAACCTGAGGTCTTCCAAAACTACACCAATAATCTTTCTTTCCTGTGTACACTGAAAAGTATACAAGCTGGTCAGAAAAGCCATGTGCATAAAAAAAAAAAAAACTGGGTAAACAGGACATACCCCTTCAGTTAACGTTTCAGACCGCATAGTAAGACATTCATCTTTCCTGAAATTGGAAATCAAACCATTATAATCCAATACATTTTGGAGATCCTGGTCTTCTAATGGAGATATAGGTGTGATTGGCAGTGTGACCTGTTCTCTGCATTTGAATGCATTCCAGTCTGGATTTCCACCTGATAGCAAAGGCCAGAAATTCCATAGAATGCTCAGATTCACAGTCAATGACCTGTGCAGTGATAGATTTGCTGATATGGATTGGTGCCCTTTGTCCACTTTTTTCTTTTGCAGTAAAATATATACCATTTATTAGATCAACACAATAATAGGATCCTTTGGTGTTCCATGTTGATGCATATCATAACGTTGCAAAGATGCATGACTTCCAAAACTTGCTTTGCAGGTATTACATTGCAGTGGTTTAACTGGTGTGAAGGGTGTAGTTTTTACTCCAGGACTGGTTTTGGTGTCTATAGGATTAATTTCTCTTTGGATCTGGTGTTTCTAATAAAAGGAAATGCAACAACAGCAACAACAGAAATTGCAGCAACAAGTCTGCAAAGTACAAAGATGCCAAGCCATTTTGTTCTACAGTATTGACTCACTTGTGTTTTTCAGCTGTGGTTTTGTGCAAATGTTGCCATTCCAGGAACACTCGAGAGACTGTCTTAAAGAGGACGCTGTTCGAGGCAGCCACTCAGCTGAGGGACAGTCATTGAGATCTGTGAGTTGCATCCACTGGTTGTACAGCTTCTACAGTGGGTCTCATGGATCACATGATACTGTACATTCACAGTCACTGCAGACAAGGGGATTATATCATTTTATTACAGTCTCATATTTTGTCCCGTTAGTGTATGTGGTGTACATTTGCCAATAGTAGTTATTATTAATAATTAACACAATATGTAGTTATTAGCTAGAACCCCTTGAATGCTAATGAAATACTTAGATAAAAATGGACAGTTGGGAAAACATAGTATTAAGAACCTACAGTCATATACTTAATGTAATCAATTCATTCTTTATTATTTATTATAAACACAACCTGCATCTTTCATTATCGTCATGACAATAACAATTACATTCATTTTATTTGCAACATGCTGATCTGTTAATTAATCTAGAATCAATTTACAAAATTACATATATTGTTGAATTTACAGATTATGATCTGTCCACAATACAACAGCACTGGGTGACAGCACTTTGTATATTGTTTGAAGTTATAGTTATAAAACACCATTAAACTACATCCCTTTTTTTTATAAGACTTAAAAAAAAAACCAGCTAAGCATTACAAAAACTTACATTTTGGGATCTAATTTATAAAACAAATTCTTGCATGCTGGAAATATTTTAAGAACATGTTTAGAGCATATAAATTAAGATTGTATAACCCATAGAACAGTCTGTAGCACAGTAACTACCCTGAATCAGTCCACACCAGATTATGTGGCTCCATAACAGCATAAAAAATAATCAGAAGTGGCTAAGTGGTCTTCTATATATACAGTATGTAAAACTGTAAGTGTGATGTGGATGTAAAGGCAGACAGGCAGGGATAATAATATCATTGAGTTAACTTTGTCAGTACATTCTTTAACACAAGTTGTTGAGGGGATTAGAATGTGGGGACATAGCATGTCTGTCTCTGTTTATTTCAATATAGAGTAACACATATCAAACTAATAAAACCCACAGCAATAAGAATGTTCTTTACCACATGTTAATGAATATCAGAAACTTGGAAAGTATTCATAGTTGTAGCAGGAGATACAGTATTTACCCTTTACACTCCAAGCAATTTTCACCTATTGTTGCCAAATTGCCTTTCCCCTGTAAAAAAACACATTTTTGAATGTCCTAGAAGCATGTTATTTATATCAAAATTTAAAGCACAGATTTTTATTTCATATTATGTTGGAATCTGGAATAAAAAAAAAAAGTGCTTCCTAGACTCTCACAGATGAGAAAATGTGAAGAAAAAAATGCATTTACAAAAATTATCATTTGGTTTTTCTAAAATAAACCATGAAAACATGTATATCGATTTTTTTTCAGAAGTTTATATGATAGTCCTATATGTTGGGAAGTTCCACACAAAATTTCAGCCCAATAGCACCAAAAATGACCAGAATACCAGAATGAGAACATTGTTTGCAATTTCAGATTTTTATTGGCAAAAGTGTTTTTTTCTTTTATGTGCGTATGGCTCTAAAATCCTTGAATCATCGCTAACAGACCTTCCTGGATGGAGTTATAAACCAAAACATCAGACTATGTCTTCAGTGCGTGTTTGTGCACATGCACCTGTTTGAAGACTGATGTGCGCACAGCTCTACAATCTTTACTTGGCCAAGTATCGCATCGCATTTGGTCTTGAATTGAAGCCTGACTTTTTTTTTTCAGCATAAAATACCAAGTACACTAGCAAGTCCATCATTTCCAGCAACTCTCTAATCCAGCACATTAGTAAACAATCTAGCCCAATTTTATGATCCCGGATTGTACAGGTTTTACTGTAAATCATTTCTGGGTTCAGTCCCAAATGTAGCTAAATTGGTATAGTAGGCTAAGGTATTATATCCTGGCAGCATTTCCAAACACGCACTGAACACACAATTATATAAACTGAAAGTGACACATCTGAAACATGTTGCTCAAAGAAACTGTCATTAAGGTTTTGGTATTATCAATCAATCTTTATTTTATATAGCACCTTTCATAGTGGACCACCATCACAAATCGCTTTACAAAAAGGTAATGAACTTGAATTCTGTCTTTCTTAAATATATGTATATTTTTTATACCTGTACGGCTTATTTATTTAAAAAAATAAATAAGTAATGAGCCAAACGTTGTATGGTGACTGGGCTCAAATTGGCTTCCCTGATGTCAATAATATATTTAAATTCACTATTTATACTGTACCTACTAACTACAGTGAAATAAGATTTAAGCTCTTTACACCAGATTGGGACCTTGCAGCCAGCCCAACCTTGACCAAGTCTGAAGTGGAAATCTAATCATCAACAGTGTTTTTTTGCCAGGTTAAGATTGCTTTACAATGTAGGTCATTTATAATGAACCTGCACTGTACATGTAAAATGTTTACAAAGAAGACCCCTATAAATTATTCAAAGAACATTCGATTGTGATCTGGTCTTTTACCTGAACATACAACATTACACAATGCATTAATAACGCCAAATTAAATTGTTTTTTGGCATGTTTACATTCACCTGCCAGTAAACTTAAGAAATAGGTCTCCTATAACTTTATCTGACCAGAAGCAACAATGTCAAAGATTTCCATTGTCAGGGGGACATAGCATTTCTGTGACTCATCTAAGAAATACAATGAGTCAGTTATAGTTGAAGGATTGAATCCACTTTCTACTAATCTGAATTTCTGCTGCTTGAAGGTTCCAGTTATTTACATTGACTTCTGCAAAGAACACAAAACTGTTAGTATTTCAAGTTGTGTACCCAAATGCATTATTTCAGTGAAATGCTTTAAAAATTACCTTAAAACAAATGCAAATATGTAACTATCTCTATCTCAGTATCTTTGTTGGAAGACAAAATGCAGTGCACCAATGCAAGTATTACAATCTTCCAAATATCTTATATGGTATTATTTCAACTATACCTAGTAAAATCTCCATTGCAAATCTTTTAAGAAAACTCAGAGGAAGAAATTACCTGTGCATACCCCTAGTGCTTATTCCACCAATCACATTTAATTTGTTCTATCACAGAATACATTAAATATGTTTGTGCTTTTAAATATATATTTTACTATTATTTAATATTTTATTGTTACAAGAGGACGGGGCTTTTTTTAGGAAACATAACCAGAACTCACACACTTGCCATGGCCTGCACAGTCCCTAGACTTCAATCTAAATTAGCATCTGCAGGATGTGTAAAATTTGGCAGTGCCATCAATTGTTTACAGGACTCATGTTGAATCTATGCCTGGCATGGTTTTAGATTTAATTTACCCTTATAAAAGTTTACCACAGTAGTTTTCCACAGTATCTTTGCAGTGTTAGCATGCTTTTCCCATGGTTATACTACGCATTTACCATAGTTTACCCTGGTTTGCCATGTTTTTAATGCTTTACCGTGCCTCTCTTTTTATAAAGTGAAAATGTATTGTCTTCATTCCTTATCACATGAACAAGTAAAACCATTTGGTTTCATTTGTCATTTATTGATTTTTTTATCTGAATTCTACAAAACATGGCCTTGCATAACCAGGTAGGTAGTGCTGAACATGTTCATACAAACTCTTCCCATCAAAACCACAACCAGGATTTAAAACAACTGCAGCCATTCCCACTTTACCTTCATGACCTGTAAAACATCAACACAGCCATAGCTCTTTGAAAAACGACACACCTGCTTAGCCTAGCACACCAACATAGCCAGCCATGCATACCGTTTTATTTTATATATGAATTAAAGATATTCATTTGAGAACAAAGGTGCCCCTACCTGGAACAGAAACACCGTATATGTTGGCCTCTTGTAAAAAGTCTACTATTCCAACAACATCTGCTACTTCTGTCGTTGAGATATTTTCTCCTTTCCATCTGAAAAACAATAATATTACAAAGCTTTACAGATTTTAAGCAGTTTAAATCTTTAAAATATTTATAGTTACTAACTCTTCTGCTAATCTGGATGAGTCAGTAACCAGTGTAATAGTTTTTTTTTTGTTTGTTTGTTTGTTTTTAGTTTTTTTATTAAATGTAATATTTAATTTGTTTACAGTGTCTTGTCCCAAACTTACAAATCAAAGACACTAAAATATTATAAGCTTTAATGCAAAGACAGTTTAATTGACTTGTTTCTGAACCTGAATGTGTCTCCAATCCTGTCCTTGAAGTAAATGAAGCCTTCATGATCTTCTACCATTAAATCCCTTGTGTTAAGATACACATCTCCTTTCTTGAAAACATCTTTTAGCAGCGTCTTCTCTGTAAGACTTTTGCTTCCTGCATAACCAAAGAATGGGCTCATCGAGTTCATTTGTGAAAGCAGAAGTCCAGCTTCACCTACAAGAAAAAGGAGTATGTGTTAAACTAGACAAAGACTAAAGTTTAGAAACTGCAACAGACACGCACATCAACAAAAATTGTCAGAAATGTCTTGAGTTTTCAAAACATTTTCTGAATTAAATATATACACATAAGTACATACACACATCCTGTATATAGAGATATCGATAATGTAGCCATCAGCAGTAGTATATATGTTACAACAGTACTTAATTTTTTTCAGCATCCCGATTTTATAAAGATGTATTCTCTTACCTTTCTTAACTTCTTCACAAAACCCCTGTTTATTTAGGATTATCTCATCATTTTCCATATCATATTTGACCAAACAATACTTAAAGATTCACTGAAATTGAGAAAACCATAGTAAAAATGCTGTAGTTCAAACCAGTAACACATATTGCAATAAAAATAGGCACTGAAGGCAGAGCAGATGTCTTTTACCACCCCTAGAGGGCATACTATTGCCATGTACAGAACAGGAACACCAGTATTCTGCCTAATCATTATTTGTAGGTTTTAACCCAGTTTCTACTGGTTTTTTTTTTTATTTTTAATTTGTTTCTTTTCTTTTACAAACTAATCATTTTCTTTTAGCACTACAGATCAAACACATAGCCATAGGTTGTTTGGGTCTTACTATATATATATATATATATATATATTATATATATATATATATATATATATATATATATATATATATATATATATATATATATATATATATATATATATATACACACACACACACACATACAGTGCCTATAGAAAGTCTACACCCCCTTGAACTTTTTTCACATTTTGTTGTGTCAGTGCCTCAGAGTTTCATGCATTTAAATGAGGATTTTTTTTTTCCACTTATCTACATACCATACTCCATACTGTTAAGGGGAAAAAAAGTTTTTATTGAGAAAAAAATTATATATTAAAAATATAAAACTGAATGATCATAATTGGATACGTCTCCACCCCCCTGTGTTAATACTTGGTGGAAGCACCTTTGGCAGCAGTTACAGCTGTGAGTCTGTTGGAATAGGTCTCTGCCAGCTTTGCACACCTAGATTTGACAATATTTGACTATTCTTCTTTACAAAACTGTTCAAGCTTTGTTAAGTTCCTTGTAGAGTATTAATGGACAGCAATCTTCAAGTCATGCCACAAATTTTCGATTGGATTTAGGTCGGGGCTCTGACTGGGCCACTCAAGGACATTTTGTTCCTTAGCCACTTCAGTGTAGCTTTGGCTGTGTGCTTTGGGTCATTGTCATGCTGGAAGGTGAACTTCTGTCCCAGTTTCAGCTTTCTTGCAGAGGGCAGCAGGTTTTCCTCAAGGACTTCTCTGTACTTTGCTCAATTCATTTTCCCTTCTCTCCTGACAAGTGCCCCAGTCCCTGCCAATAAGAAACATCCCCATAACATGATGCTGTCACCACCATGCTTCACAGTAGGGATGTTACTCATTGGGTGATATGCTGTGTTGTGTTTGCGCCAAACATAACGCTTTGCATTTAGGCTGAAAAGTTCAATTTTAGTTTCGTCAGACCACAAAACTTTTTGCCACATGGCTACAGAATCTCAAGAGTGTTTTTTTGCATACTTCAAACAGGGCTTTCTTGAGTAATGGCTTCCTTCTTGACACCCTACCATACAGGCCAGATTTGTGGAGTGCTTGGGATATTGTTGTCACATGCACACTTTGACCAGTCTTGGCCATAAAAGCCTGTAGCTCTTGTAAAGTTGCCATTGGCCTCTTGGTAGTCTCTCTGATCAGTACTTGCTAGGTCATCCAGTTTGGCGGGACGACCTGATCTAAGCAGGGTCTTGGTGGTGCCATACACCTTCCACTTCTTAATAATTGTCTTGACTGTTCTCCAAGGGATATTCAAGGCCTTTGATATTTTTTTATACCCATCCCCTGATCTGTGCCTTTCAACAACTTTGTCCCAGAGTTCTTTTGAAAGCATCTTGGTGCTCATGGTTGAGTCTTTGCTTTGAAATGCACTACCCAGCAGAGCGAACCTACAAGAACTGCTGAATTTATCCTGAAATCACGTGAATCACTACAATTTAACACAGGTGGAGGCCACTTAACTTGGTGTGTGATTTTGAAGGCGATTGGTTACACCTGAGCTAATTTAGGATTGCTATTACAAGGAGGGTGGACACTTATCCAACCAAGCTATTTCAGTTTTTATTTTTAATTAAATTTTTACAAATTTCTAGAATATTATTTTCACTTGGAAGTTGTGGGGTACGATATGTAGATAAATGAAAAAAAAACAACTTAATTTCAGGCTATAAGGCAACAAAAGGTGAACATTTTGAAAGGGGGTGTAGACTTTCTATAGGCACTATATATATTAGCAACTCATAGTGGTAAAACAGGTCTTAAGGCCTCTACACACCATATGCGATGCGACAAGCAAATGTGTCGTACAACACACTGCACCACGACAAAAAAATAAATAAAACATGTACTTTGATATGAGCCGTTCACACTGCCTGTGAGAAAAAAAGGATTGGTGTCTGCTTTTGCGATTTTGTCGTACGGCAGCTAGGGAACTGACCAATGTAAACAATGGTGGAAGAAAAGATCATTTTTGAAGTATCAAAATATCTGGAGCTGTATAGTAAAGGACATAAAAATGATCAATCAATTTGTATTTTATACAGCGCCTTTCACAGTGGACCAAAGCGCTTGTTTAAAATTATAGAGACACGGCAACGAGGTAGAACATTTGGCAGTCCATTTCCAGTTCCAGTTGAAAGACTTATTATTTCCACATTTATCCTCTGAAATACTGTAGAACATGACTCACCTTGTAAAAGAAATTGGAAAGGCCTACAGCTCCTATTTTGCCGATGTGGTTCATAAAGCCAAGATTTCCTTCCGTGGAGCCATAAAACTCACACAGTTTAATGTCGTCAAAATGATCAAGAAACTCCTTCCAAATATTTTGCTGCACACCATTCCTAACACCCATACGCACTTTGTGATCCTTTTCTCCTTCTTTCTGTAAAATCCAAGCATAAAACAATTACATTTATTTATTTATTTATTTTTTTAAGAATTTATCGTGGTAGAGTTTACCCGGGGTTCACTGCTAACCCAAAGAAGTGTGCCATTGGGAAGAGTGAGTCGGAGTATTTGGGGTATCGAGTAGGGGGCGGCCAGATCAGACCGCTAGTTGCTAAGGTGAAAGCCTGGGCTGACTGGCCGGTTCCTACAACCAAAACCCAGGTGCGCTCTTTCTTGGGACTAGCGGGCTATTATAGAAAGTTCATCCCGAGTTTCGCTACGCTCGCTGCTCCCTTGACAGACCTCACCCGGAAGGCTGCCCCAAATACGGTTCAGTGGACGGAGTCGTGCCAGAGGGCCTTTCTCGCCTTGAAGCGGAGGCTGTGTAGTAAGCCAGTACTATGCAGCCCGGACTTTGGTAAGAGGTTCACCCTGCAGACGGATGCATCAGAGACAGGTCTCCGGGCAGTGTTGTCTCAGGAGGTTCGGGGAAGCGAGCACCCGGTCCTGTATATCAGCAGGAAGCTCCTTCCCCACGAGAAAAATTATAGCACCATCGAGAAGGAGTGTCTCGCGGTAAAATGGGCAGTCGAGTCACTCCGATACTACCTCCTGGGGCGACACTTCACCCTGGTTACAGATCATGCCCCCTTAGCATGGCTTCACCGGATGAAAGATAGCAACGCCAGAATCACACGGTGGTACTTGGCCTTGCAGCCCTATGCCTTCAGGGTAGTCCACCGAGCAGGAAAGCTGCATCAAAATGCAGACTTTTTCTCTCGGGAAGGCATGGGGGTGTAAGATTTTCGAATGAACCGGTGGTGTCATTCTGAGGGGAAGGATATGTAACAGGCAGAGATCTGTGCTGACTCTGCTGGCGTGTTCACGGGCTGCAGGAAGAGGGCGGCAGTTGCCTAACAACCGCCTGTGAGTCATGGCAGTGACACGGGGAGATGGGAAAGTGGGTGTGTGGACTTTCCCCCTCTCTGAATGGCTGAGAGGCGGGTCTTGGGTGATTGTTGGTCCTATAAAATAACGCTCTGTTGTTTCCTCAGGTCTGCCCACTTAGACGCGTCAAGAGTGTGGAAGCTTTGATTCAGGACCGGGAATCAGCCGGGAGAAAAATAAAGATTCACAGCGAGACAGAGAGAGAGAGCGGGGAATCCTTGGGCAGACCCCGGCATATTGTAAAAGAGCAGGCTAGATAGCCAATAGAATAGGACGGTGATCTGGGTCGTGCAGGTAGCGGCGACCAGGATAATGCTGCCGAGTGCAGCACCTTTTATTTGTAGTTTTATTACTGTTTTATTTTCCCTTGTTCTTTTCGCCTTCTGTTTTCATTATTATTTCTTTGAGCACCTGCGAGTGCACTTGCTGTTCGTGTACCAGCTGTGGTATTTCCGTGGTGCTGTCTATCATCGTTGATAGGCAGCCCACGGTCAACAGTGCCCTCTGCCGGAGAAAAATAAGAACCTGTCCAAAATAAAACTGGGCACCTGTGTGGTGTTTCAAAGTACACCTGTCTGTCTCCTGGTCAGTGAATTACCCACACCCCTTCCACAAAGTGATACATGCTATTGGTTGCCATTCTCTTTACAGGTCACATTGCAGGAAGCTTTCTACTCAGGGTTCGCAGTAGTATTAATAATACAAAAACTATATTTTCAAGTTGTGTCAAGGTGTGTGCAGTACATTTCACTGGCAATCTCTCACACACAACACTAGGTCAACAGTTACTATAAATACATTTTAGAAATGAGTTTCTATAAAACACAAGTGTGGACGGGTGAATGATACATAAGGGGTCAAGCAAAAGACTGAATGCCAGATTCCAAAGGATTTACAATGCTGAAGATGCATGCGATCTGCAACCGGGATTAATTAGCAATGCTCAGTTCAGTACCTGTAGCTGTTTTTCCACACCAAAGTGTGTTACTAGAAAAAAACAGGTCAATTATTTGATTAACTGTATTTGTAACTGTCTAAGCATCCCTATAAAAACTTGCATATACAGTAACACAGTACGTTATTTCACACACTGTTCAGCATTAACGAAAGAAACCGAGTGTAATTTGCATGTGCTAACTCTGTGGAATGTGCTTACTGTGAGTATTCATCTTTGGTCAACTCAACAGAAAAAGGGGTTCTCTTCTCTGGAACTCTAATGCAGCGGTTTGTTTCATAAACCGCCAACCATAATGCAAACACCTGCACTTCTCATCATAGGTGCGTAGAATGAAAAAATAGAACACTCCCACACACTGTATTTTGCCAAATCTCACTTATTCTTTAAAAGAAAATAGAAGCTAAAGTTTTGGTCGTAAAACCTTCGTCAGAGGATAGGACATATAAAAAGGTACGATAAACTAAACAAACAATCTTCTTTAGCATCACTGTGACCATATGCTATTCTTTTTTCTAAATTCTCCACAAAAAAAGTTACATTATCTTTAATATATTATGCTAAGAAAAACATATGTACAGATACCTCCCCAAGTGGAAAATCATAGTTTATCAGGATCCATGAATAGATCATAAAATACTATATGCCAGTTATTATCATTCATGAAAAGGATCCACATACCCTAAGATTAAGATACAAGATATTGAGAGTATTTCAATGTATGGTATATGAAAGCAACCATCCACCTCTGTATGCCAAACTTATATTTTTACATGTGAACACAGAGGATGCAGGTTATGGTGAACTACTTTTCATGTTACAGAATTTTCATCCGTGCCTGGGGATAATGCTATTTCTTGAAAGTGGCAGCAGTATTTCCAATACTGTTTGTGAACAACCAGCACAGCACATTTTCTGTTTCCTTGATGAATGTAATTCCTGTATTTAAACTATTTAAAACCAGATTAATATATCATTCAACAAACAAAAAATAAAGAAAAAATGATGTCTTCAGTTTTTTCAATTAAAAAAAAAAAGATTGAATGTAAAGGCAGATTCTAAGAATTACAGAATATAATTTCCTCTACGAATCCTTTGCATTTCTGGGTGATTCCTCTTCCAGCAGTAAAATGGTCCCAAACATACAGCCAAAGCCACACTGGAATGGCTTAAAAACATAAAGGTCAATGTCCTGGAGTGGTCCAGTCCAATTGAGAATATGTGGAAAGAGTTGAAAATTGCTGTTCACTAAAGGTCCCCATCCAGCTTGATGGAGCTTGAGCAATTTTGCAAAGAAGAATGGACAAAAACTGTAGTGTCCAGATGTGCAAAGCTGGTAGAGACTTATCCAAATAGACTCATGGCTGTAATTGCTGCCAAAGCTGCCTCTACCAAATATTGACTCAAGGGAATGAATACTTATGCAATCAATTATTTTCTGTTTTATATTTGTAATTCATTTAGAACAATTAGTAGATTTTTTTTCCACTTTGACATTATGGACTTTTTTGTGTTGAGCAGTGGCAAAAACTCTTAATTTAAATCAATTTTGATTCCATGTTGTAACACAATAAAATGTGGAAAAGTCCAAGGGGGGGTGAATCCTTTTGAGAGCCACTGTATAGCATTGTCATGGAATATTTCAAATATCTTCAACAGAAGAGAGGCCAGTGATAATATTGCCTGCTTTGTGTTACATTCAACTCAACATATGGACTACTAGGCTTCACAATCCATGTATTTTTGCCAATATGGGTTGTAAATCATATAAACTTCATAACTCTGGTTAAATAATAATACCAAAAAAAAAACAGTAATAGTGTTACTGTGCTGAACATTGAGGATTTGTTTTTACAATTACTTAACCATACCCTGTTCAATGCATCCCTCAATTCCAAGTAGTGAGGCAGCACTGTGATATAGAGGCAATGTGACATATACTATGTCATCTCCAGTGACACAGTACGCCCAAAGCCCAGCAGCACCTTTCAAGGACTGAAGTTGGGAAATAACAGCTGCTTTTGGAAGACCTGGTGAAGAAAAACTGCTATCAGCATATGAGCAAATTTCCCAACTTTCCTTATCTACTGAAATGAATGTAGAAAATATAATAGAAACTGCTGTGCAATAGGACTCTTTTCATCCACTAATTCCAAACCCACCATCACAGTGAGTACTTGGCTGAGCTCTGTGCAATGACTTTAGTGTTTGAAACAGGTAGAAAATATTTTTAAGATTTAACCAGGAAAAGTGTAGTGATGGTCTGGACAGATCAAACAGTTCCTGATTTGACTGCACAATTCAGCAAAAACAATACTTCAAGTTATTGAGTGAGGTACTGTTACTTACCTGTGGTTCCTGAGGTAAAGGTATAGAGAGCTGGTGTCTTCACAAAATCAGTAGCCCAAAGATGTGCAGGTATGTATAGGTTCATCTGGGGCATCTTCCAGCTTGTCCAGAATTGTGTTTATTCCAGGCTGATGGGACTCACTAACCATTATCCAAACACTGATGTTATCTTCATTCAAATTCGGAAGAATGTCCTCTAATGTGTCCATCATATCTGTCAGACTAAAATAATGGTTTCAGCTTGGTCCTCTTCGTTACATTTTGTTCTCTGCAATGGATTTTCAGCAGGACCACACACCAAAAGTCCTTGCAGTATAGCTGGTTTCACATATCCTGACTAGTACTAATCATGGATTACCTTACCTGAAATAACATTTAGGGAGTCCAAGATTAGTGCTAATCAGTGTCTGTGAAACCAGCTGCTTGTTTAGCTATTCTCCAGCTACTTAAATAGAGTTTAGCAATATTGCAAGAGCAAGGTGATAAGAGAAATGTGATTTGTCTATGTCCATGGTGGGGATAGTTTCATTTTCAATTGCATTATGACTCTTTTTCTTGCTAAAAGTAAGATGAACAACAATCACCACTGAGGATGTTACAATTCCTGCCTCACCACTGTTTCTTTGCATTGCTGTCACCAAGAAATGATGTCATATATACTGAACATGAAAAGAAACTTATCACTTATATTTAGATAAAATTCACTAGATAAAAAAAAGACTAACTCTGTTTAAGAGCAGGCACAGTGACTTTTTATTGTGCTGATTAACAACTGACATCACGAAGATGATGCAAAATGATCTGTCGATCTTGGGCAGGTGTTGTGGCTCTTGGTCTCCCAGTTCATGGCCTGTCATTGACAGAGTTGTCTGGTTATACCGTCTCACCAGGTTTGAAATTGCTGGTGTGAGCACCAAAGATGGCGAACCACAGTACACTGCCCTAGTCCAGCGCTGCTCTCTTCACAGACATGGCATGTTGTTTATTTTTCTGTGATTTTCTTTAATGCTTTTATTCAAGCTTGCAATCCAACAACTGAAATCACTCCACAACCAGGGTCCAATCAACTGTCTCACTAATTAGGTGATTAAGTGCATATGCTTCAGTTATTGTCACTCAAGTGTGTCATCATCAAGGATGAATGATTGAGAGATATAAAAATAAACCAAAAACATTTTGTCAATGTCCATCATTTATATACATTTTTTTTCTTTTGAAAATGTGTTATAATAGTGGTAAGTTTCTTTTGATGTTCGATATATTTGAAGGGAAGAGTAGCTTATAATAATTGTAACTGCATCTAAGAGACTAAAGAAATGCATTAAACTAAAGGGCATTTTTACTTAACATGTCGATATTGAAAGACCAACTCTTAAAACTTTTTTTTTGTTCTGAAATTGTTCAAATAAGTATCTTTTTATAAATCGCCCAAACTGTAAGTGTTATATTCTTAAAAATGGACCATTGAAATTACTTTTTTCTCATAACTTTTGCAGTTTTTAACTGGATAAGTGAGTTAAAGGTTCTCATTGACCATGTTATTTTAAAATGAAAGGATTTTGCATATTTTAGCAGCTATATCAATGAAAGAGATTTCAATCAGATTCTCTTTATGTACACTTTACAATTATATTTATTATTTTTACTTTTTTTTTTCTTTTTGTTGTTTTTGAAAGAAGATCCTAATTTTAAAATGTGAGGGAAATGTTTTGATATGAAATACATTATTTATATAAAATAAAGAGGCAGAATTAAGCAAATAATATGCAACTAGAAGCATGTTAGTTGGACATTATGAATATTAAAAAGCAGATTTCTGATAAAAGTGTATGTTGATTTAAATATTTGAATGTTGGTGAAGACACCTGTACCTGATTTGATATCTGTTTTCCATTTTAGTTTTTAAAAAATTATCAAATTAAAAGAAAGCTACACTCTATTCAGTTGTTGTGTTTTCTTGCTTGAACTTTAAGAACTTTGTCATTGGTGCACCAAGGAGCCTCTTGTGTTTTTGAATTTTCCTCAGAGTGATTGTGTCTTTCTTTCCAGGGCACACTCCGCTGTTGTCGTCTTTAAATAAAATGTGATGACCATTTGCCTATTTTCACTTTCTCTTTCTGCTTTGTTGGTTCTTTCTTCAAGGTTCTTGCATCTCTGTGAAAGGTTTTTTTGAGCAAAACATACCAGTGTGCACTTCTTCAGAGTGGATTTGAAAATGTTCTTTTCTGCTGAATTCAATAATATCTCTCCAATTTTTCAACATCCCTATTTGCATTTCTAAGTTGTTCCCCCAGTATATTCGACTTCTGCACTTTTTCCAGTGTCTCTTTATACTTGTATTTGGCTTGCTTATCATACTTTTGGTTATCATTGAAACCCACTGATGATGTTGATGTCTCTTGTGATCTTTGCTGTTCCTGTTCAATGGAAGCTTTGTCTGGCATTTGAAGAGTTGCTGGAGAGTTTCTGGTAACAGTTCCTGAAGACTTTCTTTTAGCTTCTCTGTACTATCTTTTCTGTAACCTCCATTGTAAATGCCTGTGTTCCCTGTCTCTAATTTTGCTAATGTCCATGTGACACTTCCTACTTGTTTGTCTTTCACTCTCTAGATATATTTCTTTAAACCTCCTGCATCTTTCAGTATTTGTCAGCTTACTGGTACTCTTGGGTGGCATGAGGAGTAGAAGGATAGATAACACGGTTCTGAACTTTTGTTTGCTTTTCTTTACTGTCAAGGCTAAAATAATAGTAGCTTTAAGACAAATATTATTAGCGATTCCTACATTTCTAGTGTTCAAGCTAAGTATACATTATACAAAATACTGGCTTAATCTACAATTTACTTGAGTAAAACTTTTGATTTCTACTACTTTGAATCAGAAGAAGCACAAATAGACGAGACAAAGCAGATACAATAGCACAACTTTAAAGCACAAGCAGTGGACAGATCTCTGTATACAGAATATAAAATTGTGTATAAAATTACCGTTCTGAAACTTTACAATGTTTATTTTTCACAAATACAATGTTTGTAGTTATGCAGCTTATTTAAGACTATTAAAAGATTTCAGGAAAAGCATTTGACAGGGCTGCCATTGTACAAGAACAGAAAAGATCAAAATAACAATTGTCCTAACGACATGTGAATATCTTCACCAACGTTTTTTTTTTTTTTTTTAAGTAAGCCAAGGTCATGGAGACCGAGAAGGTGGCACTACTGGATGTTCCCATTACACCAGGGCAGACTTTTGGGGCGACCATTAATGTGAGCATTGAGAGGTCCCACAAGGCCACGGAGGTCGCCTTCAAGTTTTCATGCCTTCCGGCTTACCGTCAGCACCAAAGGTGGAATGGGCAGCCTGCCGGGGTGAAAGGGTCTGAACATCGCCCTCCACTCCAGAATAGACAAGCAGGCAGAGGCAGAGGCAAGGCCAGTTACAGGGGACCACCGAAGGACAGGGGTAACCGAAGCCAGGGCCTAAGAAAGACCCGCCCCTCCCAAGCCCAAGGGAGACTGCCTCTGAGGTACCCCGGCTGCCACCAAACCCCCCCCACAACCGGACTGACCAATGGCAACGACCTATGCCAAGGCTGCACCCAGGACTCCTGGGTGCTATCGACAATGAGACACCAATACGCTTTACAATTCCGCATTGGTCTACCACCCTTCAAGAGTGTGCTCCTTACCACTGTCGAACCACCGAGTGCGATACTTCTTCAACAGGAGATCGCCAATCTTCAAAGGAAGAACACTGTACGCTTGGTAAGCCCAAGCGATGCCCTCAGCGGCTTTTACTCCAGGTACTTCCTGGTGCCCAAAAGGGATGTCAGTTTCAGACCAATTATGGACCTCAGGGTCCTAAACTTGTTTCTCAAACAGAGGAAGTTCATCATGTTGACAGCACAGCTGGTTCACATCAATCGACCTGCAGGACGTCTACTTTTATGTTCCGATCCGTCCCGCTCACAGAAAATATCTTTGCTTCGCCTTTCACGGCAACATGTATGAATTCTGCGTGCTGCCTTTTGGCCACTCGCTAGCGGCCTGCACATTTTCAAAGTGCATGGATGCAACACTGGCTTCACTCAGGCTGCGAGGTATTCGGATCGTGAACTATCTGGACAATTGGTTAGTTTATGCACATTCAAAAGCACACGCAGAGGCACACACAAAACAGGTCATAGATGATGTGACGAAGTTAAGGCTCTCAATACATCAACAGAAGAGGAACTTCGTACCGTCTCAGTCCACAGTGTTCCTGGGGATCAAACTGAACTCTGTGAGCATGATTGCCTCACTGTCGGAAGACAGGATTCGGTTGTTGGAGGCCACACTCTCCCTATTCAGAGAGGACACTCTCCTACAGATCGGACTATATCAAAGGTTGTTGGGGCTAATGGCAGCCATCTCGAGAATCCTTCCACTAGGGCTGCTGTGAATGCGCCTGCTTCAAGCCTGGGTAAATACACTCAAGGTGCACCTGGTCCGAGATTGGTACAGGCTGGTGCGAGTGTCCAGACAACGCCGGAAGACACTGGAGTGGTGGCACCATCCTGGCATCTACTCCTCGGGTCTCCCATCGGATCCCCTCACAGAAGGGAAGTGATCACTACAGACACCTCCAGCCTGGGCTGGGGAGCGGTCTGGAACGGGAGAGGAATAAGAGGTCAATGGAAGAGACATTGGCAGCAAATGCACATAAATGCATAAGAGCTGCAAGCAGTGAACCTGGCGTTATCTCATTTTCGCCAGCATTTAGTGCACAAACATGTGCTGGTCCGGACGGACAATACCACAGGGAGCCTACGTAAACCATTAAGGCGGCCTGCACTCGCCAGGCCTTCACCACGCAGCGCACAGACTCCTGTCCTGGACACACAAAAACTTGCATTCCATCAGGGCAGTTCACCTCCCCGGTGTGGACAACAAGGCAGCAGACCTCCTGTCCAGAAGAGCTCCAGACAGCTCGGAGTGGAGGCTGCATCCTCAAGTGGTGAAGCAGATTTGGGAGAGGTTTCAACCGGCACAAGTCGACCTCTTTGCCACAGCCGAGTCCACTCATTGCCCCCTATGGTTCTCAATGGAGTTAGACGGGGGGCCCCCTGGGAGCAGACACGCTGCTCACCCCTGGCCATCGGGGCTATTGTATGCATTCCCTCCGCTACCATTATTACCCCTGGCACTAGAGAGGATCAGGGTGGAGAGAGCACAGGTTTTTCTGGTTGCACCCAGATGGCCGAGATGCCCCTGGTTTGCTCTGCTCTCCGACATGTTGTCGGATCAGCCGTGGCAGCTCCTGAGCCAAGCAGAAGGGCTATTATGGCACCCGAACCCAGCCTATCTCCAACTCTGGGTCTGGCCATTGAACTGAGCCGTTTATTTAGATGAGGTTTGCCAGATGCAGTAGTATAGACTACAGTCTGCTAGGGCACCGAGCACTAGAGCCCAGTACTCATATAAATGGAAAGTTTTCCAAGACTGGTGCCTTGCCGAAAGTCACGATCCTGTGACTTGCCCTATTGAAACGATATTAACCTTCTTACAACACTTGTTTGAGGCAGGAAAATCAGCATCCACTTTGAAGGTATACCTGACAGCAATATCAGTGTGCTATGACAAAATTGACTCGGTGTCCCCTGGAGCACATTTCCTGGCAGTAGAATTTCTTAAAGGGGCTCAGAGGCTTCGTCCTCCTATGAAAAGTATGGTCCCCAAGTGGGATTTAGAACTGGTATTGCGGGCCCTTATGGGTCCCCCATTTGAACCCATGGCGTCAGCAGAACTGCATCCTGTTTCATAGAAAGTGCATTTTTAATAGCCATTACGTCTGCCAGATGAGTAAGTGAGCTGTGTCCATTGACGTCCATCGATGACACATATATGGCTTTCACTTGGAATGACTCGTGGGTAACATTAAGAACAAATCCATCCTTTTTGCCAAAGGTGGTATCCTCATTCCATATTAACCAATCAATGGTTTTGGAAACTTTCAGACTTCCCCTGCACGAGTCTGATGAGGACCGTAGACAACACACACTATGCTCAGATCGGGCTCTGCGCTGTTATGTGGATAGGACGGCGTCCTGGAGACAGTCCAACCAGTTGTTTGTCTGCTAGGGTCCTGCTCTATAAGTCAGGCCCTTTCGAAGCAACGTCTAGCACACTGGGTGACAGATGCAATACGTTTGCCGTATGATCAGACGGACTCCCCGTTACCGGGGGACATTACGGCCCATTCTACCAGGGGCCAGGCAACTTCGTGGGCTTTCCTTCATGGTGCCTCCTTAGATGAGTTATGCAATGCTGCTACATGGACAGGTAGTCAGACATTTGTGCGTTTTTTACCGCCTTGATGTGACAAACTGAACGAGACCCTCTCTGGTATCTAGAGTTTTGCAGGCGGCATGCCCTTGAGCGTCATGTGGGCTCTGGTGCCCTCGCTGTGGGGTTTTACTGTCGGTGATCAGGAGCCACGACAGCTTTGGTACAGCTTTCTCATTCGGTAATGGTTGTCATTCGAATTAAAAGGGAACATTAGGTTATTACCATAACCCTGGTTGCCTGAAAAGAGAATGACAACCATTACCCTTTGAGGTCATGTCCCCAGCTGACCTGTTTTTTCAAAAGAAAATGGCGATGTGCTACTGTGAGGACGTCCCTCTTCAACAGGAGGTGGGAGGGACTTCCTCCCTCACAGCAGGGCCCTGATAGGGCAGCTTTTGTATATTTGCTCAGAGATTGACGGTCAGAGAGGCTCTTCCCATTCGGTAATGGTTGTCATTCTCTTTCACGGAACCAAGGTTATGGTAATAACCTAACGTTCCAGCCTTACTTTTCACTTGTCATGTGATAGGGGTGTGACGTTTTCAGCTATTACGTATTTGAAGCTGCGAGCGCATCACGCAAGTTCCCTAGCCTGCTGTTACACACTCTTGAATTTAATGGCCTGCAACACAGCTGCACAGATTGTGCAGTAGGTGGCACTGTTTGGTGAGTAGAGGAGTTTTTTTCTGTCTTTTACCGAGTTGACGACGGTACTCCAGAGAGGATGTAACTCCTAGACTTACTGTCTTTCTCAACTGGTGCCGATTAGCTTCTTAAACTACCATATAAAATGGGTTGGGAGATATCTGCGTCCTGAGTATCGATGGCTTACGTTTGTTTAAGTCTGTCTGGGATAGAGTAGGGTGGGTATCTGAAATTAGGTTTATAGATCGTCCCACTGTGGGAGAATTTAAAAAAACGATTCAGGCCAGCTCTCAAGCTTGTGTCGCTGCTGACTGAATATTGTGTGCCAGCTGATGTTATCTTCAGCAACGAAACGCCTTAAAACTGTGTTTATTTCAGTCTTCCGTGCAGTTTCCAGTCCATTTTTTTTTTAAAAAAACTGACGCAGCCCAAACGGTTACTTTTTTAGAATAGCGCTCTTTTTTTTATTGGGATCAAATGAATTAATTTCAGTAGTACTGAGAGAGTGAGGTACTTTTATTTTTAATTATTACTCTTGGTCCCGGTACCTAACTGCTGAAGTTTAAATCTTAAAGAATGTGTGGATATTGGGGTCACCAAACAAGTTACAATTTACATTTAAGTCTGACATTGTATTATTATTTGTTGCTGTTGTTGTTTTTATTGAGGGGAAAAAATTGCGACCAATTAAAAAATAAATAAATGTTCTTAAACGCTCGGCGCAATAGTATCTGTTTGTAAAAAGTCTTAGTTGCTGGGACTTATTTTTACCCGTTGGTTGTACTGTAATAATTAAATGGCTTGGAATGCCTATCACCCAATCAGGACTCGCATATCTCCCAACCCATTTTATAATAATTGCTAAACCTCGCTTTGGAATCCTTGGTTAAACTTTGACCATTTTTAGGTGTAGCTGTAAAGCAGTGTACCCACCTATCTTGCCAGCTTACATATAGTCTTATGTGACCTCAAAGGGCTAGAGATGCAATGCTATTCAATGCATTTGTTCCATGCATTTTGTCTGTCATTCATAAGACTTCAATAGCGTGTCTTAATTTAGTTTGTGCAATAGGCCGTAAATTCCCAAGTTAAAATGGTGATGATTACAAGTGCCATGCTTTGTTCCTTTTTAATTCATATACATTTGTAAACTCGCTCTGCAGCGGATAAACATGCAAATGAAAACAGTGATGTCTTTTACACACTGCCCTGCATGAAAGAAGAGGCTCATTCACCATTTTTGATTGAATAGAGGCTTTTTTATTCTCAGCTAACGAAGAAGTCAATAGAGTGCATCCATCTAAGATTCACACACAATACTGCCTAAAATCAATTGCAGCACTGTAGGCTTAGGGGACTGTAAATAATACCTTTTCTAAGAAAAATGCAAATAATGCAACAAAGTTACCATATGTACCTTGTACTGCAAATGCCAAATCAGTATATTTTGAACATCAAACATCTATTTTCAGCAATGAACTCTCAATATTAGAACTTTCCAAATTATTATTATTACTCTACATACCTGTTTAAGTAGTATACACATTTTAAGTGGTTTGTGAAGATTAAAAATCAATAAAATAAGCTTGGGGTCTAGGGTTACTATGCGTGCAAGCTGACAGGTGTTACGTGATCACTCTCAGTACTCCTCACTACTTTTCAGCTTTGTTCATTGTTTCTCAATCACTTTTTTCAAATGGAAAACCCTAACACCGTAGACTGATTACAATGTTAGAATGAACATGATCACACATTTTAGAACCTATATTTTACAAAATAAATACCAACCATTTATTCAGAGGACTCATTTTACCTTAAATATACGACAGTAGTTGCAAAACATCTCTGCAAAAAAAATCTGAATGTCAGTTCTATAAATCATATAATCATATATTTAGCTTTGTAATATCATACAGTAAATACATGATTTAGAAAAAAAAGAACTTTATGGAAAGCTTAATTTAGTATTTTAGTTTTTAAAGATCAGAGTATCTGAAAATCATAACTGATAACTGAATGAATGAATAATACTGGGTATGTATAGTCAATTGCCAGCCCTGGTTGGAAAAAAATAATGGACCAACTGTAGTGCACCAAATGAAGGACAACAAGGTTTTAGCACTGCCACTGTGGATTATAAAAGACCCTATAACTGACACCTACAGAACAAGGGGTATTGTATTACTAGTTAATATGGCCATCAAAGAGAACAGAATGCATGAACAGGAACAAACAACACCTATTTAATACTAAAGCCTTATCGCCTTTTATACTTTACAAACCTGCATCCTTATATTTAGTTCTTTAGCATGTAATTCACATTGATACTAGCATACTAATATCGGTACTATTTATATTAATATTGTTCTCTGCTGTGTCTATACTGTATTTACAGTATAATCGTAAATCTCAAAAAACTACTCACTTCTAAATCTTTTGTAGTCATTTTTGTATTACTTTAGTATAAATACGTGTTAATTTGGATTCATATGTTGTTTTTTTCTGACTTTATGTGAACGAAAAGACACACATTTGCCTGTTTTCCCATTGCAAATAGTGATATTTTGAAATATCACTGTCCTGGTCACAAAAGCAAAGTTTGTGGGGAATAATAGCCATTTTCTATACTTTTGAGGCATATAACACTTACTACCCAGGAACAAAAATTGTGTTACATAGTGTTATCAAAAGTAACAAATAACAGGAAGTGTCAGCCTGTACAGTACATCTATTGAGTGTGAATGGGTACAGTTTTCACCACATGAAAGACGGGCTGGCCTCCCTTCCCTAAATTCTCACCATGTCCTTTAAAAAAAATAGCACAGCACAGCATTTGAAATCCCAGCTAAACTCTTGGTAGAAGAAAAGACTCAAACCATATATATCACTTCATGAAATTTCAAGGTAAGGGGAGGTAAAGGATCTGTCTCTTGGATTTGACACAAAACGGAGGTCTGCTTTTTACAAAACATCTCAAAGAATGTCTGTTAAGAAAAATAGTTTGTTGACCGTGTAGGTGGACAATGGGTTATGTCCATACAAGTCACACAATACAGAACACCACAATACAAATTCTTCACTTCCCCAACCCCCATAAATAAAGGCCATCTCTGGAAACAATACAATGGGTGTTGAAGGTTGTAAAATGTATTTTCTTACTCCATAGAAGCACTAACAATGATATTACTGGTCTCCCTTTTCTTCTATTGAAGATTCTGTAGTGCATATAAAAAGACAACACTAGATAAAGGTGGTTGTACCTAATCACTTAATATGCTACTGTACAAATGCACTCCAGTGATTGAGTCATTCCATATGGTTGAGTCAAACCATATGACCTACAGCAAAGATCTCCTTATGCTGCAGTTTATCCAGTGTAGTTTTTTTTTTTTTATTTGTGCATCCTGAACACAGTAACTCCATGAATGTTCTCCACAATGCATACCCATTCACTAAACCTATCTCAACTGTGCAGCTTTGAAAGAATGAACATACATGTTTGCTATAGCATGTGCTTCTTTTTATAAAAAAAACTGCACATTTGCTAACTGTAGCTAATAGAAGTACACATATATAAAATGTCAAAGTAATTGTAATTAATCTAATAAGAAGTAAGAAATTGACTTTAAAGTATTGCTCAGCCCTCCTTTTAAAGTGAATCTACATACAGTTAGTGGGTTTCATATATCCTGAATAGCACAACTCCTAGACTACCAGCTCACACGAGGTATACCGAGATTAGTGCTAATGAGGGTCTGTGAAACCAGACAATTACTTTAATCTTCGTCTTTGTTAAACTAAATAAAATCTAACAGTTAACCAGAATATATATATATATATATATATATATATATATATATATATATATATATATATATATATATATATATATATATATATATATATAATAAAAAAAATAACTAGGAAGTCAGAGTTTATTTAACACCCCAGTTATTGTGATAATGTGGTTGCATCCTTTGAATGAATAGGTACAAATGTGCTGTATGCGCTTGGAGCGAAGTTCATTCCGAGCATGCCCAGTTCCCGACAGGCATTTAAAAGTAAGACCGAGAGGCTTTTAACTTTGTCAAAAGTTTCTTTTCATTCGTGGCAATTGAATGCTGTTTCCTCCATGCAAGGATGCTGTTCTCTTTAATTACTGCCGCAGCCGCTGGACTTGCTGTCGTTTTGACAGTACAGAAGCTTTTTTATCCATACTTTTGGGATGATTTGATTTATTACATTAAGCTTCAAAGAGTCAAACGAATGATGAAGTTAAGGATGCGACAAGGAGTCATAACTTTTCTGGACTGCTTTGTACAACAGGCAAAGAAAATCCCTAACAAGCCCTTCATAATCCATGAAGGCGATGTTTACACCTATCAAGATATGGACAAAAGGAGCAATAAAGTGGCTCAGGTATTTCTTAAGCAGGGTTCTTTGAAGAAAGGGGACATCGTGGCTCTGCTGATGACCAATGAACCAGATTTTGTTTCTGTCTGGTTCGGACTCAGCAAACTAGGTTGTGAAGTGGCGTTTCTCAACTTTAACATCAAATCCAATTCTTTGCTAAATTGTTTCAACAGCTGTGGGGCTTCAGCCCTCGTCGTGGGAGCAGGTATTGTATACCGATTCATTTTTTATTTATTTTTTGTTCTTTATCAAACGTTGTGATTCGTTTACGCCATAGTGATGAACACTTTTTACTTACCGATTACTTAGTTATAGACTTTTCTGTCGTGACTCGTAGCTTAACATGAACAGTCAGGTTTTCAGAAACAAATGAACATGGCATCTTTGGCACCATTCCATAGTGTAACTAACACTCAAAGCATCTTTACAAAACTGTGTATTGCTTGTACGTTCTTCTGTATTTGACCATCATCGCAGACCCCATGAATTGACTGTGGCACTTGGGAACAGGATGGAATAAATCAAAGTTATTTAACCACTGACAAGCTTTTCACTCTTCAGCTGTGGAGCAAACATTTTGCAACACCTGTAATTTTAGAACTGACACACACACACACACACACATATATATATATATATATATATATATATATATATATATATATATATATATATATATATATATATATATATATATATATATGTGTGTGTGTGTGTATGTATATATATATATGTATATATGTATGTGTATATATATATATATATATATATATATATATATATATATATATATATATATATATATATATATATATATATATATATATATATCAAAGAAACTACAAAATGATATCTGAAAAGTCTATCGACAGCCATACTAGTATTTAATTTTAGATTTCGAATGGTCACCTATTCAATTTTTGTCAGCTTTTTGTTAAGTATACGGAAAAGTACAGCTCGGTACGTTAACGTAACACTATTCAATAGGTTTAATTCGACTTTATGAGGCAACATTATTGAATTATATAGGTCTACGCAAATCTTGGTCATAGCTGTATCTTTGATGGTTTTAGTCCAATGCCCTCCTAGTTTAACATCAGAAATAATCGTCTCTTACAACAAGGGAGAGTTCTGGGTTAGGTTAACAGAATCTACAAATGCATGGAAGTAGAGGTTTAAAGATGCTCCTGTGGTTTGTGTTAATTGACAATGATTCACTTTGCAAAATAAGTCATTAATTAGTTCATTGCAAAAGAATAGGCTAAATGCCTGTTAGGGTGGTACAATACAGTTTTAATTTAAGGGCAAGCTTCCCTGGGGAGCGGTGTTGCTCCAGTTGCGTGCCTTTATTCAACAGTTTTAAATCAATCTTGTTGGTACTTTGTCATCTTGTCTTTTCTGAGCTACTGAAACCAATGTTTTTTTTTTTTTTTTTTAAACAATCGTCAAGCTTTTAAGCTACACATGGTGTTAAATGAAACACTTTCTTCTGGTACATGCATACCCGTTTCTGCTTTTCCAGCATTAGCCTACAACTTGTGACATGATTACTAAAATCCAGTATGAGTAGGTTTTTTGGTCTCTACTTTTCAAAAAAGGATTTGAAATCAAAAGATAGTAGTATTGCTTGGAGGGTTTTGATACCTTGACTCACCAGACTTTTGTCATTTAAGCCGCCACTTGCTTGGCAGGTCGCTAATGGCTTCAATTTACATCTGTGTGGAGCCTTTCACATTCTGAAACTCGAAACTGATGGATTTGATAAGTGTTTGCAGTGATAGGTACTTGGTAGACTGGGAAATGTGAATAGTTCATTCTGACAGTTCTTATTGAACCATGGCAAAAATATTTGTGAAAGTAGAAGCAATTACTTTCATAACATATTGAGAATACCAGGATATGCATGCAGAAAATATACAATGCTCTTTTTCTTTACAGATTTGATCAGTTCACTAGAAGATGTACTGCTAACACTGCAGAATAATGGGATCAATATTTGGCTGATGGAAAAAAGCTCTACTTTCCAAGGAGTTAATACAATTCTTGACAAGCTAGAACATGCATCAGATGATCCTGCACCATTAGATGTTAGCTCTCAAACCAACATTATGTCAACCTTCCTTTATATCTTTACTTCTGGAACCACAGGTATTTCTTTTTGTATCTTTTACTGTGTCTTTTTTTACCTTGGCTGATGTTTCCAAATTTATGACATTTCTAACAGGTTTTATGATTATTCGGTTCGTAAATGGAAATACGTTTAACTCCACATTTTTTTCACCCAAATTCTGCACGTTGTTGGCCAGTCAAAATACTAAAATCTAATACTCCATCCTTTAAAGCTTAGAAGATTATAGTGAAAGTTCCTTCTACAATAGACATCCTATCAATCTGTACATGTAATGCTAAACAATTTAAGACAGATTAAAAAAAAAAAAAAATTTATATGATTTTGTTGACTTTCCAAATGTGTTATTTCCTCTCTGGCCAAATATCTGCAAAAAACAATACAGATCAGTGTTACAATTTTGTACAATTTTAGCTCAATATAATACTTGTTCTGGCCCAAATTACTGATGAATAAAGAATGTATTCAGATGCTATAGATATAGAAGGGAGTTTGTATTATTTGTATGTTAATTGATGATCTTAATTGCATGTCGAAGACAATTTCAATTTACAGGTATTAGAAATATAAAATAATTCAATGTATCTCTAGTTTTTGTTCACAGTTTAAAGGGCACCTTGCACAATATCTCTAAATCAATGACAATAGACCCCAGTAATTTACTGTGTTACTTAAATGGGTTGCTGTGTTATGAGTAGGCACTTTGGCTTTTTCAGGTTTTGAAACTCACCCTTGATTGGGGATGCTTTGTGACTTGTAGAGCTGATATGATTGGCTGTAGGGGCCGCATAGCTGTAAATTTTATTCTCATTGCTCACCACTTTACTGCAAAGACCTCTGATAAGCTAAATGGGTAAAGCTTCATTTGGCTTACCAAAAGCTCTAATTGTATCTAATTCAACTTGTTGTGTTTAACACTTGTCTTTTTCTGTGCTAAGTGATCAGCAAATGTACTTTGAGAAATTGTTACTCTATACCATTTCAGAAATAGAACTGTGTTCTCTTAGGGGTTTAAACAACAGATTACGGTTCTTGAAGTAATTCGGAAGAATATTCAAGAAAAAAAACAACAACACAACATCCATTTGGATTTAAAAAGTGTAGCGATGAGAGTTATGGGGAGTTTAATGCAAAGCCTTGGTCCTTTTAAAAAAATAAATAAGTGGGATACCCTCAGGCCAGACTTGAGGTTTTACCCTGCCCAGTTGTAAACTGGCTTTTAAAAGCACGATAGTTACTGAAATTCAGTTCTGTGTATCTTGGAAATCTTTTATAAAATAGAATGCTTAAGTGCTGTTTTATGAACAGAGGTGGGCAGAAAAATTGCATTTGACCTTTCCTTTATAAGAAACATTTGCCAGGTATCCATACAGTTTTGAAACTCCAGATTCTCCCTCCATTATCTTGAGAATGTGATGTAGCATGCACATAACACACACACATTCCTCATTCTATAGGAAGTGTGCAGACAAAACGTGATACGACTTTAAAGGTCACGTAAATTGCCTCAAGCCAGGCCAAACTGACCAAAAGTTGTTTTTTTTGCATGGAAACATGTTCGAAAGCAGTACCTTATGTTCTCGAAGCTTCTGCAGTGAAGACTCTGTTTGTGACGTAACCTCGCGCAACTTTGTATTATAACTAAATGCTGAATCAAGCAATTCAGCACGGAGAATCCGCTATGAATGGCAATGAATGAATGATGATGATTGCAATTGCAGATGATTTATAAACTGTGAAGGGCGCTCAGGTAACGATGACTGAGGTGAGCACTCAGATAAATTTGGCTGGAGGCCTTGTCCGTTGGTGCCCGACGGCTACCTGCGTGAGACCGGCTGGAAAAACAGTTACATCCATCCCAGTGCCGCAGATAGGAAGTGGCTATGAGCCACCTCCCCCCAAAAATACGAGGCTGCCAAACCATGAGTGAATAATAGTAAATAATTAACATGCTCCACGGAGTTGCCCTGCCACCTATCCCCCAAATATTCATCAGCAAATGAATCAGCAGAAAATCAGCAGCTGAGACACAGCCCTTCCCCCAGAGCATGGCTGCACTGGGGGAGAGAACCCAGCCTTTCCAACCCAACTACCCACCTCGCAGAACTAAATTTCGAAACTGCTCAGCACTCAGGTAAGGAAAAAAACCTTACTCAGATATGTTTTATTTTTTAGGAGGAACCCTCAGAGAATCCATGGCTAAGGGCAGCCCTTCCTCCAGGCTCTAAGCAATCAGCTCCCGTTTTGGCTTCCCAGTGCTTGACTGAGCAGCCGAAACAAAAAGAAGCAATATGAAAAAATAACACACAGAGCTTTTATGCGCTTGCTGATGACGTGCTGGTTAGGGGCAGATTCTCCTTTGCAGAAAAGCAACCAAGTTTATAATTCTTTATTAACAAACTGAGCTCTGTAGCCCAGGCAAGCTTCTTTGACCAAACAGAAAAAAATAGGCATACATTACATGCGGTTTTGAGACCTCTTCGTACATTTATTTATTTAACGTTTCAAATGATTGCCATTTGATAGTGCTTTGTAGTTGAGTTGTGTTATAAACAAGGTTATAAAAAATAATAAAGCTACTACACATTTAAAAGAAAAGTGCAGCCCTTTCCAATGAAAATATAAATTAATAAATAACAAAGCACATAAAGATATATATTTTTCATCCTTTACACTTTTGTTATCTTCGTGTTTGGACATCGGATAGCTGATTGCTTTTCGCCTAGTCTTTTCTGTCCCTTAGCAGTAATGTGCAATTCATTGTATACTAGCCTAAGAGAGTAGTAGCGGGGCTGTGAAAAATACAGTGTTATACGTCCCCACGTGCTGCTACAACTATTTAAATAGCATGCCTGTAATGCCTGTGCTGCCTGCTGATGTGTGTTTTTAGCTTTCATTCTTCTTATAATTATTTGGCTAGTTTAAGAGGAAACTGCAGCTCATACTCTAAAGACGGTCACGGGTAACAGACAATAAATCCTATGCCATTATACTGGCAATATGTCATTTCTGAAACAAGATATTGTATTCACTCTGCATTCAGCAAACGGAATATGGAAAATGGTTAGGGAGAGTGCCACAAAATACATTCCATAGAACTGCTTGAAGTTTTAATATGACTTGCACATAAGTGTATTTAAGTTGTGGAAAAAGAAAATAGGGGGAAAAAATGTATGACCTGCTTTTCCACTTGCTAAGGCAGCTGAGTTTTATTTAAGGTTAATTTACTAAAGCTATGCTGGGTAGAAGCAATGTATGATCAATTCTGGTATTTAGATATCCTGTTGTATATACTATGCTTGCTTAAAGAGGTTGAAACACTGTCTACGCAGCCTATGTAGAGTACTTCAGAACTATTTCCATACACAAGACCTCTTTCTATTGCTCAATTTTATAGTCTTACCACCAGAGAGAAAAGCATAACAATCTTTGCATACTTTGGAGCCTTGCTGTACAATTCAACTCCTGTTCCAGTCAGAAGTTGCAGCTCAGTACACTAACAATATCCACTGCATGATTTTGCTGTTTAAGCTCTACATTTTGGATGAAAGATTTAGTATTGATATGCAGGGGTCTTTTTTGCTAGTGAATATGCCTGTACAGTGAAACCAAAATGAACTGGGTCACCAAACTACACTGAACATTTGTAGCTATGTAGCACTGGTGGCTGTTCATTCAATGTCAAACAATTACTGAGTGATTGTTCAGAAGACTGTTAAAGACACATCTGGTTTTGAAGTTGGTTTGTGATTTTTAACCATGTCATGGCCTCTTTTTTGTAGATCTGTAGTATCAGGGCATCAGTGTAACCAGCCATTTAGTGTAACCAGGTTTATTGCACTGCACTTAAACAAAGAAGCTCTGTAACCACATGCTGCCATTATGTGAAATTACAGTTTCTTGTTGCTCCTAACATATTATGAGCCTAATGACTATATTCACAACACCATGCTTCTGAAGCATTATTTAATTTTTTTTTTTTTTTTTTTTTTTTATTAAAACACTTGCAGAACAAGTCAGAAACAACACAGGTCTGTGTCAGAACTCTTTAATTAAGCTCCCTAGTTATTTATTTTAAGCCTTTCATTTTAGAAAATAAAAATGTATTAATGCAGCACAGTGGTAAATGATTTGTGACTATAGCCATAGTTGTCTTATATTTATCAGTACCAGTATACATTGTATGTGGTTCTATGCTGGAATAAGAAGTTGGTCCTCACATTGGTAAATGTTGAAATCCACTGCGCTATAAATAAAGTAGTTCCACAAATGTTCTCCACCATGCACATCCATTCATTATATGGGTTTCAAATGGGCAGTTTTGAATGAAACACATGTTTTAAAAAAAAACTTTAAAACAGGATATCTGGCACTACTGCTCGGTTAAATTAATCTTTGTTTGCTTCTCCTATTGATTGCATGCTTTCAGCCAGTAACAAACTTTGACCAAGAAGACAATGCTGGCATGAAGTGGCCAAAGAAGTAAAGCAGTGACTGACATACTAGAAGGCAATCAAACTGATCATTTTCTTTTCCCTACTGTAGTACCAGAAGTCATGTTTTAAAAATTGCACATTTAAGACATACTGGGTGTAGCTAATGGCACTGTCAAATGGGTAAGAGAGGTCCAGTTAGCAGTGCAGAGTTCTTCAACAAGGTAAAGTGAAGTACTTCACTTTGTGTTCTGATCAATCACTGTGGGAGATGTGTATCTGTAAGGACTGCTGCCTTAAAACATTAAAAATGTATGGAACTGTTTGGCTAGAATTAAATGAAATACCATTTGTTATCATGCTGTTAAATGTGTCATTGTTTTCAGAATTTATTCTTAATGTAAATTGAATGCTTTTTTATTGTTAAATATTTTCTTATTGTTTTATAGGTCTTCCGAAAGCAGCTCGTATAAGCCATCTCAAAGCTGTGATGTGCTTATGTTTCCTCCAGATGTGTGGAGCTACTTCTGATGACATTATCTATGTCACTCTTCCTCTTTATCACATGTCGGCTTCCCTGTTAGGAATCGGGGGGTGCATTGAACTAGGTACAAGATTGGTTATTTATGTGTTTATTTGTTTCAAACAAGTTAGGATATTTTATGCTTCTGTGTTCAAAAAGACAATTGTATTTAAATGGGGTTGGTGTAACCCTGATACAGAGTAGAGCATTGTTAAGTCTCTATCATAAAGAATTTGTGTGCCAGTAACTATGTTGCACCCTTGTGAATTTTCCACTGTGTTAATGCGA